>NC_088338.1:12577500-12905833 GCF_036884655.1 Musa acuminata AAA Group | reverse complement strand
TTTCCAGAAAAGTGCAAATTGAAAAAGACACAAATAAAAGAGAAAAAACAAAGGCTAAAGGAATTGAAATGTGTCTAAAAATATTATTCATGAATAATCTGTGATAAAAGAATATCTAGGATGCAATTCAAGAGTGAGATAATGTCTCTTTTGTCTTTCTTAACAGAAAGACTAATAAAAGTCATAATTCTTGTATAGTAATTGTCAATAATTGGCAAGCAAAGTTACAGAATGTTAAGGGGCAAGCCAGAAGAGCAAGCAAAAAACTAATGACTTTTCAATAATCAAATTTGAGAAACCACTAGAGATATTCTCTAGTAAAGGTAATATAATAGCATCAACAAAAAAAGATACTCAAACCTGATTCTCAAATTCTATAAGTGAAGCATCTTTGCTTTCGGTCTCTTTGTCCCTGAATGAACAAATAAAGAATGTGCCTTGATCATAAAATAAAAGAAAGATAAACCTCAACATATGAGTAAAGCATCACAAATGGCAGTCTATAAGAAAGTTGCTGCAGGTGAAATTATCTGCATACCATGAACCATGAAGTAATTTGCTAACTTAATCATCATGGTGATTATAATCAAAAGATATTAGGCAAATCTATTATACAAAACTGAAAACAAATGAGGCCTGCACTGATATGATTACTAAGTTGACATAAAGAAGTACATCACGTTGCATATCAACTCATGAATAACACAAAATTTGATATAAAAGAAAAACTGAATCTGGTTAGCATCAAATAAAACTATGTAGCAAAATTCCTATTCAATAAAGCTAGACAAGAATGGACATGATAGATAGGAAGAGCTGTAGAGTTTACTAATGAATCATGATAGAAAGATATATTTTCTGAATTTCAACATTCAATGACAGCCAAAGCAATAATATACTCCTAGATTCTAAACCTCTAGAAATGCACACTTAGAGCAACCATAGAACCATTCGCTGCATCATGTTCAATGAGGGAAATAGAAACATACTTTCGATAAGTGTAATAGCATGAGCTAATTGTGCAAATTCTTCAAGTGATTCATCAACAGCAAATGTATTATATATTCAGTGCCTTTACATTCAACTCCAACAAGGTAGGCTTCCTCTAGACAAACCTATATTCTTAATATGAAAATTCTTTAGTTTTAAAATGATGATAAAATGATCTAAATATCAGTTTGCAATATATTTTGCCAGAAAAGTGCAATGTGAAAAACACACAATTAAAAGAGAAAAACCAAAGGCTAAAGAAATTGAAATGTTTCTAAAAATATTATTCATGAATGATCTGTGATAAAAGAATATCTATAATTTAATTCAAGAGTGAGATAATGTCTCTTTTTTCTTTCTTAACAGAAAGACTAACAGAAGTCACAATTCCTGTATAGTAATTGTCAATAATTCACAAGCAAGGTTACAGAATGTTAAGAGGCATGCTAGAAGAGCAAGTAAAAAACTAGACTTTTCAATAATCAAATTTGAGAAACCACTAAAGATATTCTCTAATGAAGGGCTAATATAATAGCTTCAACAAAAAAAGATACTCAAACCTGATTCTCAAATTCTAATAAGTGAAGCATCAATGCTCCAGGTCTCTTTGTCCCTGAATGAACAAATAAAGAATGTGCCTTGATCATAAAATAAAAGAAAGATAAACCTCAACATATGACTAAAGCATCACAAATGGCAGTCTATAAGAAAGTTGTTGCAGGTGAAATTATCTGTGATGTTAGGAAAATCTAAAGCATCACAAATCTAAAATAGTTAACAAATGCTTGATTTATGATACTTAATCATCACGGTAATTGTAATCAAAAGATGTTAGGCAAATCTACTGTACAAAACTGAAAACAAATGGGGCCTGCACTGATATGCTTACCAAGTTGACAAAAAGAAGTACACATCATGTTGCATATCAACTCATGAACAACACAAAATTTGATATGAAAGAAAAACTGAATCTGGTTAGCATTAAGTAAACTATGTAGCAAAATTCCTAATCAATAAAGCTTGACAAGGATGGACATGACAGATAGGAAGAACCGTGGAGTTTTCTAATGCTCCAATTTGAGCTCAATCAAATAGGAAATACTGGACTTGATGCCACTTTTGATTTCAGATTTGAGATTAGCTTTGTTAGGTTGAAAATCTTCAAGCCAAACTAACTAGAATGGTCAAAGCCACACAACTGGGCCAAAATAAGCATGTCAATTAAATGACTCAAAGAAACAATCACTTAAATGTTTCAACTGGAATTATCATGTCAATTTAAACCTTTTACATATGTGATATTAGGAATTAAAATCAATAATCACAACAGCTGCTGATAGCTTATTCTCCTTAAATAAACAGGTAAGGTGGAATGAAGAAATACCAATTCAGAGGTCAGTTTTATACTCACAAGTAGCAGATTAAAACTACAGCACGTGGATGATGAAACTCGTGATAGATGACTGCAACAGCATAATTCAAAATACTGAAACAGTAGCCATGTCATTAGTTGGCGAGCATTTGTATGAAACTTAGCAAGCTTCTCTAACAATCTCATGAAGATTGCTACTAGTCTGCTACAATGCAACAGCTAATCAGCAAGAAAAATCCTGCAGACCGAAATAATCACAAATTAAAACGTTCAGACTCAATGAAGATCTTTTTATTACTATAATCTAGAAGGACCAGAACGACATTATCACTATAATCTAGCATTTGTTAACTGTTGGTATCGTAAGCTAATTTTCACAATTTAGAACTTGCATAATATCCTATTTGACTCCATTTATCAAGCCCTATCTTAAGACCAGCAGAAGACAGTCTATTAATGGAAAGCCATGAGCCTCTGTTCTTATCACAGAAAAAAAATGTAATAAACAGAATCATAATACCTCATCTTTATCAAACTCATAAAATTATTTGTTTGATATCTCTTTACTATTAAATATTCAATTTGGTTTGCAGTTCTTATAAGTATGATAACTACATTCTACAGAAATTATAATACATCCTTTTAAAATTGAAATATTTTAAGCTTGGATTTCACTCTTCAACTTATATTTTACTTGGAGGTTGTTCACTATATAGTAACATATTGAAATCATTTAAGATTACAAATTATACACTTTATAACCAGTTTTTTCAACGGCAAGAAAAGTCTGAAATTCAGGAGGCTACATTACAATCATAAGAAACCTCAACTCAGCAGAAACAAAAAAAATATATAAACAACTACCTCATTGGTCTAATTATGCATAATTAGCATAAACAAACAAAGAATAAGATCAACATGAAGATTATCAAATTTAAAGAAGGAAAAAAAAACCATTTATCTAAAAAGGCAGAACTATAATAGTAGAATGTAACATGGTTAAAAATATTAAAACTAGGACACATAAAATATAGCAACAATGATGTAGGGGTTATAGATTACATGTACCATCAATATGGCAAAGGTTATAACAATATATGTGCAAAGCTGAAAGAAAAATTGGATACAAAAATCAGACTTGTAGCTGTATCCACATAGGCTCATTTTAAATAGATCTAAAATGCTGTAAAAATTAAAGCATGGTTCTAAATTTTTCATCTTAGGCACTTGCACTCATATCTAAATATCACAAATCTATAATGCTTGTATGAAAATATGTTGCCTCTTTGATGCCACAAACTTCTCTATGCAATGCTACCAGCAATGGATTTTCTTCTCAAGCACTAAAGAAGTCTTCTGTATTATTCTCATAATATTTTCCAACCATCAGCATTTTCATCTAGTGCTTGAGAAGTCAACATGAAGATTCTCAAATTTAAAGAAGGAAGAATTAACAAATCACCTAAAAACATACAACAAGAATGTAACATTGATAAAAATATTAAAACTAGAACACATAAAATATAGAAACAATAATGTAGTGCTTATAGATTGTATGTGTCATCAATATGGTAAAGGTTATACCAAGATATATGCAAAGCTGAAAGAAAAATTGGATACAAAATCAAACTTGCAGCCGCAACCACATTGGTTCGTTATATAATAAACCTATTAAAATGCTGTAAAAATTAAAGCATGGTTATAATTTCTTACTTAACTTAGGCTCTTGCACTCGTATATGAAGATCTTAAATGTATGATGCTTGTATGAAAATATGTTACCTCTTTGATGCCACAAACTTCTCTATGCAATGCTATCAACAATGGATCTTCTTGTCAAGCACTAAAAATGTTTTTCGTATTACTCTCGTAATCTTTTCCAACCATCAGCAGTTTCATCTTATGACACTAAATTGGGCAAAGGGCATAGTGTTTGCTTTAGGTTTTGGTGGTTTGGGAGTCTCAAAGACATTCCAGAACTTGAGTGTCTCATCTTCTGCAGCAGAAGCTACTACACCACCCAATGGGCTCCCAGCCAAGTAAAGAACACGAGATGAATGACCAAAAAGCTCAGCTTTTCTCGTCATGGATGTGTAATTCCATAGGGTGAGTTGATTGTTTGGAAACCCATGGGAGGTCAGCAATTCAGATTTGTTCTTGTCCCACAACAACGCACAAACTTCAGAGCCGGTATCAATTGAGTTCAAGCAAACACCATTAGCAGCATTCCAAAACTTAATGCAATGATCATTGCGTCCTCCACCAGAAGCCAGCAGATTGCTCCTGGTAGGGCACCAATCAAGGGCCCTCACAGTGGAAGTGTGGTTGTTGATCTTGTGAAGCAATTGATGTTGGCACGGATGGTGATTTGCAACAGCCATGCGGGCGTCCCATATGTGCACAAGTTTGTCCTTCCCTCCGCTTGCCAGATATCGCCCAAACAACTCGGACCATTTAAGACTACAAACTTCAAGTCGATGCCCTTTATAGTCACAGATGGCCCGGTCATCTTTTCTAATGTCATAATCAACAACACTACCATCGGATTTCCCAGTCGTCAAGATTGCATTACTTCTCCAGGCAAGTGAACAAACAAAGGAGTGGCTGTCACCTTGGATCCCAACCAACAGACGTCCTGTTGCTGCATCAACCAGATCTAAATCTGAATTGCCAAATGCGACAGCGAGAACTTTGCCGTCTGGGGACCAGCTGATGCTAGTGACAGGGCTGTTGTTTTCTAAGGCTCGTGAAAACTTCATACCAGACTTATTCGCAGCATTCCATATGTACACTGTGTCATTGAGGCCAATCGCCAACACATTATTGCTTCCCCAGTCGAGGAGATTCAACCTATCATCATCTATGATGTCATAAGCAGCCAAAACCCTATCTGGATCTTTTGGGATTCGTCTCTGTTGCTTCTTGTGCGGTCGATTGTCCTCGTCAAATTGGCACACCTTGTCGGCCGGTGATTCGGGTGCACTCTTGAATGCGAAAATGCGAGATCTGTTCTTCAAAATACATTGAACAAGAAGTTTTTGGTACGCTGCACTCGATGGGGATTCTATCGAACCATCACGCTGAGGTCTGGAAGGCATGGTTAGAGCACAGCGCGCGAAGTCCATGTCCATCGCCGATCGGACCGGGATGAAGCGGTCGTACTCCACACGCCTGGAACGAGAAGAAGCCATCTTGCCAATCGAAACCAGAACGAGAAACGCCGAGGTGACGAGAGACAATCAAGAAAACCAGAAAGATCGAACTTCCCAAAAGAAACTTGAAAACCCAGACGATCGATAACCAAGAATTGATCAAAAAGAACCCCGAGAACAACAAAATTTCTGACTTTTGGTCACGGAAATTGTCAAGTATATCAACCAAAACGAAACCAAATCATCAAAATTCAACAATATCTTGAACCCTAAAAAATTTCGACAGCGAAGCGAAACGAAACCTCAAGCAAAGGAAAAGGAATGAGATCACCACAACAAGAATCTAAATTCTCCCCTAAATCGGAGGAGAGGACGCTCACTCCCAGCCGACGATCGGTCGAAGCTTTATCCTTTCGTCGGAGAGCAGCTCCGACCTTCGCAGAAAGACGAGATCGCCAAGAGAGCAAAAGGAGAGCCGAGAGCAGAGCGCGCGAGAGCCGAGAGAGGTTATGAGGTTCGCAAAAGGGTGGTCTCGGCTTATATAGACGCCACCGACCCAGCCTTGTGTTATATCGTGAAATCGTGCCGTTATATTCAACCGACCAATGTGTACTGACGTTGAAACGTCCCGTTATGTTTAACTAATAAGGTAACGGCATTGAAATCGCACCGTTATATACACATTAATCACCGTCAAATTTATGTTGCGTTACAATTTCCTGAGGAATTCTGTCGTCGAAGAGGTAGCAACAATTGCTTGTAATTGAGCGTTTCACTTCAACGACAAAATATGTTAGAGAACAAACTCAAGACGGAAGTAGAGATGAAAGCAGATCATATGTTGATCTAATCAAAGAACTAGTGGATTCTGGAGTTTGATTCTACTGTCTTCAAGAGTCAGATAAAGGCCTAAGACGTGATTTTTTCTTATTTATCTCTAAAAACTCATCATCTTCGTAGCTGATGAGATTATCATTTTTAAGAAATATTTTAAACTGATAAAATTCCTACTAATACAATGAGACATGGTATTTTTTTTACTTGTCTATGTAAAGAAAATCCTAATTTTGTAGTTGTTGATATTATCATTTTTAAGTAATACTTACAAACCAATAAAATTATCATTAGTATTATATCTAACAAATAAGATTCTAACATTAATGTTAAACTTAGTAATTTTTTTGGACATAAGAAAAATTTTGATTCCAACACATTATACATCTAACGGTATCATGAGCTTGTGTCATCTTAAGATACTATACAAAATCAAAACTCAATATCACAATATCATTTACCTTGCTCCGATAAAAATAACTTCCATTGATATATTTCAAAAATAATTATTATAAAAAAAGATAAATACCATCAAATATTGTGTGATCAATATAATAATAGAATAAGTATGCTCTTGTCCTTGACTTTTATTACATAGTTTAGATGGTTTAATTGTGGAGTTTATCCAAACCAAATATGCCTCACATGGTATCTCCTCCTTCCTCTACTACTTTCTCTCCTATATTGATATCACTAGTCTTTTCGCCTTCTATTTCCATCATGCTCTTATATCATTCTCCTCATCATTAATAGCTTCTTAATTTTTGGATATATTCATTTCTTCTTGTACACTATTTTGTTATTCTCTCTGTCTTTAGCCACACTTAGTCTCTCCCTTTCTTTTAGTACTATCTCTCATCGCCCTATATGCCTTCTATACTCACCCATGTTGCTTTATCTAAAAAATATGCTAGATTAAACTTAGAAAATCCTAAAATTAGCAAACTTTGAAAAAATATTGATTCACCTTTGAAATGTTGTATCTCATATTTGGGTAAAGTCTATAGTATAATGGACTTCATTTTTATTGATACATTAAAAAATGAACATGGTTATATTAAGAAGGGTGATTGCTTGGGAAAATACCTACCTTGTATGTTTGTCCTGATTAGTCACCCCCCATCTCTTAAAATATTATCACCCATCTTTCTCGCTATTATGTTGGATCGGTGGAAGACATCCCATTGATTAGTCTGACCTCATTAATTACTATTAGAATGGCTATCAAATAGACTTCTCTTCATTAAAATTAAATCCAATTAACTCTTCTTTCTCTCATCTCTTGGTTCTCCTAACTTCCTCCACTCTCTCAAATATCCATTCTGTAGACAAATTATTTGTTCACCTCAGTCATAAATTGAACCCCTTTGTCAGCTTTTCTACTTCCTCTCCAACGTTGGCTATCTTGCTTTGTATCAAAACTTTAACCCTTATTCCTATGCTACAGTTTCTATGGAACCCGCTCCAATCTTGTTTACTCTCAATTGAGAAAACCCGACAAGCATTTCTCCTATCTTGAGTGGCTCTACCTATAGAGTATTTTAGTTTGAGTTTTTTTATTTTTTCTTGGGTTTTTCCTCTCCGATGATAGCCTAAACCCTCAAACAAATAACATTTTAACCTGTCTTATCTCTTCCAAACCATTAAACTCTAGTAATGCCTAACATCCCCTTCATCTCCTTTAATGTCAATGTATAATAGCATGAAATTATATCGTTATATTCAACTGACCAATATGTAATAGCATTCAAATCACACCGTTATATACACCTAATTACCGTCAAATTTCTATTATGTTATAATTTCCTTCGGATTTATCTCTAAAAAATCTTATAATTTTAAAGAAATATTTTAAACTGATAACAGTCTTACTAATATAACGGGACACAATTTTTTTTATCCATGGAAAGAAAATATTAATTTTGTAGCTGTGTTGATATTATTATTTTAAGTAACATTTATAAACGGATAATATTCTTATTAGTACGGCATGTTATGATCATCAACTCACAATATGATCATTTAAATTCGATAGATATTTTATTGTTAATGTTAAACTTAATAATTCAACGATCTTAATTCTAATGAATTACGAATTTAATTGATTTTGTATCAAACATGAGCTTGTGTCATCAAATTTTTGTTACATCGATAGACGTGATCAAAACCTAATGTCTCATGTATGTGTCAATTAGTTTTTATCGCTCCATGTTGACCTAATTTACTTTGCCTATTGAATATTTATCCCTTAGTTTATTTATATCGAGTGAGGATAAGAAAAAGTAAATATCATCAAATACTGTGTGGGCAAATATGATGATAAGCCAGGTTTATTATTTAGTTTAGAGGATTTAATTATGAAACTAATCAAACCAGTTCATCTAACTAGTTTACTAACACCATAATCCTTTCCTTCTTTCTTCTCCTCGTTACTAGTTCCCTCTCAATTTTTTGTCACTCTCATCTCTCCTTTACTATTGTCGCTCTTTCCACATGAGCTCATTTCATGTTATACTCATTCTCCCTCTCCTTCATTGTTAATTTTTTCCTTTGTTTGACCGCTACTTCTTGCCGCCTATGCCTTCCGTCATGCTCGCCCTTGTCACTTTACCTTAAAAAATATGCTAGATTGATATTTTTACAAAAATTTAAATTAAAAAATATTTATTCATTATTGAAATATTATTTCTCATATTTGGTAAAAGTCTAATATATAATGTACACTATTTTTGTTATTACACAAATAAACGAACTAATAAATGAACATGGTTACATTTATTTTTAGAATCAATATGAAACAATCTAAAATTAGACTTAGAAAATCCCTAAAATTAACAAAAATTAGAAATATATATTGATTCATTATGTAGATACTAGTGTCCATATTTGGTGAAAGTCTGAGATGAAATGAATATTATTCTAGCAGTTACACTAATGAATTTACGTAGCTAAACTGGTTTGTAAAATCAACATATAAACATGTCAAATTGGTTTTAAAAATTATAAAATAATTAGAACTATTAAATTCTATTAATTCATTATTGAGTTGTCCATTTTTGGTGAAAGCTTGAGGTCCAATGGATAAGTATTCCAACGTTAAAAATGATAGAAGAACACTTATTCAAAGAATCAACATTAAAACATGTCATTCTAGCCTTAAAAGGTCCCTAAAATTAAAAATGATAGAAAAAAAATGATAGATACACTATTAAGATATTGTTGCCAATCTGTTATGAAAATTTGAGATGCAATAGACAAGTATTCTAGAATTACATTAAAATCAGTGTGGTTATACTTGTTTATAGAATGAACTTGAAAATGTACTAGAAAACTTAGGAAATCCATAAAATTTATTGAAATGTTGTTACCCATCTATGACGAGAGTTTGAGGTGCAATGGACACCTATTCTGAATAAGTGTAACAACGAATATTCTGAATAGGTGTCTATTGCATCACAAACTTTCAGCACAAGTGTAACAACGTTTCTATTTTTTTGGTACTTTATGGACTTTTAAAATTCTATTTGGGAAGCTTTAGTTAATTCTATAAACAAGAATAATCACACTCATTTATCAATGCAAAATATGGAAGGCAACTGAAGGTGAAGGAGGCGATGGCTGAGGAGAGGGGGAGGTGAGATTGTGAGATTAACTGAGAAAAAAAAAAAAAAAAAAAAGGAGGTTGTAGATGAACAGATAGTAATCGTGGAGGAGAGGAATACTATGAAAGATAAGGAGTGTGATTACAGTTGAGGAGAGTGAGAGGTAGGCATGACTAAAGGTAGGGGTAATTAGATATGGAAAATATTATCGCATGCAGTTAGTTATGTTTAGAATTTTGATCTTTACACTTTAAAAAATTATATTGATATTTCTATATTTATAAAAGTAAAGCTTTTAACACTACTTCTCCTACCATATGTATTGTTACGTATAAAAATGATAATTTCGATCCTCACTATCAGTAAATAACCACCGACCTTACATGAAGCCAAAAGCATTGGATAAGACAGTGAAATAAGAGAAATGAGACAGCACATGAAATGATGATCACCACTGACAACATGGTTTGGTAGGCCATCCGAGAGAATAGCGAAAGTCGAAAGAGATAATAGTAAAGCAGAAGAAATGGGATAGTGCAAGAGATGAGGATTGCCTCCAACGTCATCATTAGGTAGATTGTCTAAGAGAATAACGAAGTCAAAGGGGAGGACAAGGCCGAAAGAATTTAATATCAAAATATGTTTTTAAACCACTATAATAGAAATACAAGAAAACTAATATGGAAACGAAAATTACATACCTCCAACCATTATTGTCAAGAATTTCAACAATGGTTTATCTTTGTATTTTCGTACTTCTCGACTTAAAACTCTCGCTTTAAATGGTGTAGGAAATCCTTTAGACTTAAGAGAGAGATAGAGCCCAAGAACCAAAACTATCATTTATATAGACGTTCTCCCATCAAGAATATTTATTATCACCAACTTCGTAACGTTCAAGAATTAATTTAAATTTGTAACGTTTGAAATATAATGAAGAATTTTAATAATAATAAATAAAATATTTAATAATAACAGTTATATTTATAATAAATAAAAAAATTAAAATATTTAAATAATAATAAATGAAGAAATTAATGATAATGAATGTTGAACTTAATGAGAGCGATTACATTCTCCTACTTGGTCCACATGTTTAGTTTACTAATTTGAATTAATCTTTATTAAATAATTTTTTTAATAAATAAATATATGAATCATATCGATAAGTCCTTTAAGAGCGAGTATTATCATCCATGTATCATGATGTATTTAGTTTCTTAAGAATTAATCTTAGTATGGTAATTTTGCTTAATGAATAAACCTTATATTTATTTTTAGTGTAATACAAATATATTTTCTCAAACTAATGTACACATGAATGAGAAAATATCATAATATATATAAGAGTTTCAATATAATTACAAAATGGAACCAAGTCCTATTTTCTCTACATGATTCTTGAATTTCAGAGATGGCATGCCTTTAGTCAAACGATCAGCGATCATCAATTCAGTGTTAATATACTCAATGACCACTTTCTTTCCTTTTACACATTCTCTTATGGCTAAATACTTAAGGTCGATGTGTTTACTTTGACTTTGACTTTTATTATTTTTATCCATAAAGACAGTAGTTGAATTATCATACAAAATTCTTAATGGCCTAGAAATAGAATCCATAAGTTTAAGTCCAAAAATAAAACTCTTAAGCCATACACCATGTGAAGTAGCCTCAAAGTAGGAGACAAACTCAACTTTTATGGTAGAAGTAGCAGTTAAGGTTTGCTTGATGTTTCTCCAAGAAATAGTTCCACCAGCTATCATAAAAATATATCATGATATTGATTTACGAGAATCAACACAATCGATGAAGTCTGAATCTAAGTAACCAATCACATACAGGCCCGACAATAAACGAGAAATATAATGGAGGCTTGCATACCCCAATAATAATAATCATAATTATACACATCACACCGTCCATGATCAACCGTCCACACATCATACATCACATATATAAATTATCATCATCATATAGGACTACTAGATAATAATAAAAATAATAATCAACTAAACCTTTTAATTAATTAGTATTTTATAAAATTAGGGACATATAGGGAATTTCTTAATTCTTAGGGGTATTTTCATAATTTAGACAAAAGACAAAAATTAAAATTTCTCAAATTCCGAGAGGCAAAACTGTCTTTTGCCCAAAAAACCCTAATGCCCTCAACCTCCCCTGTTGTTGTTGCTGCCGCCGCCTCCGCCACCCTGCCGGCGACGAGCTGTACGGCGGAGGGCGGAGTCGCTACCCTCGCCTGCAGGCGGCACGCCCGCTGGCGGCGCTGCCCCTGCAGTTGGGCACCCCCGCGGGCGCCGCTGCCTCTACGGGCGGATGCCCCTATGGGCGTCGTCCCCTCCGCGGGCGGTTCTGCCCGTGGGGCAGCACCCGCAGGTGGTGTTGCCTCGCCAGGCGACCGCCCCTGCTGGGTTTTTGCCCGTGGGAGCAGCGGCCACAGGCGCCGCTGCCCTGCGGCGCATAACCACGCGAGAGTAGCGGCTGCTGCTGCAGGCTGCTTGCTTGCACGCAGATGGCAGCGAGGGCAGCAACAGTTGCTGCCCTTTTCCGCTTTTGCGTCAACGATTTTGACGTCAAAAGCTTCTCCAAAACACAACACATGCAGTTTAGAACTAATCTATCGCACGAACAACCTGACTCTGATACCACTATTAGGAAAATCTTTGGGGGCGACATCCCATGCGCAGCGGAAGAATAAGAAAACAAAATCCCCGATTCCCAAAGAGATGTTCATGGTCGTGCGAAGATTGGTGCGCAAAATCCGCAAAACTGAAAAACTACGTATAGAATAGATTGTGTTACCTAGAGAGATCGTATATCCCTATTTCCTTGCAGATCCTTAGGAGAGGATGAAGGAGGTCAAGCATCCTCCTCTCTAGCGGTGATCCACACAATAGGGCTGTGACGACGCTCCTTAAAAACTCCAGGCCTGCTCTAAGGTGGAGAGAGGAAGGAGAATAGGAGAGGCAAGCAAAGGCTCTAACCTATGAGGCTCTGAATCCCTCCTATTTATAGAGGTCCCCTATCAAACCCTAATGGATCCTTGCCTAGTGGGTATTGGATCTGCATCCAATAACCCAAGTCTTTTAGATTAGTGGATCTCTATCCAATAATCTCTCATGGGCTCTTATTGGATCTCGTCCATGGGATCCAATAATTCAGGGGGCTTATTGGATATCCAATAAGATAAGGGCTCCGTTGGATATCTCATATCCGAACCTCTATTCATCGCAATGCCTACCATATGTGTGTGACCCTCTAGGCCCAATATCGAGCTGGCCGTGAGTCATACTTGTCAGAATTCCTTCTAACTCAGTGAATTATTATCTTTGTAATAATTCACTTGACTCATCGACTACGAATGTACTAGGCCACTACGCCGTAGTCCCCAAACGATACAGGGGAATCCAATCCATTGGACCTATCTGTCCTCAGTTACCATGTACCTATAGTCCCTCATCCATTTAATATTCCAAAGACCGTATATTGAGCATGGTACTGTCAGACCCATACGATTTCTACTCGAGTCTCGCTCTAATCGGATTCTCCTAGAGAACTCTTTCTCTCTCAACCCGAATGACCTTGGCTAGGGATTTGTCTGAGCAAGAACACATGGGATATTCCTCTCATAACGTCGAGAGTGGATGATCCTCTATCGACACTCAATAGCCCTCGTAAGGTCGACTACCACTCCCAATGACTAGTTGTACTAGATCTGGGACAACCAAACCTATACGTCTGGTATCAAAGAGTGGAGCACTCATACAGGACATCTTCGGTGTCTCAAGTCTAAGGACCAAATATACCACTAGGACTACGAAATCGCTGTCTGATAATAAGGCATCATCAACCATCCAGCATTCCGTAAGCGGATCAATCAATGAACTCATTCTCCAATGAGCACCTGTACTGTATCCCTAGTGTCCCTACACGAGCAGCTATGAGACCAGCTACATCCATCATATGGACGGGTATACAGCACACTTGTCTGTCCGGTTATCACGATGTCCCTCTCGAGTAACCTATGACCAAGATTATTTAGGATATGTGTTTAAAGGTGAATCGATCTCATTTTCGTGATCTCATCATGATCCGATTCTCATTGCACAAATCCAAGGACATCACAATATATATATATATATATATATATATATATATATATATATATATATATATATATATATATATATATATAT
Organism: Musa acuminata AAA Group; assembly: GCF_036884655.1. Classification (NCBI taxonomy): domain Eukaryota; kingdom Viridiplantae; phylum Streptophyta; class Magnoliopsida; order Zingiberales; family Musaceae; genus Musa; species Musa acuminata. The sequence continues at coordinate 12,891,667 of NC_088338.1, read as the reverse complement.
ATATATATATATATATATATATGCAATAGTTATAAAGTGATATATATGTCAAATTATAATAAGCAAAAAGATTTTGTATCAAGTCACATGTGCCATCACTCACGTGATTGGCTTGTTGGGCACCTATGACTAGCAATCTCCCACTTGACCTAAAGCCAATCACCTATGTGTCTGATCCCCATCAGACCCCTGTGACACTCAAAGACAATATGAGATAACGGCTTTGTCAGTGGATCTGCAATGCTATCTTCGGATGAAACTCTTTCCACTACTACATCTCCTCAGGTTACGATCTCTCTGATAAGGTGGAACCTCCTCAGAACATGCTTAGATTTCTGATGAGACCTAGGTTCCTTCGCTTGAGTAATCGCCTCGTTGTTATCGCAATATAAGGAGATCGGCTCCTCGCTACCTACACGACTCCCAAATCTGTGATGAACTTCTTCAACCAGACTCCCTCCTTTGCTGCATCTGATGCAGTAATGTACTCCACCTATGTGGTTGAGTCAGCAGTAGTATCTTGCTTGGAACTCTTCCAGCACACCGCTCCTCTATTCAAGGTGTACACATACCCTAAATTCGACTTGCTATCATTGACATCAGACTGAAAACTTGAGTCTATGTAGCCTTCAACCTTAAGGCTACTACCTTCATATCTTTGGCAAGCTCCTAGACTTCTCGTTTGGTTCCGATAGAACTTCTGATGAACGTCCGAACTTCCGACGAACTCTCGAACTCCCAACGAAATCGCGTTCTTGACTCTGGGACTTTATTTTGCTTTATGCCTTGCTATCGTAGTTAATCCTGCACATATAAAAACGTACTTCGATTTAGACAATTATTACTAAGCATGAATTATGTCGTCCGACATGTTATTGGTCCATCGATGCTTTATTCGATTCATTAGCGCATCGTCCTCTCTTGCGGCCTATTGCCCAATCGGCCAGTTGACCTCCACAACTCCAATATCCTTGGTGTAATATCCGCTCTTCTTGGTCCAATGCCCGAATCCATGGCCTAAAGCCTTCTGTTGATACGTCGACCGATCCTTCGGCTCGACATCCAATCTTTTGACATGTTTTTCTCTAGCCCAACATGATTCTCTCTGCTTTAATTGTCTCTCCCTGATCGAAGCATCCTACGTCACTCAAAACACAGATTAAATCGTAAACACTTATCAATTGGTTTCATCATCAAAATATGAGATTCAACAAATCGGTCTCATTATCGTGATCTCATCACGATCCGATTCTCATTGCATAGATCCAAGGACATCACAATATATATATATATATATATATATATATATATATATATATATATATATATATATATATATATATATATATATATATATATATATATATATATATATATATATATATATATATATATATATATGTAACAAGCAATATAAAGTGATAAATACCAAAATATAATAAGAAAAAAAACTGTGTGTCAAATCACATGTGTCATCACTCATGTGATTGACTTGTAGGGCACCTATGACTAGCAAAGAGTATACAATAATTTAAAGTAATAATGTGAAGCTCAACTAAAGTAAGGAATTTAGTTGAAATTAATTTTCAAAGTGATGAAACAAAAATAGGTAAAATCAATCAAAGCTCGATTTTGACAGAATTTGAGAGGCACATTGCATGAATTATTTGGATAACCATTTAAGCTCCAATTTTGGTCTTTCAAAAGATATATCAATCTTGTTTTTGATAAATCAAATTTTGTATGAATAAAAGTTTCCAACAAGTAGCTATAAATAATTTAATAACCAAAGGTCTGAGAACATTATCTTTGTTTTGCAGAATTCATAGAGTTGATTAGAATAGATGATTCAATAGGAATTTATACTCCAAATCATACAAATCTAATATGTACATAAATATTTATGAGTATTATTTTTTATAAATCATATTTTGTATAAATCATAGTTTTTAACAAAGAGTTATAAGCAAGAGAGTACTAAAAGATCAAAAACAATAGTCTCTATTTTATAGATTTTATAGGGTTAGTTGAAATAACAGTTTGGTAGGTAAATAGACTCCAAATTTATAAATCTTGGTAGTAAAAAAAAGAGCTATAAGTTTTTTTCAAATAAATTTGGTTTTTCTAAAATTAAAAATCTATGTAGAAAGTTATGGCTAGAACAATGCAGAAAGGTCAAAGCTCGAAAATTTTCAGATTCACTATTTTATACCCAAATGATAAAAATATCATGTATGAAGTCAAAATCGTCCAAAATTTTTAGAATTAAGAGGAAATCAAAGATATAAATTCTGTAAGAAGAGGTTAGAACACTTGCCTTAGAAAATTTTGAGTCTCAAATGTATGAAATTGATATAAAACCTCAAACTAAAGCAAAGCTTCTTCTTCCTCTACTTCAATTCATCTTCCCTTCTCTTCTCAATCCTATGTTGGATGCAGCAAATTTTTATCCTTTAGTTTCTCCTCTAATACATTAGATTTGGCTAATATAAGGATTACAAGGTGACAAGTATGCATGAAAGAGGCTTATTTGTCATCCATAGAACAAACATAGCTGGCACAACCTTAGGTTAGTTAGTGATACATGTCCATCTCTTTTTTACTTAATATGAACCTTTCACAAATCACATCAAATTTTTAATATTTACATTTAGGCCCTAATATTACAAATAAACCCTTATAAAATTTTTAAAAATGAGATATGTGCTTCTATATGTGCTTTAGATAAGAATGAAATATATGCAATAACACATGTGATGTTTGAGCTTCTGTTTTGTATTTGTTCTTTGATATATTCCGAAATATTTCTTATTCTTTTGAAAAATTTTATACATCATTGATATGCTCCGAAATATTTCATATGTCATTTATATGTTCTGAAATATTTCATATTCCATTTATATGCTCCGAAATACTTCTTATGCTATTGATATACTCTGAAATACTTCCTATGCCATTGATATATTTTGAATATGCCCTTGATATGCTCTGAAATATTTCATATACTATTGATATACACCAAAACATTTTATACACCATTGATATGCTCTGAAATATTTTATATATCATTGATATACTTCGAAACATTTCATATGCCCTTGATATGCTCTGAAATATTTCATATACCATTAGTATACTCCGAGAGTGTAACATCCCTCATTTTTAAAAATTTTATAAGGGCTTATTTATAATGTTAGGACATAAATATAAATATCAAAAATTTGATATGATTTGTGAAAGATTCATATGAAGTTAAAAAAATTGGTCGACATGTGTCACTAGCTAACCTAAGATTGGTGTCATCTATGTTTGTTCTATAGATGACACATAAGCCTCTTTCATGCATGCTTACCACATTGCAATCATTATATTAGCCAAATCTAATACATTAGAGGAGAAACTAAAGGAGGGAAACCTGGTGCATCCAATGTAGGATTAAGAAGAGAAGGGAAGAGGAATTGAAGTAGAGGAAGAAGAAGCTTTGCTTTGGCTTTAGGTTTTGCATTAATTCCACACATTTTGGACTCAAATTTTTCCCTCCATCACGCCTCCCAAATTTTCACGTTTAGGAAGCATGAACCTATCATTATTATAATTCAACAACAATTCATCACAGGATCCAAACACATATTTGAGGATATTGATAAAACATTCAAATCATTCGCATATATAATTCCACAATTCATAAAATCTATGCAGTTTAAAATCATATACCATAACACTCAATAAATTATAAAATCTAAACCTAACTCACCAAGACAATAACCACCTCATAAATCCACAAGTGTGGTATTCTATATAATCACAAAAACTAATATTTATCACATGTTCATATCATTACACAAATTAAACTTAATACTACAAAATCCTAAACATGAAAGATCCTTTAAACATTTACAAAACTCATAAGCTCATATTTACCATCAACATTTCATTAGACACTAAGTATATTTATACAATAAAAACATATCATCCACTAAAGGTTTATCCCAAAATCTTCTAACTTTTCACAGCCTCAACCCAATTTAAATATTTTAGTAAGCGACAAGCTATCCTGAAAAATTTATATAGCAATAGAGCGAGCATATAGAGCTCAGCAATCGACTAACATATCCATAACGAAAGAGGATAGTTTCAAATAAATAAGGTACCAAATAAAAGGCAGGAATATAAGAGTTCATAGGTAGCCACTCAACGAACGCAGAATTATAATGTTATTTCATTCGAAGCATATTTTGTTCATAATAAGAGAGTAAAGATTGCTAGTCGTAGGTGCCCAACAAGCCAATCACGTGCGTGATGGCACGTGTGACTTGACACAGAATCTTTTTGCTTATTATATTATGGTATTTATCACTTTATATTAACTATTGCATATATGCATGTATATATTGTGATGTTCTTGGATCTGTGAAATGGGAATTGGATCGTGATAAGATTACGATAATGAGATCGATTCACCTTTAAATACAGATCCTAAATAATCTCGGTCATAGGTTACTCGAGAGGGACATCGTGATAACCGGACAGACTGGTATGTTGTATACCCGTCCATATGATAGATGCAGCTGGTCTCATAGCTGCTCATGTAGAGACACTAGGGATACAGTACAGGTGCTCATTGGAGAATGAGTTCACTGATTGATCCGCTTACGGAATGCTAGATGGTTGATGATACCTTATTGTCATACAACAATTCCGTAGTCCTAGTGGTGTATTTGGTCCTTAGACTTGAGACACCAAGGATGTCCTGTATGAGTGCTCCACTCTTTGATACCAAACTTATAGGTTTGGATATCCCAGATCTAATACAACTGGTCATTGGGAGTGGTAGTCGACCTTACGAGGGCTATTGAGTGTTGATAGAGGATCATCTACTCTCGACATCATGAGAAGAATATCCCATGTGTTCTTGCTCAGACAAATCCCTGACCAGGGTCATTCGGATTGAGAGAGAAAGAGTTCTCTGGGAGAATCCGATTAGAGAGAGACTCGAGAAGAAACCGTATGGGTCTAACAGCATCATACCCGATATACGGTCTCTGGGATATTAGATGGATGAGGGACTATAGATATATGGTAACTGAGGACAGATATGTCCAATGAATTGGATTCCCCTGTATTGTTTGGGGATTATGATATAGTGGCCTAGTACATCCGTAGTCGATGAGTCAAGTGAATTATTATAGAGATAATAATTCACTAAGTTTGAAGGAGTTCTGACAGGTATAACTCATGGCCAGCTCGATATTGGGCCTAGAGGGTCACATGCATATGGTAGGCATCGCGATGAGTAGAGGTTCGGATATGAGATATCCGCCGAAGCCCCTATCTTATTGGATACCCAATAAGCCCCTGAATTATTGGATCCCATGGACGAGATCCAATAAGAGCATTTGAGAGATTATTGGATAGAGATCCACTAATCTAAAAGGCTTGGGTAATTGGATGCAGATCCAATACCCACTTGGGGAGGATCCATTAGGGTTTGATAAGGGACCTCTATAAATAGGAGGGATTCAGTGGTTCATAGGCTAGAGCATTTGCTTGCCTCTCCTATTCTCCTTCCCTCTCCACCTCGGAGTAGGCCTAGAGTTTTGAGGAGTATCATCGTAGCCCTACTATGTATATCACCACTAGAGAGGAGGACGCTTGACCTCATTCACCCTCTCCTAGAGATCTGTAAGAAAATAGGGATATATGATCTCCCTAGGCAACACAATATATTCTGTACGTAGTTTGTTTCATGAATTTTTACACACCAATCTTCGCACGACGACGAACATCTTTTTGGGAAATTGGAGATTTTATTTTTCTTGTTCTTTCACTGTGCATGTGATGTCGCCCCCAAGATTTCCCAACAAAGACTAATTAGAGCTTATCAATGAAGTAAGGAGTGTTTCGGAGCATATCAAGGGTATATGAAATGTTTCGGAACATATCAATAGCATATGAAGCATTTTGGAGTATATCAATGGCATATGAAATGTTTCAGAGCATATCAATGGCATATGAAATATTTTGGAGCATATCAATGACGGATAAAATATTTCGGAGCATATCAATGGTGGATAAAATGTTTTGGAACATATTAATAGCGTATGAAATGTTTTGCAATATATCAATGACATATGAAGTATTTTAGAGTATATTAATGATATATAAAATGTTTCGGAGCATATCAATGACTTATGAAATATTTTGGAGCATATCAATAGCGGATGAAACATTTCGGAGCATATCAATAACGGATGAAACATTTCAGAACATATCAATGACATATGAAATGTTTCAGAATATATCAATGGCATATGAAGCAAAGGAGTATATCAATAGCATATGAAATGTTTCGGAGCATATCAAAGATATATAAAATGTTTCGGAGCATATCATTAGCGGATAAAATATTTCGGAGCATATCAGTAACAGATGAAACATTTTAGAGCATATCAATAGTGTATGAAATGTTTCGAAACATATCAATAACATATGAAATATTTCGTAGCATCTCAATAACAAATACAAAATAAAAGCTCAAATGTCACATTTGACATTGCATACATTTCATTCTTATCCAAAGCACACATAGAAATATATAATTAAAGCTCTAGATATCATATCAAACATACAAATGGTGAAGTGGTATCATAACATAATATGGTCCATCTGTTTCTGAATGGCCACCAAACTTAATCTAGAGCATCCTCGGCCCTAAGCACATACCCTTTACCATTTCTAGCAAAGGTTCAAATAATTCCTTTACCATTTTTAGAAAAAAATTATATTATCCCATAAATACCAAAGTATAAAAGGGTATTATGAACAATAAAATTAGGATATATCGGAAACACAAGCATAACAACGGAATGCATGTGCTTATACAAAACAATATGATACAAACATGAACTTTACATAATAGATTCACGTATACAAATAATTGTAGGACAAGAATAAACAAGAATTCAAAGCAATAATGTAAAGCTCAACTAAAGTAAGGATTTTAGCTGAAATTAATTTCTAAAGTGATGAAACAAGAATTGGCAAAATCAATCAAAGTTCGATTCTAACAAGAGGAACATTACATGAATTATTTGGATAACCAATTATGCTCTAATTTGCACAAAATTGGATCTTTCGAAAGATATATCAAATTAATTTTTAATAAATTAAATTTTGTATGAATAAGAGTTTTCAACAAGGAGTTATAAATAATTTAGTAACTAAAGGTTAGAGAATATTATCTCTATTTTGTAGAATTCATAGAGTTGATTAGAACATATAATTCAATAGGAATTATGCTCCAAATCATATAAATCTGATATGCACAAAAAAATATTTATGAGTCTAGTTTTTGATAAATTATGTTTTGCATAAATTAGCGTTTTCAACAAAGAGTTATAAGCAAGAGAGTACTGAAAGGTCAAAATTGATAGTCTTTGTTTTACAAATTTCATATGGTGAGTTAAAATAATAGTTTGAGTAGGCAAGTAAACTCCAAATTTATTAGTCTTTGTAGTAAAAGAAAATGATGTGAGTTTATTTTCAGATAAATTTAGTTTTCTAAAATCAAGAATCGAAGCATAAAGTTATGGTTAGAATAAGGCAAAAATGTCAAAGCTTGAAAAATTCTAGATTCACTATTTTATACCCAAACGATAGAAATATAATGTTTGAAACCAAAATCTTACAAAATTTTTAGAATTAAGATGAAATCAGAGATCAAAATTCTATAGGAAGGGGTTAGAATGTTTGCCTTAGAAAAATTTAAGTCTCAAATATGTGGAATTGATGTAAAACCTCAAGCCAAAGCAAAGTTTCTTCTTCCTCTACTTCAATTCTTGTTCCCTTCTCTTCTCAATCCTATGTTATTTGCAGTAGGTTTCCCTCCTTTAGTTTCTCCTCTAATGCATTAGATTTGACTAATATAAGGATTGAAAGGTGGCAAGCATACATAAAAGAGGCTTATGTGTCATCCATAGAATAAACATAAGTGGCACCAACCTTAGGTTAGCTAGTGACACATGTCCACCATTTTTTTTTTAACTTAATATGAATATTTCATAAATTATATCAAATTGCTAATATTTACATTTAGGTCCCAACATTACAAATAAGCCCTTATAAAATTTTCAAAATAAGAGATGTGCTTTAGATAAGAATGAAATATATGCAACGACACATGTGACGTTTGAGCTTCTATTTCATATTTGTTCTTTGATATATTTTGAAATATTTCTTATGCTTCTGAAACATTTTATACATCATTGATCTGATCCAAAATATTTCATATGTCATTGATATGTTCTGAAATATTTCATATTCCATTAGTATGTTCCGAAATGCTTCTTTTGCTATTGATATACTCCGAAATTCTTCTTATGCTATTGATATATTCTGAATATGCCATTGATATACTCCAAAATGTTTCGTATGCTATTGATATACTCCGAAACTTTTGATACACCATTGATATGATATGAAATATCTTATATATCACTAATATACTTCGAAACATTTCATATTCCCTTAATATGCTTTGAAATATTTCATATGTCATTAATATGTTTCGAGAGTGCAACATCCCTTATTGTTGAAAATTTTATAAGGGCTTATTTGTATTGTTGGGACCTAAATATAAATATTAAAAATTTGATATGATTTGTAAAAGATTCATATTAAGTTAAAAATAAAATGGTGGACATGCTTCACTAGCTAACATAAGGTTGGTATCACCTATGTTTGTTCTATGGATGACACATAAGCCTCTTTTATGCATGCTTGCCACTTTGCAATCCTTATATTTGTCAAATCTAATGTATTAGATGAGAAACTAAAGGAGGGAAACTTATTGCATCCAACGTAGGATTGGGAAGAGAAGTGAAGAAAAATTGAAGTAAAGGAAGAAGAAGCTTTGCTTTGGGTTTAGGTTTTGCATCAATTCCATACATTTGGGACTCCAATTTTTCTCTCTATCATGCCCCCTAAATTTTCACGTTCAGGAGGTGTGAACCTATCAATATTATAATTCAACAAAACTTCATCCCAGGATCCAAACACATATTTGAGTATATTGATAAAACATTCAAATCATTCGCATCTATAATTCCACAGTTTATAAAACCTATGCAGTTTAAAATCATATACCATAACACTCAATAAATTATAAAATCTGAACATAATTCACCAAGATAATAACCACCTCATAAATCCACAAGTGTGGTATTCTATATAATCACAAAAACTAATATTTACAACATGTTCATATCATTATACAAATTAAACTTAACACTATAAAATCATAAACATGAAAGGTTCTTTAAACTTTTACAAAACTCATAAGCTCATATTTACTATCAACATTTAATTAGACACCAAGTATACTTATACAATAAAAGCATATCATCCACTAAAGATTTGTCCCAAAATCTTCTAACTTTCCAAAGCCTTGATCCAATTTAAATATTTAAGTGAGCGACAAGCTATCCTAAAAAAATTATATAGCAACAGAGTGAGCAAATAGAGCTCAGCAAACGACTAACATATCTATGACGAAAGAAGATAGTTTCAAACAAATAAGGTACCAAATACAAGGCAGGAATACAATAGTTCATAGGTAGCCACTCAACAAATGTAGAATTACAATGCCATTTCATTTGAAGCATGTTTTGTTCATAATAAGAGAGTAAAGACTAATTGGAGTATATCAATGAAGTAAGGAGTGTTTTGGAGCATATCAATGGTATATGAAATGTTTCAGAATATATTAATAATATATGAAGCATTTTAGAGTATATCAATAGCATATGAAATGTTTTGGAGCATATCAAAGGCATATGAAATATTTTGGAGCATATCAAAGGCAGATGAAACATTTCAAAGCATATCAATGGTGGATAAAATGTTTTGGAACATATCAATGACGTATAAAATGTTTCAGAATATATCAATGGCATATGAAGCATTTTGGAGCATATCAATGACATATGAAATGTTTCGGAGCATATCAATGACATATGAAATATTTCGGAGTATATCAATGGCAGATGAAATATTTCGGAGCATATCAATAGCAGATGAAATATTTTAGAATATATCAATGACATATAAAGCATTTTGAAGTATATCAATGGCATATGAAATGTTTCGGATCATATCAATGGCATATGAAACATTTCAAAGAATATCATTAGCGGATGAAACATTTCGGAGCATATCAATAGCAAATGAAACATTTCATAGCAGTTTCGAAACATATCAATAGTATATGAAATATTTCAGAATATATCAATAACAAATACAAATCAAAAGCTCAAATGTCGCATTTGACATTACATACATTTCATTATTATCCAAAGCATATATAAAAATATATAATCAAAGCTCTGTTTATCATATCAAACATATAGATGGTGAAGTGGAATCATAACATAATATGGTCCATCCGTTTCTGAATGACTACCAAACTTAATCTAAAGCATCGCGGGCTCTAGGCACATACCCTTTACCATTTCTGGCAAAGTTTCAAATAATCCCTTTACCATTTCTAGCAAAGGTTCATATTATCCCACAAATATTAGAGTACAAAAGGGTATTATGAACAATAAAATTAGGATATATCAGAAACACAAGCGGATAACGGAATGTATATGCCTATACAAAACAGTGTGATACAAACATAAACTTTACATAATAGATTCAGGTATATAAATAATTGAAGGATAAGAGTGAACAGAAATTCAAAGCAATAATTTAAAGCTCAATTGAAGCAAGGATTTTAGCTGAAATTAATTTCTAAAGTGATGAAACAAGAATAGGCAAAATCAATCAAAGCTCGATTTTAATAGAATTTGAGATGCACATTGCATAAATTATTTGAAAAACTAATTATGCTCCAATTTACGAAAAATGGGGTCTTTCGAAAAATATATCATATTAATTTTTGATAAATCAAATTTTGTATGAATAAGAGTTTCCAACAAGGAGTTATAAATAATTTAGTAACCTAAGGTCAGAGAATATTATCTCTATTTTGCAGAATTCATAGAGTTGATTCGAACATATGATTCAATAGGAATTATGCTCCAAATTATATAAATCTGATATGCACAAAAATATTTATAAATCTAGTTTTTGATAAATCAGGGTTTTCAACATAGAGTTATAAGCAAGAGTACTGAAAGGTCAAAACTAATAGTCTGTGTTTTACAGATTTCATAGGGCCAATTGAAAGAATAGTTTGAATAGACAAGTAGACTCCAAATTTATTAGTTTTAATAGTAAAAGAAAGTCTATAAATTTATTTTCAGATAAATATGGTTTTTTCAAAATCAAGAATCTAAGCACTATGGCTAGAATAAGGCAAAAAGGTCTGAAAAATTCCAAATTCACTATTTTATACCCAAACGATATAAATATTATGTTTGAAGCCAAAATCTTTCAAAATTTTTAGAATTAAGATGAAATCAAAGATCAAAATTCTGTAGGAAGGGGTTAGAACACTTGCTTTAGAAAAATTTGAGTCCCAAATTTGTTGAATTGATATAAAATCTTAAGCCAAAGCAAAGCTTCTTCTTCCTCTACTTCAATTCCTCTTCCCTTCTCAATCCTACATTATTTGCAGCAGGTTTCCCACCTTTAGTTTCTCCTCTAATATATTAGATTTGGCAAATAAGGATTGCAAGGTGGCAAGCATGCATAAAAGATGCTTATGTGTCATCCATGGAACAAACATAGGTGACACCAATCTTAGGTTAGCTAGTGACACATGTCCACTATTTTTTTAAACTTAATATGAATCTTTCACAAATCATATCAAAATTTTAATATTTACATTTAGGTCCCAACATTACAAAATAGCCCTTATAAAATTAAAAAAAATAAGAGATGTACTTCTATATGTGCTTTGGATAAGAATGAAATATATGCAATGACATAGCCTTCTGTTTCATAAAATAAAAGAGCTTCTGTTTTGCTTATAATCATCCAAAAACACTAATTTGTTTTATAATTTCTCATATATTTTATGTATGATTGAGTTTTTGTTATGACTTTATTTTTTCAAATCTAGATGTCTTAACTCTTTTATTATTAAATTCTGAGTCATTGTCTCTTTTACTCTTAGTGAACTTATCATGACACCAAAAGTATTAAATTCTCATTAGGATCTATAAAATATATATAATTTATAATCATTCACTACTTCACTCATTAACTCTATAAACCCAAGACCAACTTAAAAATCATTAATAACCACAAAAGAGGTTATTTCTTCTTTACAAGTCACATCAATTTAGATTTTTTAATAACATTATATGCAAAGTGTACTTTTATAATAATACCATGTTAAGCCACCAAAAATTTACCAAAATCTTTTATCATTATATTACCTCAGCCCACACCTAATATTAAGATGAGTGACAAACTAACTTAAAAAATTTATATAGCAATATATGAGCTATAAAGCTCGGTAAATGACTAACATATCTATGACTAAAAGATAATAAATTATATAACATAAGAATCAAGGTATAGATAACAAATTATATAACATAAGAATTGCATAGATACAAGAGTCATATATATATCATTTTATTAGAAGCATACTTAACAAGTAAGCAATGAGCAACATATAAACTACTCAGTATCAAGATACAAGTTATAAGCTCAGGAGTATAGTCACATTTGATATTTTCTTTTAGTTCATTCATAACAATAGAGTAAAGAATATTATAAGAGCATACCAAGAAATAAATACAAAACATTAACTCAAATGTAATATTTGACATTTTATTCATTTCATTTATATTCAAATAGCATATAGGGACACATAAACATCTACTTTAGAAAATATGTTAAAAAAAATATAAAAAATGAAGTAAGATCGTATTAATCTATTTCTAGATAACCATTAATATTATTCTCTCATAGAGCTCCATCCTCTCGGATGAAGTCATTGGGGCTAACAAGAGCATTATAAGTTCTACACATAACTCCTTTTTTTATTTCTAGCATATCATCTCATAATTATCAAAATATAAAAGGATATTCTGAAAGTCAGAATGTATAGGAAGCAACAAATGCACATACGATGCAATATGAGACAATCATGAACTAATGATAAGATATACAAAAATTTAAAGTAGCCACATAAAACTCATTTATGGGAGGAATTTTAGCTAAAGTTCACAAAGATAGAAACAAAAACTAATAAATTTAAGAATAAATCTGTTTTGGTAGAATATATGAGGTATATTGCACTAGATATTTAGATAATAAATTATACTCTAATTTATTCAAACAAAATATATTTTTGAAAAATATATGAGTCTTTTTTTAGATGAAATAAGTTTTGTATAAATTAGAGTTATCTACTTGATTTAGTATAGAGAGGTCAGAACATATTTGTATAAATTAGAGTTATCTCTATTTAATAAAATTTAAATAATCAAAAGAAATAAATATTTAAATAAATATTTATACTTCAAATCAACTAAATAAGATATTGAAAGAAAGATCTAAGAGTTTAGTTTATAATAAATTTTTTTTCTCTCAAATGTAAATTTTATACAAAGAAATAAATAAGAATCTAGTTTTCAAATAATTAAGTTTTACCCAAATCAAAATTTTACATAAAATATTATAGTTAAGATAAGACAAATATGTTAGAATTTTCATAAATTCTAGATTAACAAATTTATCATTCAATCTTGGGTTAAAATACTTGTTTTAAAAAAAAGTTAATTCCAAGGGTGATGATGAATTGGTACAAAATCCTCGAATACCACCCTTTTTTTCTTCATCAATTTTTCTTCTCTTCTCTAGTCTAAGATCAGTCACAGTAAAATTCTCATATGATAATTATTTTTATTTTTTCTCTAATTATTTAGGTTTAGATAATATAAAAATAATAATATGATAAACATGCATTAAGAAAAACATACGTATCATCAATAAAATGCATAGTAGATGACTCCGCTCAAAAACAGACTAGAAGACGATGGAGAGGGCTCCATCACACAGAGTTATCATTTACGATTACATTCGGAAGAGACAAGAGTTAAACAACCTTTATTCAATTACCCTTGAGGAGATGAACCGATCTCATGTGAGGTATTGATAGGTTCGCTGCACCGATTCAGATGCTTTTTAGTCATTAAAGAAAAAAAAAGGTGGGATGCTTCCCAGTAAAAGATGGAACTTTTCTGAATAAATCACCCCAATTCTTTTACATATGTATACACTTATTATTAATAATAGTTGTTATATATTTCTGAATTCTAATTGATATTTATGTATCTTAATAATCCTGATTAATGGTATTTAGTCTATGGAGGTTGACTGAGGGGTGTACTGTGTGAGAGGGGCATTCATTAGAGTGTACAGGGTTATTCCGTTATTTTGAAGCCTTGATAGGATATATATGTAAAAATAATTAGTGTATTCAAGAAAATAAAGTATTTTTCTTTTTTTACCCAACAAAGAAATATAACCTTTATCTAATCCCACCTTCTCGCCCAAGGAAAACAATAAGAAAAATCAGCTAATAAATTTACCTGTAAATATAAATAAAATTAAATGCCCGAAGCACCGCCACTCTTTCCCCTCTTTGCTCTCTCTCCCTCGAACGGGAAGCGTCGTCTTCTTTTCTCGATTCCACTTCCGCCAAACCCTAATTGGTGCGTTGCTACCTGCGATCTGATCGGGTTCCGAAACCCTAATTTCTGGTCTAGGAAAAATCTCGAACTCCGGCATGGACGACTGCAGCGGCACAGCCACTACGGTGGCCCAAGCCATCGCCGCCGCACTGGATTGGGGCTCTCCCCCCGACGCCCGGAAGGCGGCCGTCGACTACCTGGAATCCGTCAGCATTTCTGAACTCACGCTACGCAACGTCCTTTTCTTGAATTTGATCAGTCACGGTTGCTGTTCTTCTTCCAGAGTGGTCTTCCTAAAATTTTCTTCCCGTTGCGATCCACTGGATTGCTCTTGGTTTATGCTTGTAGTATGGCATATTCGAACAACCCCTGAGTGAGCCCAATAATTAGGTTAGGAAATAACACAATTTGCAGATTGTTAGGTCAATACTGAAAGAAACGGGGTGGCAAAAGGGGGAATAACATTGAAATATAAAGGATGACAGATTGCTGCTAAAGTTGCGGAAATGTATGTCAAGTTTTTACTAGTTGCTATTACTCAGAATTGGTGTGATCATAGGCCGTGAAAGCTTAAAAGAGGTTCCTTGGCAGGAAATTCAGATAAATGACATTAAATATGATTAAAATAAAACTAGAGACTGGCTCCGTCAAATATGCTGAAAAGATTGTAAATGTTATGGCATATTGTAAAAGATTGCTGTTCTTCTTCCAGAGTGGTCTTCCTAAAATTTTCTTCCCATTGTGATCCACTGGATTGCTCTTGGTTTACGCTTGTAGTATGGCATATTCGAATGACCCCTGAGTGAGCCCAATAATTAGCTCAGGAAATAACACAATTTGCAGATTGTTAGGTCAATCCTGAAACAAACGGGGTGGCAAAAGGTGTGAAAAAGGAGGAATAAGATTGAAATATAAAGGATGACAGATTGCTGCTAAAGTTGCAGAAATGTATGTCAAGTTTGTACTAGATGCTATTACTCAGAATTGATATGATCATGTACTGTGAAAGCTTAAAAGAGGTTCCTTGGTACGAAATTCAGAGAAATGACATTAAATATGATTAAAATAAAACTAGAGACTGGCTCTGTCAAATATGCTGAAAAGATTGTAAATGTTATCTTTTAACAGTGATTCACAAAAAAAGATACAAAAAATCTGTCTTAAGTTGGTGCAAACTTACATTTCCATTACTGTGATAAAAAAATGCTCTCATATGTTATTAATAAGGTTCTATTTTCATTTTCTATTTTGGTGGTTTTGTGTATTCAAAAAGGCATGGTAATGGAGTGTGTAGCTTAAATGTTAGATTAAAAAAAAAAAAAGGATCTAAGTAGTTGAGATATTTGGAACTTCTATTTGTGCTGATTTTTTATAGGCTGTAAACCTTCATCGTTGCACATTAGAACCTTGATTTGTTAGCAGGTTAACTCTGTTCTTTATTCTATATAAATCTAGAAAAAAAATTGGGCCTTTAGTTTGTAGCATTGCAATATCTACATGTGAAGGCATAAGTATTTTTGTAGTTTTGGATTTTACTTGTGGCTAAGTTCTTTAAGATAGTTTTAAAACTTCTTTTTATTCAAATAGATACTTTGTTTCTCACAGAGCAGATTGGATGATTGTTTCAGGACTAACGGAACCTGGTCCCCTTGGTTCGTTGATCACATAACCATGCTTGACTTTCAGGTGTTATGATTCTGGAGTTTTCATCAGTATTAATTTGAACTTTTGTAACTCAAGTTGATTATCATCAAAATGGAGATTTGACAATGTGTCAGTTGTTTAAGGAAACTTGACAGTTGCAGATCAATGCACAATGTTGCTAAGATGTATACTGGAAGCATTGAAAATGGCTACTTTTATGTTTGATCTAATATGACATGTGCTCTAAAGTTTAATACTTTGACAGGCAGTGGAATTTTTAGTCTAAGAAGTTAGTTTATACTTTATAGTGATAGGATATTGCAATCCGTGATT
Source organism: Musa acuminata AAA Group (assembly GCF_036884655.1). Classification (NCBI taxonomy): domain Eukaryota; kingdom Viridiplantae; phylum Streptophyta; class Magnoliopsida; order Zingiberales; family Musaceae; genus Musa; species Musa acuminata. The sequence continues at coordinate 12,875,036 of NC_088338.1, read as the reverse complement.
TCCATTATCTGCAACCATTTACCAGTTGAACTCCATTTCATTGTCAAAACTGTATCTTTTTTGTGCATGTGACTGAAATCAATGTCTAGGTAGGAGCTCCAACATATCTGATCTTAGACGTTTGTGATGTTCATATATTTACATTAATATGCTATGCAGGTTAAGAGTGGTGACATTCGAACTTTGGCAAGCACATCTCTGATTCTAGTTCAGAGGAATTGGCCATCAGAGATCCGGCTACATGGGTTCAAGTTATTGCAGGTTTGTTCACATAGAGCATCTTTTTTTTATCCTTCATCTAACATGCTACATGAGAATTTTTCAATAACTGGAATAATCTTTAACATGGTAAACATCAACATTATCATTGTTGAGTATCTAATTATAAAAGTACATTCTTTTTTCAAAGGGAAACTAATAGTCTATTTTATCATATCAATCTAATGGTATGCCTTAAGTTTAAGCAAATGATATTTAATTTAGTCATGGTGGTAGTTATTTACAGATACATATACATATACAGTTATCTATACTAGTGGATATTTAATTTTTCTATTGATAATTTTCTTTTATGATACTGGTTTGTACAAGTAAGTATGCTGCCATATATACTGGGACGTGATATGGTCTGACTGGTTGCTGAAATTGGTTTTCGGCTGAAATTCAAATCCTTAATATGATGTACAATAACAATATGTCCTTATCTTGATTTTCATGTATTATTGTAGCATTTGGTTCGATTTAGATGGGATGAGTTTAACATTACAGAAAGGAGAGAATTTGCAAACCTCACAATCAATATAGTATCAGAGGTGGTAAATCCTCATGAGGAATGGGCGCTGAAGAGTCAGACGGCTGCTTTAGTTGCTGAGGTGCTTGTGTTGCTTGGTCATTTGTTGTGAATTTTATATGGATCATTATGCAGATTATAATATAATTGCCTTTATTTTGGCACAAGGTTGTTCGAAGAGAAGGAGTAGCATTATGGCATGAGCTTCTACCAACTTTGGTTTCTCTATCGATCAAAGGTCCTATTGAGGTAACCTAATAACCCACTTTTAATTTTACTCCTCTTATCATTTAGTCATGTTGATTGTGTAGTGTGTACGGTACCATCCTTTTCTTTTTAAACTGCATATTACCATCTTTACAATCAACAATTTGTATATTTTTCTGTATGATGTCAGGCTGAGTTAGTTGCTATGGTGCTGAGGTGGCTTCCTGAAGACATAACAGTTCATAATGAGGACTTAGAAGGTTGCTATGGGTTTTCTCTTGGGTAGATTTTCCATAGTCAAGTTTTCTCTTTCTAGCTAATATGAAACAATGTTAAAATGAAAAGTAACATCTTTTCTTGCCTGGTTTGTTCTAATTCTGAGTTTCTAACAGGTGACAGGCGAAGAGTACTCTTGCGTGGGCTTACTGAATCATTGACTGAAATTTTTCCACTTCTATATTCTGTAAGTTTGTTGTGCCTCAATACTTTTGGAAAACTTGATTGTTTTGGTTCGATGAAGTGTTTGCACAATGGATACACAATTAAGTAGGTACATGATGCCTCATTTCAGTTGCTTGAAAAACATTTCGGGGCTGCTTTGAGTGAGTTTGCAGGACAACAGTTGGATGCAGCAAAACAGCATGCATCTACTGTAATAGCTTCTCTGAATGCTGTAAATGCATATGCTGAATGGGCTCCTGTGCCTGATCTTGCTAAATATGGTTTGATTCACGGGTATGTTATTAATTATTATCTGATACATCTCTTGGTTAGCAAAATGCAAAATTAATAGATATCCTGTGAGGACATTAATCATTTCTTTTCGACAGATGTGGGTCCTTACTGCAGTATAATGAATTTCGCCTCCATGCTTGTGAGTTTTTTAAATTCATCTGTCAAAGGTATGATTGTTTGTATATAGGAAGTGAAACCTATTTCAGTTTTGTGGTTGAAATCCTTGTTGAACCTTGTTTTGTGCAAACAGGAAAAGACCTACTGATGCTACAGCTGTGGAGTTTGATTCTGCAATGACGATGATCTTCCAGATTTTAATGAATGTGTCTAGAGAATTCCTGAGCAGATCTAGGTCAAATTTTACTGCAATTGATGAAACCGAGTTTGAGTTTGTCGAATGTATATGTGAGTGCATGGTAACTTTGGCTTCTTCCAACATGCAATGTATTACCGGGGATGGAACAACAACAACTCAATTTCTTCAGCAGGTGAAACCAAGGATGTCTGAGATCTTACAAGACCTGCATCATTGAGAGCTGTTCTTTTAACAACTTTTACAGAAAAAATTTATTTGCTTCAAATGAAGCTATGTTCATTTTATTTTTCCATTTCTGCATAATTTTAGGTTCAGCTTATTCTATGATGAGACTGAAACTGTCTTTCTTGAGCTAGTGCCCAAGAATTTTAAAATGGTTGAAGGATCACCTTGGATAATAGTGTAGGAATATTTGAAGGCCAGAAAGATGGACATAGGGTTTAAGAGAAATGGTTGATCAATGATTCAAGGGATAGATGATAGAATAAAAAATAATAGTAATTGGATCAACCTCATCCTCCTAGACTTTTTTGATTTTCCTACTTATTCTAGGTTGTCATTGCAACTGGAAATAAGGAAATTATAAATAATGAAGATGAGAAAAGCTATGTAAAGCAATGTGCTTCAGTCAGACGCACACAAATTTCATCTTAGGAGAGACTTATTTGTATATGATATCAGTCATTTTTGACACAGCACAACATGTGATTTTTTGGCTAATATTGATTTTGCATGTAAAAGTAATGTGGAGTTATGGATTTTTTATAACACCCTCGAGTTACAATATGTGTTAAAAATTAGGACCCATACAAAATAACACAACTTTAGAATCCTATTCCATCCTGTCTAATTGTAACACAAAATGGTATCTATGCAAACAAATCTGTACATCTCAGAAGCTTAGTCATCTAAATGTGATCTGTGGCCTAACTTGAATCATTCTTGTGTCACATAGGCCCCTGCGTTGATAGTAATTATCACATGCTTTAGTTTCATTATATTGACTATTATTATAAATAAACTTATCCCATAATTAGATAATGTTTAACCTCTGTGTGTCTATATTCCTGGTCCAAAACATACTTGCAAGTTGCATGTACTTATAGACATACATGTATCATATTCATATATCCATACTCATAGACATATATGCATAGATATAATCCACAAGAAATAAGCTTGCTCATTTTGGCTATTTATGTAGTATTTGACATAAATATTTTTCATGGGGTTTTATGGTTTAAGTGTTTAGTGCTACATGCGCTTGGCTCTTATTAACTGATAGGCAACCTTGAGTGATGCATTAAGTAGTTCTATACGTATGATCTTGTTAAGAATAATGGTTGACTCTCTTTCTGTATTTTTACACTCGCGTATTAGCAATTTTCATGGCTTCTTGGTTTAACTCATGTACTTAACTGGAAGTGGTTATGCGGTCGTAGATATGAAATTTTATAGATTTTAATTTTGGCCATCTGAAAGCTAGATGAATATAAGGTTTCGTACCTTACAGCATTAGAAATTAGATGTCAGACATCACATTGATACTGAAAGATTAAATGTTTTGGTTTGAAAGCTTGGTAATTTTGTTAGAACCCTCCACCTAGCTACAAAATTTTATTTTCGGTGTACACTTTGCCTGACACCCATGTTCTTCCAATTTCCAGTTTCCAGTTTCCAGTTTCCAATTTCCATTGACCATTTAACAGATCCTTTAACACAGTTTGAATTTCAAGTGCAGTCAGCTTTACATGTATCATTTTTCAACATTTTTAGATGCTTACGGTCTGATACCCTGAATATGCTTCTTTGTCTGTGTATACATAATAAACTTATTTTTTAAAGATGCATTCAAGAGTGTGTTTTTACTTGTAAAAATATAGCAACAGGCATCTTCAAAAGTTTCATCTTGAAAACAAAATGTATTTTGCAGTTTCCTATTCATCTGATCTCCTCCACAGTAGCGCACCTTTTTGTACATGCTACTTGTCATAGTGCATTATATTTTAGTGGTTAAAGAGTCCTGGTATATGCTTATGTTTTACATAATTCTCAGTTAACTTTTAGTCCTACAGAAGAAAAAGTTCTGTTCTCTTACTTTATTTACCAGATGTGGCTAGCACAATATATTAAGTTATATGTTGTATGATCTATAATTTCTAATCTTGACTTTATTGAATTATTATTTAGAAGTTTTTAGGTGCCTGGTAAATTCCAATTATATCCAATTATTCATTCACAGGTAGAACCTTCCTTTTGCCTCGATTGGAGAAACTGCTGTTCTTGTTGCAGTTCAACCAACCAATTTAGAGTCTAACACTTTGTTTTTTGAAATACTTTTTGAACGTGTGACATTTTTCAATTCCTCCATCTTCCCTTTAAAATGTAAACTTCCCTTTTTGATGAAATTAGGGCAGCGAATTATTCTTCAACATTGTATGTCCCATTACATATCTCTATTGAGGTTTTTGTTCTTTGCAAATGGTTAGCGATCGTTTCACCTTCCAATACTGTGTTTTAGCATGACAATTTGCATCTTGATGGGATGCATAGTGCCTTTGTTATAAGTTCTCTTGATTTTTTGTTGCTTTGGTTAGTTATGCATTAATTCCATATATTCTCTTTGCAGATGGTGGAGTACTACCAACATGTAAAGTTTGGCCTCCACTTCCAATCTTTGCTCTTTTGGCTTGTATGTATTAGTTCTTGCCCAGAATTATTTTTACCTACAGTGTCAGATATAAGTTGATATCATTATTTCATATTGGTGTGTGCATAACTAGGTTGGGATATAACTTGTCCTGTGATGCTAACAGGCAATAATGAGAGAACCTGTATCAAAGGTGAAAGGCGGTGGACAGATTGGTGGGGACAATTCTGCTGTTGGTAACTCTGAAGTTTCTTCCAGACCTACAGAAAAAGAAAAGAAAGGGGTGTCAGCTTTCATCAATGATGACATTTGTGCAGCTATCTTGGATATTTCTTTCCAGAGAATGTTAAAGAAAAATCCTTCTGCAACCAACATATCAACATCTAAAGCAGTTGAACTTTGGGATGATGAGTTTGATTCAAGAACTGACTTCAGCCAATACCGCTCTAGGCTGGTAAGACTTTTTCTGATTCAATTAATGTGGTGCATTATGTAACATCCTTTCATGCCTGTGTTGTTTTCCTAACTATATGGAAGTGAATAACTTTTTTCATAGAATTTAATGTTCATGGAAATTTGGATTGTATTTTGTCAATATCCTGATTGGACATAGCTATGCCATATTCTTTAATAAATTAATATATAATTGTTGCATATGCTCCGGTGTAGCAACAATTGTGGATGACATTTGTTACCAACTTGATCAATCTTTTTCATCTACTCGGCTCCTTTTATTTGCTTAGGAAACTTTTCAAATATTTGGTCAGTTTTATGTTCATTTGTATCTCAATTTTGTTAAAATAGTTGTTGGATGGACATTTATCATGTCCTTTTTTTTTCTGTCAGCTGTAATTTAGTTATGAAAGCTGACCTTTGCTAGACCCTGACAGCTTATTTGTGAGTTGGAGGCCTATTTCATAACTGTCATTTCTTTGCATGAGTCGCTAAGTATTGGACAAGATACAAGTTACTTGATGCATCAAGTTCTTTATTTCTTATATGGGTTGCAAACCACTGAATGGTGGAACTGCTTGATAAGCATAAGAAGACTAGTACTTATTAAAAAGCAAGAGATAAGTATTATCTTGGGAACTTAATAACAGTGATTGCAAAAGGCGCTTGGGCGCTCGCCTAGGCGCTCGGGCGAGGCGAGGCGAGGCCCGAGCGCCTCGCTAATGTCCCAGGCGGCGCGCTTCAAACAAGCGCCGCCTGGGCGCTCGCCCGAGCCCAGGCGCTGGGCGCTTCGGGCGAGCGCCTGGGTAAACCAAGGCGACCGAACCAGAATTTTAGGTCTGGTTCGGTCCTGGTTCGGTTGTTAGTTGGTTCAATCGAACCAACTAAACCGATATAACCCCAACCCTAACCCTAACCCAACACTAACCTGCTGTCGTTGCCGCTCTCGATCCCGATCCCGATCCCGATCGCGATCTCGTCGCTCGCTGCCGTTGCTCCCGCTGCTCGCTGCTGTCGCTGCTCGCGCCTCCCGCGAGCCTTCCCGCTGCTCGCGCCTCCCGCGAGCCCTCTCGCTGCTCGCGCCTCCTGCGAGCCCTCCCGCTGCTCGCGCCTCCCGTGAGCCCTATCGCTTCTCGCATCTCCTGCGAGCCCTCCCGCGAGCCTTCCCGCTGCTCGCGCCTCCCTCAAGCCCTCCCGCTGCTCACGCCTCTCGCGAGCCCTCCCGCTGCTCGCGCCTCCCACGAGCCCTCTCGCCTCCTGCGAGCCCTCCTGCGAGCCTTCCCGCTGCTCGCGCCTTCCGCTCCCTTTCCCTTTCCCGCTACTGCTGCCGCCGCTCGCCGCTACTGCCGCCGCTGCCGCCGCTTCCTCGTTTCTCCATCAGGCTCAGTATACTCTTAATATTAAGTTTATTTGAATTTTGAAATGATTAATTTTCTGTTAATAGATTAATAATATATTATTTTGATTTTAATGTTGTTAATTTTTATTTATTTGAAATTATTGTTATAATTATATTATATATTTTTATAATTTAGATAATTTTAAATAATTATATTATATATTTTTATAATTATATTATATATTTTTATAATTTAGCGCCTCGCTTCGCTCGGGCGAGCGCCTAGCGCCTCGGGCGTTTGTGGACCTTGGCGCCTAGCACTTTTTAAATCACTGTTTAATAACCTCCACTTCACAGATGTAAATTCAAGAAGTTAGTGCAATAGAGCTCTCAAATTCTGTTCAGTTTCACATATTCTCTTTGTTCCATTGTGAGTTTGTAACTTGGGATGCTATGACGTGCAATTGAGATTTAACTTTTTTTCACTTGTACTCTTAAGATTCACTGTCTAGTAACTAGCTGATCATCATAACCATTTAAATTGGGAGTGTTAATTCGTGGTCTGTCATAAAGCCTTGGTTAGCATGTGAGCCACAACTTGTAATATTCTGACTCATGGGTTGTATTTTGTTAGATCACATGGTTTCAGTAATGCAAAAAACTGAAAGCAAATACTACCTACTTATCCTTACTATTAAACTTTGTTCAGAATAACAGTTTAGAAATCTTATTGTGTTTGATTAGTCTAAGATCTTTTTGACAATCTTGTCCTGCACTGAATGTCCCAGCTGGAGCTCATCAGACTTGTTGCTGTTCAAAAGCCACTGGTAGCTGCAACAAGAGTTTCGGAGAGAATTAACCTGATACTCAAGAGTTATGTCCATGCTTCAGTGTCTGCGCAGGTTTTATGCTTAACTTCTATGGAGAACTAAGTTGCTAAATTCCAATTATCTTCCATCATTTGTTATAAAATTAATTTATTCCTAATATCCAAAAGTAAATGGAGAACTTTGTTATTGTGTTTGAACCTCAGGATGTAGCCTTAATAGAAAGTATGCAACTGGGACTTGAAACAGTTGTTGGTGCAATTTTTGATGGTTCAGCTGAATTTTTAAATAGCGCTGCTGAGTCCAAGTTCCAGTTATGCACAATTTTTGAAGGTTGTTTTTTAACTCTGATAGTATTGTGGGCTTGTATATTTTAATTGTTATTCCTGCCTGCTAAAATACCCTGGCTTTGATGTTTTCAGGTGTCCTTCAATGGTTCCTTTCTTTAAGCTGGACCGAACCAGCACTTGCAGTAATCCTTGGTAGATATTTGGATGCGATGGGGCCTTTTCTCAAATACTATCCTGATTCAGTTGCGAATGTTGTGAATAAACTTTTTGGGCTTTTGACATCACTTCCTATTGTGATCAAGGTTATGTTTAAAATCTATGTTTCTGACAGAAATATTGTGAAATTCAATTATATTCTCATTATTATACCTCTGAATTATTTGGACCTTCTTTTGCAGGATCCTTCTTTTAATAATGCTCGTCATGCTAGATTGCAAATTTGTACATCATTTATACGCATTGCAAAAGCTGCAGAAAGAAGTCTTCTTCCTCATATGAAGGTTCATTTAATAGTGTTAACCTCTCCTGAATGGAAATTTTTATAGGATGCATGCCTTTATGCATTACATATAAAATATTTGCTATATTAATTGCATTTATGATGAAATAGCATATGCTCTTGGGTATATGCTATTTGCAAGAGAAAGATATAATGTCTTTAACCTAGTCTGGATTCCTTCTGTTGCCTTCCCTGCCATTATGTGGCATTTGCTTAGAGGACACCATTTTGGTTTAAAAAATTACTATTTTTTGGGTAGAGGATTATTTTATTTAATTATGAGGTTTATTTTCTTTGTACATTGTAGAATATGGTATAATGAATGTCTTCATATCTGCTTCTTTGGGAACTCTATAATTTTTAGTTAAATTGGACTTGGATCTAGAAATGTGCTTTAGATGTATTTATTTAGGGGAAGTATACTTGTGTCTCAGAGTTAAATGATAAAAAGTTCTTTATACACTCCCCTAGATTTTCAGGAGTCAGGAGTGACAATTCATCATTTTTTGAAGTCTGAAAAAGAAAATTATTTTAACAGTTGCGAAGTACAAACCTTGGTAGTTGGTAGTAAAGTAGAAGTGTAGAACAATGAGCTCTTTTCCAAATTGACAGATGTATGCTTGCTCCAATACTCCAAATTTAAGTTATGTTGCAAAATGAATTCCCAACACAATATACCACCAGGCTTCAGAAATCAGGGACAAATTATATTGTCAGGAGAGCTCATTTATCAGTTCATCACAGTTTCAGTAAAAAAAAATTGTGGTCAGTTGACAAGTTTTGCATTAGGGAATTTCTCCCACTTGAGTATCTTGATCAATGCAGCATCAACTATGATAATACTGCAATGGAATTTGTAAATTATTCATCAAGATTCCTAGAGAAGTCATATAGGTGCAACATAGGTGTCCAATCATTGTGCTGATTGGTCCAACTTCTTTAACAATACATAAGGAATCCAAATTAATCCCCATTGTTCAACAAGATTTTATCAAGGTATTTATTTGAATCACCTCCTTAAAGTGCTTATAATGGCAAATTCTGAAGATTTAATTTCTCTAAAAAATTTATTGTTCTTTTCTGCCCATGGGAAATATTAAGCTGCAGCCTAAAGGCATTTCTTGGAGCCATTGGTCACACTCCTTCCTGCATAATTGTCTAAGAATCATTTGACTTCCTGATTAAACAAGCGAGCAGTTGTATGAATGTTAAAGAATGCACCAAAGGCTCCACAGTAGTTTCAGTAAAGGGACATTAAAAAAAGAGCATTTTATTCTCAGAGCTAGCTTGACAATATACACGAAGGTTTCTGCAACATGACTTCCTTAATCATAGTATATATTATTTGTTGTTGCTATTGAATATTTGAGTCTACAGATTAGGGTACAGCATAGGTGTACATATTATTAACATTAATGAAGTTTATAATGCTTAATTATTTTTGAAAAAATGATGATTTGGTAATTAAGGCTTTCACCATAGCTGAGCCTGTGGAACGTCAGATATATGCAGGTTGCAACAAAGAGGTTATTTTATAGATTTAAACACATAGTACCGACTCCTTTCTGGAGCAACATCACTGCTCCAAGGCCTGCCCACTTTCAAAACCATAGCCATGTTAATTATCAACCCCTTCTCTATTTTTCAGGTTTGTGATACTTATATAATTGTTTAATGAATCATTTAGGCAAAGATTAAACAAAAAATGGAATGAAGTTTCTGTACATCTAGAATTGATAGAAGGATTTTGGGTGATTAGGCATGAATTATATTTCTAATATCGCAGGGTATTGCGGACACCATGGCTTATCTACAAGGAGAAGGTCACTTACTTCGTGGTGAGCATAATCTTTTAGGTGAAGCATTTCTTATCATGGCATCTTCTGCTGGGTAATGTCTCATTCTTACTTTAGGTTTGCCTCATCAGCCACTTATAGTTCTTGTGGCTTTTTTTTTTTGGCAAGTGGCATGAAGAAAATATTTAAAATGTCATTCCATGTTCAGAATTCAACAGCAACAGGAAGTGTTAGCTTGGTTACTTGAACCATTAAGCAAGCAATGGACACAGTCAGAGTGGCAAAATGCTTTTCTATCCGACCCTGCTGGTCTAACTCGATTATGTTCTGATCCTCAATTTATGTGGTCAATTTACCATACTGTAACATTCTTTGAGAAGGCACTGAAAAGAAGTGGAATCAAAAAGTCTGTCCTGAATCTACAAGGAAGTTCAGTAGTCACTGATGTTTCCACTCAACCACATCCTATGTCTTCTCATTTATCATGGATGCTGCCCCCTCTCTTAAGGGTGAGTGGATTAACTGAAGCTTGATTATTCCTATATCCTCGTGCTAGTTTAAAGAACATGTTGCAAATTAGATCAAGGTAGACACAAACTTCAATGGTGCACCAGAATTATTTTGTTCTTTTATGACCACTTTGTATATGTAATCAGTTGCACTATCTTTTTGTTCGTCTACAGCTGATTCGTTCCATACATTCTCTTTGGTCTCAACCCATAACTCAAACTTTGACGAGCGAAATCAGTGCAGCAAAGGCTATGAATCATGTCGAGCAGGCTAGCCTTCTTGGTGAAAGCAATAAATTGTTCAAAGGTCTGTCCACTTCTGCAGATGGACCCCAGACTGACACATTGAGGGAAGGAGAGTCAAGTGAAAACGACATAAGAAATTGGTTAAAAGGAATCAGGGATAGTGGGTAAGGATGCCATTATTCTGCTTATCCATAATTCATTTGGGTATATAATTTCTTTGCATCATCCTTTGCTTCAAGCTTTGTTTCATCTTTGGCTGAGCTGGTATCATAGAAGCAAACAGACACATGCACAGGGGATGCACAATGAAAAAAATTGATATATTTTTAATGGATATGATTGTATAATAATATTAATGTTGAGTAGCTAGTCTTACTGTCTGGAAATAACTCCTGTTATCATTGTTGTTGCTGATTAAAAAAGGGAGAAAATGTGAACTTGGAAGTTCAGGTAGGAAATAAGACTCATAAGATAGAATCTGAGAGGAAAGTGAATAATTTTACATGTGATCTCAACAGGTGAGAACAACTCAGCTAATCATTTCTGTTGTTAGATATTTCGTGATAAATGAGATAAAATGTGTATGGAAACATCTTTTATTACTATCATCATAGTCACACTTGTGGATTAATATGGGATAAAATGTGATGGACCTAAAAGTGTTTGTAGGAAACAAGACATGTAGATGGTGTTTGATATGTTTTCTTTTTAGTGTTGGAACTAACTGTAGTCAGAATATAGAGCTTCGGTTTGGATTTATGAAAGACAGAGTAGGTATGTTCTTTACAGCTCCCATTCTCGAGGACTCATTAGTATACATTTTCAGTGATACAAAACCTCATATCAATTATATCAGTCCAAAAAAAGGATTTGAAAGAAAAATGTAAATCTTTGTTTTTTGTTCCAATTCCAGCTGATTCTAGTCACAATACCAATTGCGAACTAGCCAGACACCACTTGAAGATAAATAAAAATAAAAATAAATAATATAACATATATTTTCTTAAAAAATTAGATTCAAAACAACTAACATCTTATTTTTTCAAATGTTCAGTGATAAATGCCATTGTTGCTGTTTAGGTTAAGCAAAGGACAAAAAGTTAAGCACCTAGCTTTTAGGTGATACAAGTACATTTTATGGAGTGGAATTGTGGAGCCATAAATTAGGCCAGTATTCTAACAGATTGATTAGAGCTATGGAGTGTTATGGATGGTTGGATGCTCCTCACTATTTTGTCATAGGATGTAATTTAGGCAGCTAGCAAGAAATAATAACAGTCCAAAATATTTTGGAGACAGTATAAATTATGATAAGAAGATCTAGATTAACAAATCTGTCCCATTTATTTGCTAATCATTTAATTTTTACTAAAAAATGTTAAAACTAAAACATAGAAAAAGAAGCTTTGATTATTACCTTGATAGCATGGACTACTTTTGTATTGTTGATTAAGATGGGATAACAATAGGAAGGGGAAGAGAATGTGAAAGGAGAAAAGAAAGAGAAGGTGAGTGTTTGCTATTTTTTAATTTTTGCTCACCATTGGTGATCTCCTACTTGGCTGATGTCAGCATATCCTCCTAGAGACATAAAAGTGAGTTGTACATAGTGTGCACTTCATGGGAAAAGGGGAGAACTTGCTCTTTTTAACCAAACCTACATATCAGATTTTGCATAGGTCCTTGCATATTGATTTCCAGTAAATTATCAAGAACCTGGAAGCAAAGGGCCAAGGTGGATACCAAGGCATCTGCGCCTTGAACAATAAATTAGCGTATTGTTGGTTATATTGTTATGTTCACATGTATAAGTCATGGAAATATGTTGTGCTACAACAAATTTGTTCTACCACTTGAGAAGTCTGACACCCTTTATATGACAAAAAAGAGTAAGTATTCTTATTTGTCTTATAATATAGGATGGTTTATAAATTAAATGCAATATTTAGGTGATAGCTATTGGGTAATAACTGATAAGTATGGAACTACCTATTGTATCTGAATAAGTTGGTATGCTGAATTAAATTGGTACCATTAAATGCTTGGCACCTAAGATGATAAAGTTCATGATTCTCTTTTTATTATCTGTTTTTTCGAGACCTTTAGTGTTGTAAAAACCATACACAGAAGCCTTTTTAAAATTGGAATATCATTTCCATGCAATATAAAGTGAGTTATTATACTTGGAAATATTAACTTAAATGGGGTTTAAAGCAAAGGCTACAGCTGGAGCTGTTGTGATAATTGTTTGGATTGAAGTGTACACTTTTGCAATTGTTTATCAAACTTTTTAGTTTTTATGATGTTTGTTTTCTTTTTTTAGTGTATGATTCTATGGCCATACTGATATTTCCTGCTCTAAATTCCATGAAGCATTTAAAGTCTTGGCATTTGTCTTTTAGGGTCTTGAGGATCCATCTTTTTCAGTTTTGGCTCTGTGATCTGCTAATTTAGTGTTAAATGATATCTTTCAATGTTATGTTTATCTTCCACCTTGGGATGGGCTTCATGAGTTATTAGCACTTTTCAATTCCTGCACACTCCTTTTCGTTCTCTTTGGGTTTGCTGCTATGTCTTGCAATCCTGAAAGATTTTGCAGGTAATGCCTATAATATTAGCAATTTGTTCGAGTGACTGCAGGTACAATGTTATAGGTCTATCAGCAACCACAGGAGATACATTTTTTCGGTGCATTGAGAGTCACTCTGTTACATTAGCTCTAGTCGAGAATGTCCAATCTATGGAATTTAGACATCTGCGGCAACTTATCCACTTGGTCATCATTCCTATGGTCAAATTCTGTCCGCCAAATTTATGGGAGGTTTGGCTAGAGAGCATTTTACACCCATTACTCCTCCACTGTCATCAAGCTCTTGCTTGTTCATGGTCCAGTCTTCTACTTGACGGCAGGGCAAAGGTTCCTGATACCTTTGGCAATCTTTCTGGTTTGGAGCTGAAGGTGGAAGTGATGGAAGAAAAGTTGCTCCGTGACTTGACTCGGGAAGTGTGTTCTCTTCTCTCAGTTCTAGCTTCACCACCTCTTAATAGTGGACTTCCTTCTTTGGAGCATCTTGGACCTACTAATCGTGTAGACTCACTTAAAGAATTGAATGCATTTGTCTTAAATTCTATGGTCGGGTAAGAGTCCCAGGAAGACTCACAGCCTCAAATTTGTTCATTAGAAAAACACCCAATAGATTTTCTGGTGTTAGCATTTCTGTAGAGCTGATAATCATGGTTTTGCAGATTTCTCATGATGCACAAAGGTCTTGCTCTTCATGCGCTGAAAATAGGCATTGATGTCTTTGCATGGACAGATGGTGAAGCTGTGACTAAAGCTATCCCTTTCTGCGGAGCTATTATTCTTCTTGCTATCATGACAAACACTGTGGAACTTAGAGAATTTGTTGCTAAGGATTTATTCCTTGCTTTAATTAAAGGTCTAACTCTTGAGTCAAATGCTGTAACTAGCTCAGATATCCTCGGATTGTGTCGTGAAATATATGTCTATCTGGCAGATAGAGATCCTGCACCTAGACAGGTAAATTTGAAAACCTTTTGATTTAGTGTCGAGTCATAATTTTAAGAAGCAAAACTTTCATGCCAAATACAATTGGTATCATGAGGTGAATTTGTTTATAGGTTCTGCTGTCCCTCCCTTCTATTACAAGAGATGATTTGCTCGCTTTTGAGGATGCTCTGGCTAAAACAAGTAGCCCTAAGGAACAAAAACAACTTATTAAGAGCTTGCTTCTGTTAGCTACTGGAAACAAATTAAGAGCCCTTGCTACCCTTAAGAGCACAAACATCATAACGAATGTGACAGGTGAGAAACTCCATACCTTTTCACTTTTGTTTCTTTTGGTTCTTGTGGCATTTCTTTGTGATGTTTTGGTGTCTGTTACAACCATACATATCTCTCTGGATTTTCTTTTCCACCTTATGCCTGTTTTAACCTTGTATCTTGTTGGAAAACATGCCAGTAGTTGCAACAAATTGATGTGAAATATATGGCCCTTTTGACCCAGTGATATAACAATTGCTGATAATCGGATATAGCCTGTAACACGAATGAACAGACTAAGAAATAACTAACAAGGCATGCTTTAATCAAACCATCTTGGTGCTGCAACCTTAAATCTGTTTATGTTACGGCATATATGGGTGTTATCAGATCAATCAGGCCAATCATACATCATACTTTGAAGAGTATAGATTATAATCTGCTGCTGAACAAAACATAAGATGGAAATTATAATGATGCTTAATTGTGGTGGCACTAAATGCTTTCCATGACTTCCAGGTTATGGGAACATAACAGCTTGTAACAATTGATTTCTTTCCTACATTCGGATTCCTGTACAAATAATGAAATTGGATCATGCAAGTTTTTCTTGAGGATAGTGGACTTCATTACAATCCATTTTGTTATTTACATTTTGCAGGTAGATCACGGAGTTCAACCGCAACTTCTGGACCTAACATTGAAGAAGATGACACCATTGGCTTAGCGGCAATAACTTGAGATACTTTTATCTGTTCTGATCTCTAATCTTTTGGAGGATGGGTTCAGAAATTTCAGACTTGGATTTATAACCAAGACATACAAATTGTTGTGCCAAAAACAAATGCACGACTATTCATGATACCAAAGAGCAGAATCAAATTGTTTTCGTTCAATCAGGCCCCAGTAGGTTGTATCATAATGTTCAACAGATGTCTCTTTATCTTGGGTTTGTGTGGCATATCTATCCTTTGCGTTTGGATTTCCCTTGTGGAGTTAATTTATATGTTTCAGGTGCTGTATAATCTAAATATTATATAGTTCAATTGGCTATTTACTAGTTTGGGATCCATAAATATTACATGCACATGTAAACTACACTTGTATTTTGATTGTGCTTATGAGCGGCGGCAATTCACAGCATAAATGATTCTTTGGCACAAATCATCTGTGTTCATTATGTCATTACGTGGCATTGGCAAGGCTAAGATTTCTAAACCTAATTGTTGAGAATCTCTTGGCAACACTGTGTA
This sequence comes from Musa acuminata AAA Group, assembly GCF_036884655.1. Classification (NCBI taxonomy): domain Eukaryota; kingdom Viridiplantae; phylum Streptophyta; class Magnoliopsida; order Zingiberales; family Musaceae; genus Musa; species Musa acuminata. The sequence continues at coordinate 12,859,342 of NC_088338.1, read as the reverse complement.
TGTCTATCTCAGGAGATTATACGTGCAAAGAAAATAAGAACACCTCAAAAAAATAATAATAAGCTGTAGTGTCTTTTCGATTGGATATATATATATATATATATATATATAGTTTTATTTTAATGCATGTGATTTTGGTTATGGATTTTTTAAGTCTTATGGTTTACTCGTATTTAAAATAATTTTTATATTTAAAAAAATATAGTAAATAAGTTTCTTAAATCAAGTTCAAGTTAATAAGCGTTAGAATCTGTTTACGTGGTATGTTGGCTCTTAATAAATCATTAATATAATAATATATATAATTTATGATTAAGGTTTATTTTAACCTTTGTGGTTTTGGTCACAGATCTATTAAATTCTTATAATTTATTCATGTTTAAAATAATTTCTATATTTTTAAAGACGTAACATATAAGTTTCTCCCGTTAAGTCTAAGTCAACAGATATTAGAGTTTCTTTATATGATATGTTAACTCATAATAAATCATTAATATAATGATACGTATAATTTAAGTTAAAAAAAAATTGAGACCTCCATCAATGGCAGGATGAGACGTCGTCTGGCCTCTCCTACCTTTGCCTCTTTGCCTTTGTCCGCCACTACGACGTTCATTGCTTCCTCTTCCTCGACAAGTTGGTTAGGAGAGCAAACAAATGCAAGAGGGCTACATGAACAAACTCAATCGCTCTTTCTGCTTGCTCTTTGTCTTCATGATATCGTGCTTCGGGAGAAAGGTGGCTTATAAGGTATGATGGTACTCGTCAAGATTAGAGCGGGTGTTGTTCGCGATGGTGGGTAACATGGTGGCATTCACCCTAGAGCTGATGAGTGACATATGAAAGCTCTAGAGCTTATCCTCAGCACGGGAGAGACTGCGTACATATGACGTCCTGCTAGGCAACATCGACTCGATATTGCTATTAGTGATTGCTTCCACGACGATACCTCCTCCCGTTATTGATGGAGGTCTCAGTTTTTCTTTTAAACTTAAATTACACGTGTCATTATATTAATGATTTATTATGAGTCAGTGTATCACATAAGTAGACTCTAATATTTGTTAACTCAAATTTAATGGGAATAGCTTATATGCTATGTTTTTAAATATATAGAAGTTATTTTAGATATGAGTAAACCATGAGGGCTGAACAAATTCACGATCAAAATCATAAGAGCTAAAATAGACATTAATCCTAAATTACACGTAATATTATATTAATGATTTATTGTGAGTCAACAAGCATGTCAAGTAAACAGATTTTAATGTCTATTAACACAAACTTGATGAAGGGATATATATGTTATATTTTTGAAAATATATAAATTATTTTAAACATGAGTAGACCATAAGGGCTTAAGAGGTCTATCGCTAAAATCATATAGACGGTAACCCTATATATAAATATAATAAGATTCAAGCAGGAATTATTTTGAAAATGTGAGCATTAATTTTTTAATAATGTCTTAATAATATATATTTCAAAAAAATGTGATAGAATCCTGTAATGGTTAAAACACTAGGATCTGAAATTTTTGGATCCAACAAACTTATTAGATCGGGGTAACTGGATATTGGATCTAACAAACTTATTAAATCCGGATTCTGACTCGAAACAATCTAAGAAACTGAGTGGTTTAGATTTTGGGAGCAAATCTGCGACTTTATAATTTCAAGAATGTAAACTATATTTGCATTGTAAAGGTTGACCTGCTGGCGGATCCGAGTTCAGCCCAGCCCGGCCCGTTTCAGCTCTACTGGCTCCCACACTTATGGGCATTCCTCCATCTTTCCCTCCAAAATCGCCCACTCCTCTTCCGCTGGCGCCGCCTCTCTCTCTCTCTCTCTCTCTTTCTATGGTTTCCGATCCCTTTGTTAAAGAAACCACTTCTCACTCAAAAGATCGATCTTTTCGCTTCCGTGGATTCGCTCTGCCCTCTCATCAACATGGTTTCCACCGCCGGCGTCGACGACGAGGAGACCCAGGTTTTGGACCTTGATTCTGCGGCACCCGGTAGTTGCCCTAATCTTTTAACCTCTGTTGATTGGACTAATACAATTCTTATTCGGTGGTTTTGGAGGTCATGGTTGCTGTGATATCGATTTGATAGTTTGGTCGGGGTTTCGCTTCTTGCAGGGGAAGTCCCGGTTCTATACGGTGAGACCCAAGCCTTAGATGGATCGGATGGTTCTGATGGCGAGGGCGATAGGGGGATTGATGAGCGGGGAGAGACGCAATTGTTGGATGAAGATGAAGAAACGGCTGCTGTTGACAGCGGTGGCGAAGGGACGGATAGGACCGAGGTGCTTAGCGATGATGAGGGAGTGTCGAATGATGATGCTACTCACTATGGAGATCGAGAAGATGGTGGAAATGTCGACTCCAGACCGGAGTTACGGGTGTTTGGAGGAGAAAAATTATGCTTGGCGGAGGATAAGAAAGATAATTTGGTTGATTCTGGTGCTTTGACCGATGGTGGTGATGGTGATGATGATGATGATAGGAATGCAGGTCGGTTTTCAGTTGTATCCCTTCTTAGTTGATTATGATTATGTTTTTTAATCCAATGATTTGGGTCTTTGGCTGTTCTGCCTTTTCTTTGACCGCTGCATCAGTGACTGCTATATTATCTGATGTATTTCCTAAGTCTAGCTCTCTTGAGTGGTGCTAACACTAATTTGCTAAAAGGCTGTCGTTAGGAAGTTTCTATGTCTCTTTTTCACCTTTTATATTGCTTCTTTTAGTTGGTACGTGTTCATTAAAAATGTGTTTACATATTCATGATCCTGCTCTCACATGCTCAAGACCTGTCTTCGTGTCTTTTGCCCTCAGAAATTTCACCCGGTGGACTCTATGTAGTCATCATTTTAAGAATTAATTGGATCTTTTTCTAAATTATATGGAGCAAAGAATGAAATTCTAGGTACCAGGCTCATTCTGGTTGATGACCAGATTGGTATGCGACATATGGTATGATGACATATACCATGGCACCATTCTGTTAGGGGATGGGAAGGTGGGAGAAGGATGAAGGAGGATGAAAAAGAAAGGAGAAGAGAGGAGGAAGAGCATGCAGAGGAGGCAGTGGAGGAAGAGGAGTAGAAGAGTGAGGAGAAGTACAGAAGATGAGGCATGCGATGGGCTGCAGGCCGGCAAGAGACACAACAGTGGGTGGGTGATGGTGGGAGGGGAGATGGGCTCGTGAGTAGTGCCAAGCGCTAGAACAGAACCCGATGCCATTTAAAAAACCAGCCCTACAATTAAAAAATAATGAACTGGACCACCTGAAATAAGGCAGTCAGCATCTCAATTCATGCCCTGGTAAATACTGATTGTTATGGACCTATTCGGGCAAGATTGAATCCCATGATTTGAAGGGATTTATTATCCAAGGTGGGTGATGTTCAGGGTTTTAAGGGCTCAATCCATAAATAAGGTAGAAGAAACAAGCAAGCATCTTGCTCGAGTCAATTCTAGATAAAACTATTTTTCTGGCTTTCTTGATAGTGCTGATCAAGGTTATATATGTCAGATATGAGACTCTTACTGGTTCATTTCCAGACTGGTATGACTTTGGTTCTTTTCCAGCATAGTGACACATGGTATGTTAGAATACACTGTGGTACAAAGAAGTGAGGATGAAGAGGTGAGGAGCATGAGGAACAGACAAAAAAGAAGATGAAGAGGGAAGGCGATGGCGAAAAAGAGGATGAGTACCGATTCAATAAGCGGCCGTGGGCCGGGGATGGTGATGGATGTGGGCAGTGAGTAACATGATAGTCCGTCAGGTTTGTTGATCCCTGGTTACAAATATTTATCTAATTAGCTTTAGGAATGAGGACCTGGATGCCTTCGTTGAAGGTTTATGGTAAAAAGAATGAGTGTGCCTTTTAAAAGGGAATTATGGTTGTTAAAGTTAGTTTAATAATTAGTTATAACTTTCATTTTCAACAGGTTGATTTCTAGTGATGCAGGCACACAACTCATTGGACCTTAGTACCTCATGTTTAAGTTCCACCATTTGGGCTAATGGGCATTGAGTTTCAAACCTATATGCACTAAATATGGCTTTATTGGATGTGGCTTGGAATTCTTGAAGTGAAATTTGTATTATCTTTTGCTGGTGACATCATGTTTATGAAGTTGCTTGTTTGCTCCTGTAAAACATTATAGGCATCTATTTGTTTAAACCATCAGATGTTTTAAATCTAAGAATTACTAATTTAACCTGGTCACAAAAATTCCGATAAAATGGCTCACCTTCTCTGATATTTTTTGCTAACACATTGCTCATTATTTAGAACTAGGCAAAAGAAGAGGATTAGAATTGGTTAGCTAGGTTAGTTATCGTGATTTGATCCAGTTATTTTAACTCTGAACCAAATGCATCCTACAGGCTTGCTTTGTTGAATAGACAAACATCTCAGGAAGTTGGAGTACTCTGAATTGCCTTATGGTTTTGTCATTTTACATGTAACTTCTGGTTTAACTTCCAGTTTTTCTTTGCTTCTATTTTTATGTCCATGTGATATTTGGTCTCGGGGGTTTGGAACTCATTGTTGTACCTTAGGTCTTTGTATCACGCTTCTGCTAGCAAAGACTTCTTGATTTGTGAGTCATATTGATGAAATTTGGTATTCATAGAATGTTGTTTCATTTTGGTTTTGCATTTGGTTGACAATACTTGTGTTTTTTTTACTTTTCAAGGATCAAAAATGAGGAGCTGTAGTGTAGTTCCTGTGGCAGCAATGTGTTCATCCGGTCTTGCTGCAGCTCAATACCTTGTTTCTAGGAGACTTGAGAATGTGTTCAGACCTTTTAACAATGGAATGCATAGTGAAATGGAAAACTGTGCTGTAGATGAACAGATAGATTTGGCAGGAATTGGTATAAATAATTGGAAAAATAGGGGAAACGACATCTCCTCTCTCAGCAATACAGTTGATAAATTAGACCTGGACCATGAAATGGCAGGCATTCAGAGGTCTAACCAGAATTACTGTATTGATGATACTAAGAGTAGATGTTGCAACATGAGGGTAAAAAGGCTTTTTAAAGAGTTCTTACCTTCTGAAAACCATAAAAGCACAAGCAAGGATGACAGCACCTTATCCAAGGTGGACTATTCTCATTTACTAACGACTGATTATGCTCTTGCAGGATTAAGCTACATTGATTCTCAGGAACCTAGTGATCTATCTCAAGCAAATGCATTGGAAATTGTAGACAAATTTCTTTCGATCAGTGATGTGGGGTCCTCTCAAGAGATCATAAAGGTGGAAACTGATATTTTGAAGTCCCCTCTTGTATTTGCTACAAAGGGAGTTCAACTGTTGGCTGAAAAGACTGATTGTAGAAGTCCAGTTGGAAAGCCAGGAATTTTTGACTGGAACGACAGTATTGAAGATGAAGGAGGAGGTGAACTCTTCAGTAAAAGAAAGGATTCCTTCTTTGAAAGATCATGTGGTGCACGGAAAACTCGAAGCCATCCCCCAAAGTCTCGACTTGCAATCTCTGGTACAACCAGAGATGCAGTTGATAAGAGTGGAGAGCTAGGTGATAACTTAAAAATATATGACAAAGGAACTGTTTTAGTTAATTCAGATTCGAGGCTAATGATACCAAATCCTGTAATAAGTGAGAGGTTTCGTATATCTGAAGCAAATATAAGGAAGAATCTTTTCAAGGATGCAAAAGGTGAATCAAAAATAGAATCTTTAGAGCATCAACTGGATGCAACTGAAGTGGAAGGAAGTTTAGATGGTATACACAATGTTGTTCCTGATACTCAATTGGCAGCTGAGGCTTTGGAAGCCTTAGTCCATGAATCTCTAGTTAATGCGGAAAAGGAGGAGACCAGGGATACTTTTACTGGAAATTTGACTTCGAATTCTGACAAAAGCCCAATCATGAAGACAGCTTCTTCAAAGAACGTTTCACTGCCAAAGTGGACTTCTGTTAATGATTCACAAGTAGTTATGACACGTTCTAAAAAGAGAAAGATGCTCTCTACAGAATTGAGGGGAAGTCTAAATTTACCTCGAGTTTGGTCTAGTTCAAGAATGAAAAACAGTTTGGAGGATACAACTGCTAAACGGCAAGCAAAGAGGGGAAAGGCTAAACTAGATGGGCAAGCAGATATGAGTTTTATCAGTGGACATGATTCTTCTATGTCCACCAAGAAGACAAAGACACAAGCAAAGGATGACAGACATTTGGATGAAAAACAAAAGCAACATCATAATATCTTGGTGGAGAGACATCCTGCACGTTGTGCTAGGTATTCCAAAAGCACCAAGTTATTGAAACAGAATGAGGCTTTACCTCATGGTGGGAAGGATCCAAATGAGTCAGTAAATAAAAATGCTTTAAGATCTGTAGAATCTCCAGATAATCATGTGACTGATAAAGGTTGTCCTAGTGCAGGTTTAGATCTAGCTACAGAAGTAAAGTATCGTGCAACTCATGCTAAGTTTCTGAATGGTGCTCCTCTTGGAGAAGAGCTTCAAACTTTTTCTCTAACAAAAGATGGCTGTCACTGCCCTAAGCGGAGGAGAACTAGTCGGGTTAATTCTGGAAACTTGAATGATAACTTGAATAAAGCATCAGCTATGTCGGATGCTGGTGCATCAGAGACAATTGGGCGATCGTCCGAACAAGTAGGGAAAAGAAAGATCTTCATCAGAAGTGTAACAGATATCCTAAATAAGGTTAAGCGGAAAAAAAGATCTATTTTTACATATGCATCACTGGAAACTGACAGAGAGCCTTCTAGTACCACATTGGTAAGAATTATACGTGGTATGCAATCATCACTTAGGTCCCCTTTGCTTGAACCACTTTCAAATGAGGATACCAAGGAATCGGCGAGGAAACATTTGCTTTGCCCTGTTACACCAAGAAATGCTAGTACTCTTTCTGCTGAAAAAGCAGAACAGCCCAAGTTATGTTCTAAATATGTTGAAGATGCAGCAGCAAATAACAGATTATATAGGTCGCTGAAAGCAAAAGGTCAACCGAATGATTTAGCATGTACAACACCATCTAGGGATAAGAATGCTGTGTCACCTATTTATACAGCTCGGTATCCTCCAAGATCTTGCAATAAATCTGTATCAGCATCTTCAGTTGCTAGTATGCTGAAAGACATGCGGAGGCGAAAAGATATGTCTAGTGTTCGTGTTTTATTTAGTAATCATTTAGCTGAGGATACTATCAAGCATCAGAAGAAGGTATCTGCATTAGTAAATGCTTATTTTACTTACAAGTTATATTTAGTAGTACTAATGTTGGGTACAAGCTAACATATGATACATGATAGCTCTTTTGGTTTTCGGTTAGATTTTGGCACGCCTAGGACTTCCGACTGCATCTTCAATTTCAGATGCAACTCACTTTGTCACAGATGAATTTGTTCGCACACAGAACATGCTCGAAGCAATTGCGATGGGTAAACCCGTGGTAACACCTATGTGGCTTGAAAGCTGTGGACAGGCAAGTTGCTTTATGGATGAGAAATATTACATACTGAGAGATTCTAAGAAGGAGAGAAAGATAGGATTCAACATGCCTGTTTCACTGGCTCGTGCATGCCAACAACCTCTTTTGCAGGTTTAATTTTTAGCATTTGTAGGTTTAGCTGGCTAGTTTTTTTGTCTATGATATTTGCTACTTAGCTTCTTGATGCAGCTAAGTAACAATGATCAGTTTTCTCATCCTTCAAAAATCTTTGCAGGGTAAAAGAGTGTTTGTAACAGCAAATGTCAAACCTAACAGAGAACTTATTGCAAGCTTGGTTAAGGCATCTCATGGTCAGGTAATTCATGTTTGTTATTCTACATTTCTAAAGTTCTGATTCCAGATATTATATCATCTGTATGTTGACATTTTTACTAGTCTCAGTCATCAAGGTTTTACAAACACTTTTTGAATGCATACTAGAAAAACCCATTGTCAACCATTGTGTATGAGTCATGGGAACAACCTCTTTACTTGCAAAGATAAGACCATGTACATTAAGGAGTGAGCCTTGGTGCTACAGGAAGGTTGCTCTTTTATGACTTAGGTATGAACAGTTTGAGTCATAAATTTACTTTTGGAGGTAAGATTGGGTGCATTGATGTACTCCAACTTGCACTAGAGGGAGTCTTGTGCATGAGGCTCCTCTGTTTTTGCTCTATAAATAGGTAGACAAAATTTATGGACAACATTGTTGAACTTGCGTAATTATCATTTGCTTGCTCCCCTTTAGGTAATAATGGTAGAATATCTTGCTAGACATTTGTTCAATATCCTCATCTTGAGTTTACTTGGAAAAACTTTAGTGAGATCATTCTTGTATTTTATCCAAATCCTAACAGCATAGAGACTAATGGTAAAAGAATTCAGAAGGGCAAAGGCTTTATAATGGCTGTAGTTACCCTCAATGGGCAACTTTCTGTGCATGGAAAACCTATTAAAGAACTTAGTCATGTAACCCAGTTTATATTTCAACCCAATGAAATTTCTGACCTTTATTAGAGTTAAATTTTGCTACCCTTATATAGACATGAAATCTCAGTAAATTGGAATAGACATGTTCCCATAAAGACCATCCTTCAAATTTTAATAAGCATTCTGTCATACTTCAAATTTGAGTTGTCTAGATATTACATCCATTGCCACGAACATGGGTTTAAATGACATGATCAATCTCTGATTTATGTTAAATAAGTGTTGGGTTATTGAGGGCAGTGGATCTGAAGGCTTCTGAGTCTCACTGATAAAAAGAGAATAGGTGAGCACTTTTAGATGTGAATGCATTTTTGGCATGAATATACCTGTGGGTTAATTTTTATCACTAATAGGGTCATGGAAGGATTGAATAAAATTATCTGAGATTTTTCAATCTGACTTTATTTTGTTTCTTAAATTATGAACATAACAGGTATATAGTAATTACTTTATAATGGGAACAAAATTTGTGTTAATATGGATTCTTAATTCTTTGTAAGAAGCAGTTGATGCGATGGTATGCAGAATGCAGCTGCGTCATCAGGACACTGGCAAGTATACGTTTGTTCTGTCAATCAGCTTTGCAGATCTTGGGGGTAGTCTAATCTGATGTTCATGCTATTAAAAAGAATAAATCACCCCGAGTTCTTCCCTACAAGTGACTCTTCAAATTTGGGGATGCATCACAACATCTTAGAGTTTCAGTATAAATGTTTATAGGCAGTAGAACTTGGCTTATGCTTTACTCCATCTTGACTTTGCTTTAGAGGTGGTCAATATGTTTTATTCTGCATTTCATCTAGACCCTCCTAGATTAGGACATTTTGTTGGTTGCTTCTTGATTCCATGAGCTTAAACTGTGCATCATGACAGATTTTCCTATACTTCAAGATGCATTTCAGGTTCTATGAGGACTCTCTCTCTCTTGCATTAATATGCATCGGCTAGGAATTTTGCACCAGTTTTTAGAGGGTTGGACTTCAATGACACCTGCCATTGTATTTGTATTGTTACATTATTAAAATCTAATGTGTAATACCCATGCTCATATGATATTGTTTATTGCTAATAAGTAAGCTTGTGAATGTTTTTGACCTTTTACAGAAACCATAAAAATGTGAGTGTAGCATTTGAACTTTGTGTAGAACTTCTGAAAACATTGGTTTATTTCATCTGCAATTGATCTTTCCACTTCACTCTTAAACAACAAAAAACCTTCTATTACTTCCAATTTAAAACTTCAAACTTCAAACTAATGGATCGAAAGAATCATGCCATTGCAAGCATGTTTAAAGGGGATAGGAGTTAGATTCTAAGTGTTTTACATATTATCAATGGTGGATGAGTCACATCCCTGCGAAGGCATGGAATGAAGCATCATATTAGAATTCTGTTTAATGGTTGAGATGGCATGCACTGAGAGGTCTGAAGTTTTTGCATATGCACTCATCCTAAACAGCACCCTTTAAAGGGTGGATTTATTTCCTGCCTGTGGTCAACATCTGTTCAAGGTAAAATACCACACATCTGGCACATGTAACATATTATGCTATTGATTTCTCTAACTTGGATAAACAGGAAGGAATAGTCTGGATAATTGATATACTGCTGGAAGTATTATTCAGTTCACACTCACCATTGCATTATGCAAATGTATCATATTTTACTTAGGCAATCAAGAGAATTGGGAGATCTGCATTGAAGCAAGGTAAAGCACCGGATGAGCTTTTGGTTATATCTTGTGAAGAAGATTACTCTATCTGCATGCCTCTCCTTGAGAAAGGTATTGTTTCTCGTGTTTATTTGGCATGTCTTATACAATCAAAGAGATCCAACAGCATGGATCATGGTTGAATTTTATATGTAGGAACTGGTATTTTCAGCTCGGAGCTTTTACTCAATGGTATAGTCATCCAGAAGCTAGAATATGAGAGGTTAGTTTTGCTTATGGTTTTTTCCTGAAATCTTGGATTGCAAGCAAATTTCTCAGCTCACACTTCCTTTTTTGTTCCCATCATCTTCAGGCATCGGCTCTTCTCGGACCACATTAAACAGACCCGATCAACAATACGGATGAGACTCTATGGTGGCAACCAATTTCTTCCTGTGACCAAATGTGCGTAGAATTGTTAACAGGTGCTGAGTGTGGCTTCATGAACGAGTCCTCCATCTGTAATGAGTTTGCTAAATCATGATACGAGATTAGATGTATGCTCATGTAGTGCTAGTTTGTGTCTCTTAATTAAACTGTATAAATAACATTTCCACTATCTATCGTCTTTCAAATTATTCCTTGTTATATATGCCATGTAAACTGAGGAATAATTAAGGTTTATTGTATATTTATGTGTAATGAGAGTTCATTGTCGACCTTTTTCCCTCTTTTATATACTCACCAACTTGGGGTTGTCACAGATGTGTTTGTTTTGGATAGCTGAATCGAATTTACCAACTTGGGTTTTTGTTTTGTCAATCCTTTTGCACATGCCTACTATGCATTGGATGCAGCGTAGTGTCATGAACAGTCGTTGTGCACCCGTAACAATTTCATTCAATGAATTGTTCGTCGCTCTTATTTACATGTATAGTTGTTTGGCAGCATGTTTTGGCTTGGTTTTAAGTCATTTTGCTTGTAAAAATATAAGTTCGAACAAGTTGTAGCGCTACAGTACGATCGCTCACCGAACCGAGCAAAATAGTCCCAAAGTAGTTTCGTTTTCGTGTGCCACGGGTTATTTTCTGTAGCCCGTTGCTGCACGTGAAACATTAACCATCTCAGCACCTTGAAACCACCCGGGTGGCACCATGGGGGATGAGGCTTCAGTATAGTATCGGGCATTGAACAATCTTTCGCAAGTTTGCACGTTATCTTGACGGAAACTTGTTGTCACACTCGGCACCTAGTGAGCAGTTGTTTGTAGACTTACAGCTGTTCGTTCAACCACCTAAAGTCCTTATTTTCCTCCTCTCTCTTTTCTCTTGTGCACGCAAGGTGCTCGTTGAATTGCTTGTAAAGCTTCCCCTTTTCACAAGATGTCGGGACTTGTTTGTCGCTCGTTCTTCGAACTAATCAACTTTCTCTTTTACAGGTCTTTCGGGACCTATGAGAGGTTGCAAGTGGGCTGATCTTTACAGACGCAAATTGCAAGGGCAAAGCATGACTTAGGCAACGCAAGCTAAGTTCGCATCTTTACCGCAAGGGTGCCTCGCGACTTAGGCAACGCAAGCTAAGTTCGTGTCTCTGCCGCAAGGGTGCCTCACGACTTAGGCAATTCCAGCTAAGTCCATGACATTGTGGTATCAGAGCGAGCAATAAAGGAACTTCGCAACTTCGCCATGACAAAGCATCGTGGCGAATCAAGTAAGACGGGGCAAGCCGGACCATTGCCCCAAGCAGCCGCAGGTGGGCTGCAAGTGCACACTCGCTCTCATGCTGTTGGAGCTGCTTAGGAGGAGCGCGACAGCGAACATGATGAGTGAGAAGTTGGCTGCTCTCCACGAGCGGAGGAGGCACAATCTGGAGCGCCAACCAGGAAAAAGAGTCATAAGGAGAGACTCACAATGGTAGAAACCCGCTTGGATGTTCTTGAAGCGAGCTTGGAGGAACTCTACCATGGCCAACGAAGGCTTGTTGGGATAGAAAGCTCGCAAGAAGAAGTGAAGTCCAGGATCGACAAGGTTGAGGCCCTAGTCGACTGATTGTTAGATGACACCAAAGACTCCATGCAACACCTGCAGAAAGTTATGGTAGAACTCACTTCAAGGGTGACCATGCTCACAAGAGCACTAAATGCGGGAGGAAGTAACACCCGCGTTGCGCCGCCACAAAACTTGAGAGCACCCGAGCCTCATGGTTATGGAAGGACCAGAGATGCCAAAGAGCTCGAGAATTTCCTGTTTGACGTGGAACAATACTTTCGAACCAAAGTTTCTATAGCAACAATGTATCTGAACGGAGATGCAAAACTTTGGTGGCGAACCCATTGGGAGGAGATCCAACAAGGTCGGTGTCGAGTTGACACATGGGAGGACTTGAAGCGGGAGTTGAGAACTCAGTTCCTACCAGAGAACATAGAGTTCGTCGCAAGAAGGAAGTTGAGACAGCTCCGCCAGAGTACTTGTAACATCCCCCATTAAAAAAAAAAAAAATTAGTAAATGCTTGTTTGTAAATATGAGGATTATTTAAATACTTTTTTTAAATAATATTATATTAAATTTTATGGCTAAGGACCTAAGAGTAAATAATAAAATTTTGATATGATTTATAGAATATTCAGAATTGAGTAAATAAAAATAAAATAAAATAAAATGGAGGACATGTGTCATTAACAAGGATGAGTCACTTGTATTTATTCTAAAGTTGACACCTAAACCCCCATGCATGCTTGCCACCTCACTATTTTAGCATGAGCCAAACCTAAGTAATTTAAAGCACCATTAAAAAGAAACTTTGCAGCCAACGTTAGTTTGAGGAGAAGAAGAAGAAGAGAAGAAGAAGAAGGAGAAGAAGAAGAAGAGGCAAGTGTTCTAACCTCTTCCTACAGAATTCCTAATCTCTGTTTTCCTTTTAATACTTCATAATTCAAAATATTTCAGCTTAGTACCAAACCTTTCTTTCCTTTTGATACAAAGCCATGAATCTGAAATTTTTCGGTAATCTGACTTCTATACATTGTTTTGGATCTAACTTTTAGCACTAAACTCTGATTTAGGCAAAGCCTAATCCATTTGAAAGTAGACTCAAATATCTTTATTTTGACACTAAGATTGAATGATTTGGAGTTTAAATGCCTACTAAGACTTCTGTTTCAATTAACCCTATAAATTCTGCAAAATAGGGACTAAAATTTCTGACCTTCTGTTACTAAATTGCTCGTAACTCTCTAGTGAAAATTCTGAATTATGCAAAATTGTTCTTTTGGAAAATAGATTCGCATATCTTTCTTTTGACATATAATTTAGAAATTTTGAAGTATATTTACCTTCTGAAACATCTATTTAAATTGATTCTATCAAGTCTGCAAAACAGGGATGATCAATTCTGACCTTCCTTTACTCTATTTGTTGTAACTTCCTGTAAAGAACTCAAAAAATTATAAATTTGAGTTCATCCGAAAATAGATTGATACAGCTTTCCAATGACATCTATTTTTAGTGATTTAGAGTATGTTTGATCACTCAAACAATTCAGGAAATGTACCATTCAAATTCTATTAGAATTGAAAACTTTGTTGGGTTTTGCCTATTCAATTTTCATCCTATTGGAAATTTGATTTCTGATAAATTCTTCTTCAATTGAGCTTTATATTAGTCCTTTGAAGTTCTTGTATTGTTCATCCTGAAATTATTGTATATCTGAAATTTATTATGTAATGCTTTGTTTGCATTTCCTTGTTTGATAAAGGCACATGCATATCTTCGTTGTTCCGCATGTGCTTCTGATATGTGTCAATGTTATTATTCATACTACCCTTTTGTACTCTGGTGTCTTGTGGGATATTGTGAACCTTTGCCAGAAATGGTAAAGGGAGTTATGCTTAGAGCCCGCGATTGCTCTGTCGGCCCCATTGACTTCACTCAGACGTGGGTGGATGGAGCTCCCAGACGTGGGAGACTTATGCTTGGTGGTCATCTAGAAATGGATGAATCACATTATGTATGTGGTCCCACAACGCCATCTATGTTTATTGATATGATATCCAAAGCTTTGTTTATGAGTTCATATTATGCTTTGGATAAAAATGGAATGCATACTACATTAAAAATGACATACAAGCTTGTGTTTATTATTCGGTTCACTTGTTATACTTTGAAGTGTTTCGTTTGTCATTATCATGCCCTCAAACACTCTTACACTTTTGATATGCGCTTAAATGCTTCATGCGCCATTTGATACATGCCTAAATATTTCTTTTGCCAATGAAATGCTCCAATTTCCCTTCTCCTATTGTTATGTCTAATGCTTGTTTTTGAATAAGACCTTTGTGATTTTATATCAAATAAGATGATTTCAAATGAACACTTATATTTCTACTTTTGTATCTTGATACTAAGCCTGCTTGAACTTCTCCTATCGCCATGGATATGTTAGACGCTTGCTGAGCTCTTTATGCTCACCCCGTTGCTATATAAATTTTTCAGGGTAGCTTGTCACGCACTGAAAAGCTAGAATTGGGTTAAAGCAGTGAAAGGCTAGAAGATTTTTGAGCTAATCTTTGTTGGATGATAGGTTTTTGTTGTATAGTATACTTTACTTCTGATGTAATGTTAAGGATCTGTTGATACTTATGTGTTGTAAAAGTTTAACGGACCGCTCATGTGTATGAAATGATAAGTTTAAGTTGTATAAGGATAAGAACTCATGGTAAATAATTATCTTTTTTGTGATTGTATATATTTCTATGATTTTGGATTTGTGTTGTGGTTGATGTTTAGTTGAGTTGCCTTTAGATTTTGTGAATCTTTGAGTGAAGTGGATTATGATTTATGTAACGTATAGGTTTTTTAATTGTGAATATTGATGTTGAATGATTCTTAGTATCCTTAAATTGTTAGATTGGATCCTGGATTGAATTGATGATGAATTATAATATTATTGATTTTAGACAGGGTCACACTTCCTGAATGTGATAATTCGGGGGGCGTGATAGAGTGTTTTCGGGTGACTGGAGCCTGTTTTGTCGGTGGAAAGTTAGATCATAAAGTCAGAGACTGCCCACTAAACAAAGAGAAAGAGCCACTACTCCCTAAGCTGACAACCCATGCTAGAGTATATGCTATCACAGAACAAGATTCCAGAGCCTCTAAATCAGTGGTTGAAGGTATTCTACATGTTTCTAATAGAAATGCAAAAGTTTTGTTTGATCCTGGCTCCAACTTGTCTTTTGTTTCACAATATTTTGCTTGTCACTTGGGCATTCAACCTAAACCACTGGATTATTTGCTACACGTAACTACTGCTGTTAGTGTAACATCCCCCATTTAAAAAAAAATTATTTAAATAATCCTCATATTTACAAACAAGCATTTACTATTTTTTTTTTTTTAAATGGGGGATGTTACAGTACTTCCATTCGAGACTATGTGAAGCAATTTTCTGCGCTAATGCTAGACATACAGGACATGTCCGAGAAGGATAAGTTGTTCAACTTCCTTGATGTTTTGAAACCATGGGCTCAATAAGAACTACATCGAAGGAATGTCGCCGATGTGATCGGGGCAATTGTTGCCATAGAAAGGTTTACTGACTTTATTTCCTCTAAAGACCCGGGAAAAAGGAAACAATCATCAAGCAATCACCCTCCAAAATATTCTCGAGGGAAGGAGCTCAGGGGCGAACAAAGGAAGAAGAGTTCCCACAAAGGGCCAAGCCTGAAAGGCAAGGCCCCAAAACCTGGCGGATGCTTCTTGTGCGAAGAGTCACACATAGTAAGGGAGTACCCACAAAAACAGGCACTCAATGCTTTAACAGCTTCCATCCACCCCACCCCCATATATCAGATAAGGGCAAGGCTATCACTCTTAGTTCGAGTAGTTCTAAATCCAATAGCGATGGTGAGGAGTCGCAAGGACCTCGAATAGGAGAAATGCGTTTGTTAAATGCCATACGGGGTCAAGTAGGGGAGAACACGAAGACAATGCTACAAAAAGTAGAAAGTGGTGAGCTAATGTACGTAGACATCAAGCTCAATGGCCAAACAACCCGTGCAATAGTGGACACGAGTGCTACCCACAACTTTATCGTCGATCGAGAAGCAAAGCGATTTGGGTTGATCTTGGAGAAGAGCCCAAGTCGAATGAAGGCGATGAATTCAAAGGCCAAGCAAATCTCCGGGTTGGTAAAGGGAGTTCCCATCAAAATCGGAACATGGGGCGAGAGCACAAACATGATGGCGGTGCCACTAGATGACTTCCAAGTAATTCTTGGAATGGAATTTATGCACGTGGCAAAGTTGGTGCCAATACCGTTCCTTAACTCCCTATATGTGATGGGAGGTGACGACCCTTGTGTGGTTCCTGTCTCTCGGAGAAGAGCCAGGGAACCCCAATATATATCGACATTGCAGCTGAAGAAAGGGGTGCGAAAAGGTGAATTAACATTTGTGGCTGCTATGAAGCTAGAGCCACTCGACGAGAAGGTCATTCATGAACCTGCTGTGGTGGCGAATATCCTGAAAGAGTTCACTGACGTTATGCCACCCGAGTTGTTGAAGACTCTTCCTCCACATAGAGGCGTGGATCACAACATCGAGCCGGAGCCAGGAGTGTAGCCTCTAGCGAGAACACTCTACCGCATGCCCCTGCGAGAGTTGGCAGAACTCAGAAAGCAATTAGGTGAACTGCTAAGTGGTGGTCTCATCTATAGTTCTAAAGCACCATTCGGAGCTCCAGTTCTCTTCCAGAAGAAACAAGATGGGAGCCTTCGACTATACATCGATTACTGAGCCCTCAACAAAGTGAGGGTAAACAACAAGTATCCCATCCCGCTCATCGCGGACTTATTTGACCAGTTAGGCAAAGCCAAGTATTTCTCAAAACTCGACCTTCGGTCGGGGTATTGGCAGGTGCGCATTGCTAAAGGTGACGAAGCGAAGACTACCTGCGTGACCAGATATAGAGCGTTTGAGTTCTTGGTGATGCCTTTTGGCTTAACCAACACTCTGGCCACGTTCTGCACTCTCATGAACCAGCTATTCAAGGAGTATTTGGATAAGTTCGTGGTCGTCTAGTTAGATGATATCGTCGTCTATAGTCAAACGCTCTAAGGGAGCATGTCAAACACCTTCGGACAATCTTCAAGGTTCTAAGGGAGAACACTTTATTCGTGAAAAGGGAGAAATGCTTGCTCAAATCGAGATCTTATTCTTGGGGCATCGAATCAATGATGGCTCCATTCGGATGGACAAATCGAAGGTGCAAGCGGTTGCGGAATGACGAACTCCAAAGAAGGTGCCAGAGTTGAGATCATTCCTTGGCTTCGTCAACTACTATCGACGCTTCATAGCGGGGTATTCGAAGCGTGTAACTCCACTGATGGCATTGTTGAAGGAGCAGCCTTGGAGGTGGTCTGATAAATATGAAATTACATTCCAAGATCTGAAGGCTGCTATGTTGGAAGAACTAGTGCTCAAATTGCCAGACTATGGGGAGCCATTCGAATTCCATACAGATGCTTCATACTTCGCTATTGGGGGAGTACTCAATGTAGGAGGGTCATCCGGTGGCCTATGAGAGTCGCAAACTCAACGAGACCGAGCGGCGGTATCCGGTGCACAAGAAGGAGATGACAATGGTGATCCACTGTCTACGAGTTTGGCAACACTACCTTCTTGGATCGTGATTTGTACTAAGGACAGACAATATCACTTTGAGCTATTTCCAAACTCAAAAGAAACTCTCTCTAAAGTAGGCATGATGGCAGGACTTCCTGGCTGAGTTTGATATGGCAATGGAGTATAAGCCCAGAAAGGCGAATGTCATGGCTGATACATTGAGTCGGAAAGTGAAGCGTGTGAATGCCGTACAACTGGAGGGCAAAGGCCAAGCAAGTCAGTTGCACTCCAACTTCCTTTCCAAGATCAGGGATGGACTGTACAGTGATCCCCAGGTAGAAGCCCTGATATAGCTCATTAAAGAAAGCAAGGCACGACAATTTTGGGTCCAAGAGGGACTCGTTTACACCAAAGGGAATAGGGTTTTTGTTCCTCGAGTGGACAATCTGAGACGTGAACTCTTAAGAGAGTGCCACGATTCCCTTTGGGTTGGACACCCAAGCATTCATAGAACCTTGGCTCTCATAGAGAGGGCCTTCTATTGGCTGAAGATGGGGACTGATGTGGAGGAATATATTCGAATGTGCCTCACTTGCCAATAAGACAAGGTGGAGCAATGGAAGTCGGTGGGACTTTTGGAGTCGTTGCCTGTACAAGAAAGGCCGTGGGAGAGCATTTCCTTGGACTTCATATCAAGCTTGCCTATAGTAGGGAGACTCGAATCGATACTCGTGGTGGTCGATCGATTTTCTAAGTATGCAACTTTTATTGTTGCTCCTCTACATTGTTCAGCAAAGGAGGCGGCCAAGCTAATGATGAAGGATGTGGTGAAGTATTGGGGAGTCTCGCACAATATCATAAGTGATCGAGACGCTCGGTTCCTAGGATGATTCTGGACCGAGCTATTCAAATTGTTGGGGTCGAAGTTATACTTCTCCATAAGCCTCCATCCCCAAACGGATGGCCAGACTGAAAGGATAAACTCGCCCCTAGAGCAATATCTTCGGCATTACATGAGTGCCAACCAACGAGATTGGGTGAAGTTATTGGACATTGCCCAATTCTCCTACAACTTACAGCGAAGCTCTGCATCCAACAAGAGCCCCTTCGAGATCATTACAGGGTAAAAACCGTCAACTCCTCACACCATGGTAATTGGGTATACTATGAGTAGTCCGTCAGCTTACCACTTTGCAAGGGAGTGGCACCGAAATACATATATTGCGCGGGCTTACTTGGAGAAGGCGACAAAAAGAATGAAGAAGTGGGCAGACTTGGGAAGGCGATTGCAAGAGTTCAAGATTGGCGATTTAGTGTTGGTTAAGCTCCAACCAGCATCACTCCAATTCTTTAGGAACAAAGTACATAAAGGATTGGTGCGTAAGTATAAAGGGCCCTTCCCAATTATCAGCAGGGTGAGCAACGTCTCCTATAAGTTGTAGCTGTCGGCGTGGTTCAAAATTCACAATGTACTTCACGCTAGCAACTTGAAAGCCTACCACTCGGATCCACAAGATGCTTCCCGAAGTGTTTCAACTCGGCTACCCACCACCACAGCCTCCTACGAGAAGCGAGTTGAAACTATTTTAGCGGACTGCAAGATAAAGCTACATTCTGGAGCTGAGCAGACCGAGTACTTGATGAAGTGGCGAAGCTTCCCCAAACTAAAGCCAGTTGGGAGCCTGAAGACGTCCTATAACATGAAAAAACAATCATCAACAATTATCAACAAGCGTCAATGAGGGCGTCGACAGTTTGAGTGGGGTAGAATGTCACAAACGATCATCGCGCACCCGCAACAACTCTGTTCAACGAATCGTTCGTCGCCCTCATCTACATGTACAGCTGCTTGGCAACATGTTTTGGCTTGGTTTTAAGTCCTTTTGCTTGTAAAAATATAAGTTCGAACAAGTTACAATGCTACAGTGCGATCGCTCATCGAACCGAGCAAAACAGCCCCAAAACAGCTTCGTTTTCACGTGCCACAGGTTGTTTCTGCAGCCCACTGTTACATGTGAAACATCAGCCATCTCAGCACCCTGAAACCACCTGGGTGGCACCATGGGGGAAGGGGCTTCGGTATAGTATCGGGCGTTGAACAATCTTTCTCAAGTTCACACATTACCTTGACGGGAACTATTGTCGCGTCCAGCACCTAGTGAGCAGCTGTTTGTGGACTTGTAGCTGTTCGTTCAACCCTCTAAAGTCCTTGTTTTCCTCCTCTCCCTCTTTTCTCTTGTGCACGCAAGGTGCTTGCTGAATTGCTTGTTAAGCTTCCCCTTTTCACGAGACGTCGGGACCTGTCCGTCGCTTGTTTTTTAAACTAATCAATTTTCTCTTTTACAGGCCCTTCAGGATCTGCAAGAGGTTGCAAGTGGGCTTATCTTTGCAGACGCAAATTGTAAGGGCGAAGCGCAACTTAGACAATGCAAACTAAGTTCGCGTCTTTGCCGCAAGAGTGCCTCGTGACTTAAGCAACGCAAGCTAAGTTCGCATCTTTACCACAAGGGTGCCTCACGACTTAAATAATTTCAGCTAAACCCATGACAGTAGTGTAGAGCAATTCTCACCCCACACATCTGTTGTGTCTGAGGTGCAGAAGCTCTTCGTGTACAAGTGCAGAAATCGCTGTGTTGTCACTGATATCCTTTCATGATCAGCATCATATTCTTCCTATGAATGAATGTGTGTGTGTGTGTGAGAGAGAGAGAGAGAGAGAGAGAGCGAAGCGACTCTCAATGGCAGCTACATGCAATGGCGCCTTCCCGTGGGAGGCTGATACATTGCTCGCAGGGTAAATCTCAGCCTCGGGGCGTCTCATGGCCGTCAGAATCTTCTTTTCGGCGGCCGCCAAACCCATCTCGGCAGCCAAGAACAGTGGAGTCTCTCTAGCGTTGTTGACGCAGTTGGCCAGCCGTGGATCATGTTCCAACAGCAGCAGTGCCACCTTACGGTGCTTGTTCCTGATCGCGTCATGAAGAGCCGTGTCGCCCTCCACGGCGGAACGGAAGAGGGCGCCGCCGCCGGTTCGACATGGTAGCACCGAATGAACAGCCGAGGTGACCCGAGCGAGCCACCACGTGAAGCGGCGCGTCTCCGTGTGAGTTCTGTTGGTGCAGCAGCTCGGGTAGTCGGCGAGCTCCATCCGCCCATATCTGGCGGCGACATGGTGATGGAGCACGGTGTTCTTCTGCAAAGTAAGGTAAGATTTTACAGGGCAGCGCCGCCTCCAGCTGCTGCTGCTGCTTCATCTATCACCAGAGACTTCATGTTTCCAGATATTGCTGCTTGGTCCATCGCCTCTCTCTCCTCCCTCATCAGCTGCATGTGTGCTGCTTTGCTGTGCCAGAAGGTGGCTGCAGATTACTTATGGCTGGTGTTCTGATGATGATTGTGTGCGTCAGGCACCAAAGAGTTATCTCTATATAATGAATTAGTACATGATGATGATATGTTCCTGCCGTACTAGGAAGACAACACAATCCCAGTCAACCATCTCCATCACACCAAACTAATCAATCTTATCATGTAAGAGGATTGAAACAACTTAATTTATTTGATTCCACAAGGCATTCAAATGAATAATATATTGAGAACTGATTGCTCGTTGAGATTTAAATTACTGAGCACCCACAACCTTTTTTTCTTTTTATTGCAACGACAACAAAACCATAAAATATCAAGTATTGGGAGTGGTTATATGTCGTTGAGATTTAAATTAAAAATATTAATTTTTTTATTTATAATTTTTATTAATATCTCTTTAGATTTTTTTTTATCTCTTCTCATACCACCAATAATAATTATTTTACTGCTCTAAATTACTATATTTGTAGATCTCTTAAGCACATGTTAATATCATCTTAAATAATTCTATTTTTTTTTTATCATCTATCTAAGTAATACATAATTATACATGATTTACATTTTTTTTATCTGTTTACATTCACCTCAACATTCTCATCAAGCAATATAAATAAAACCTCTATTTATCGAATTAAAACCCCTAATAGTTACAATTGTTGTAACTCAATATTTTCTAGGTTTTGTTTTTATGTCATGTGATTTTGTGACATCCTCTTTTAGTTGAGATTTTTATACCACTGTTTCAATCAAGGTTTTACCTGAGAAAAAATATATATAATTTTGAGTCGGAACCATTAGATGTAATCAGACCCTTAGTCAATATAAAATGTAATCAGATCCTTAGTCAATCTAAATCGAGCATAATTTACATATTAACTTTGTTAAGTTTAAACTACTTGCTTAAAATATTTAAACCCTTACAAATCTTTAGATAAACCCTTATAATTTTTTCGGGTCGTAAAGATATTGATTGAATCATCGAGAATTTAAATGAAATGAATATTCTAAAAGAGCAGCACTCAACAAGCTCCAAACTCAAAACCATGGAGAAACTCACTCTTGCCTTCAGTACTAATAAATTTCTTTTTTTATTTTAAAATTTGTCTTTCAGTTTGGTAGATTTTTTTTTTCAATTTCATAAAATCAATGGGTTGCAATCATATGTATTACACTTATAGGAGCCTTTTTATATTGTATAAATATATTATGATTGGCTATGATGAAGTTCATCTCATGCTAATTAATTATTGTAATAAATATTAATGTTGAGGCTTCATCATCAGCAAATCCACTCTGGTCTAATGATAAGCCACCCCACGGATTCAATCGAGGGATACCAATCAAAATGTCAACTAGACTAGAGGTTCTCTGTCTTGTTTTCTAGATGGATTGAGCATAAGAATCTTCAACCAGTATATAATCGACAGGAATCTAATTGTATTAATAAAAGTAACCACATCAACCGATTTCATGTTAGATGTGATTAGATGCATTCTTCTAATTCTTTACACCCAAACAAACATGGTCACCAATTAATCAGCTGGCCCAAAAGTCAAAGTCAACTTGGGGGGGGACAGTTGTCTTCCTCTCGAATGAAGCTGAGGAGAGCATGTCATCACCTAAAGCCAGAAGCCGTCATCAATCACATCCTCGAGAACCAGTAATTGGTCATGGTGAATCAAATCTTCTGTTGATATCTTGACGATGGCACTGGTTTCTTCTCCATATATCCTTGTATGTACGAAGATAGATAGATGGTCGGTGATATCTTGAGGGTAAAGTCAACAGGTAGAATCCAATGATTTAGCAGTCAAAAGCAATCTGCTTATGCCGAGTTATGTCCTTGAGATATCTGGTGGAGTTATATTCTTCTGCGTCGAGGATCCCCTCAGAGAAGGTCCTCCGGATGAATGGCTTTTGAAGCACACGTACGTTGTCAGATCGGCCTTCTTCACCTCTTAAAATCCTCAAAACCTGAAGAACGATGAAGAACTCGATTTAGGTATCTTTAGATGGAATCAAGATGCAGTTTGGAATGGAAGTCATCAGCACGCATGCCTGGCTCATACGAGGCCGCAGCACTGATGAGTACTGGATGCACATGAAAGCTGTTCTTGCTGCGAAAAGCAGCTGCTTGCAGTCGTAGGAATCACCGAGTAAAGGATCGACGAGATCCTTGACCTTATTCTCCTCGAGCACGGGCTTCGCCTGCAACAAAGAAGAAGGGGGAGGAGGAGGAGGAGGAGGAGGAGGTGAAGCTCAGCGTCAAGGACACACGTACGTACCCACATCAGTAAGCTTTTCTGTGAAGAGTCAACAGCCCTACGGCCGGTGATGAGCTCGAGCAGCAGAATGCCGAAGGCGAACACGTCAGTCTTCTCATCGACCACGCCATGCGTGCAGTACTCAGGAGCGACATATCTACTCCGATGATCAAAGGGGATGCAACAAGTTAATCGTTAGGGGTACCAATACCAAATATTTTAGGATCTATAAAGGATCAAAGAGGATGCAGATAGGATCAAAGTTAATTGTTAGGGTACTAAATATTAATTTTAGGATGTTCTAACTACCTAGGAAGAATCTTAATTAAATTTAAACTCTTTGATAGATTAGGCTTAGGATGTAGATTAGGGATTCTAAGTATGAATGAATACATATTGAATCTCTCAGGATTTTGATGAGAGAGAAATATAAAACACTTTGGGTGCTTTTAAGGTTTCTATTCAATCGATGATTTAGAAAAGAATTGTGAGAAAGTATTTTTTATAATAATTTTTTTATATAATAAAAATTTTGATTTTCTCGATAGACAATAGACACAGTGTTGTTAAATTTTGCTTCGGCTTTTGTGTTTTTGTTGATGATTTTTGTTTTGATTTTTAGAGTTTGTATTCTCCCCCCAACATTAATTTCTTTAGAAAGAATGAACGGTAGAGGTGGAAAATGGCGTTGACAAACCCAAATGTGCCTTCGAAGCTGGACAGCGTGTGATGCGTCACTTCGTCCGGCAGCCACTTCGCCAGTCCAAAATCACATATCTGGATTGCTTGATCGAATCAGACATGTCGATTAGGAACATCGTATAGGGCAGAAATGTGAGATCAATACCTGCGGTTCGAAGTCTTCAGTAAGCAGTATGTTATCGACCTTGATGTCGCGATGAATGATGCGCCTTTGACACCTCTCGTGAAGGTACTCGAGGCCCTTTGCTGCTCCAATGGCGATCTTGTATCGCACCTCCCAGGCCAGTTTGTCCTTGGAATCTTACACCAGAGAGAGGAGAAGACATGGTTGAGCAGTAAAGGCGAGGAGGAGTAATGGAGTGGTTGATCAGTCCAGCTTGTACCATGGAGAAGGTTTTCCAGGCTTCCATGATGGGAGAGCTCAAAAACAAGGTGCATGCCTCCTTCGACCCCGACTCCGATCAGTTTGGCGATGTTGGGATGATGAAGGTGGACGAGAATTCCCATTTCGCACAGGAAGTTGTGAGTTCTTTCGTCTTTTGTGCCGCGGCTGATCCTTTTGACTGCTACAAGCCGGCCATTCTCCAGCCGTCCTCTGTAAATGTCAGCATATCCGCCCTTACCTATCTTGTTCTCTGCAGCAGAAAACAACCATGATTTAGACCAACTCTCTCTCTCAAGCGGGAGGAGAAGAGGTAACAAGCAGCGTCACCTGGGCTGAAATTGTCGGTGGCCTTTTCGAGCTCGGAGATGGTGAAGTTCTTCCAAGTAGGTCGGAAGAAGCAGAAGTCGGCTGCGGGATGAGCGTCCGGGCGGGAAGCTGGAGAGGGATGAGCGTCTCTGTTGCCTCGCTTCTTCGACCACTTCCGGAATCCGACGGGAGGGAAGCTGGAGAGGCGTCTCATAGATTTTTGCTTCCACAAACGGAATAATCCCTGCCACCGAGACGAGTTGCTTCGCGACATTAGGGTTTCGGCGTGGGAGGTGCTGGCTTTTGAGTTTCTCTCTGCGTCCGAAGGCCTCATCCCTTCTTCCATGTCACCAACGGTATCCTTCTCGGATCCGAAACACCGTAAATCTGATGAACCAATATGAGAATGTGGACATTCATGATCACAAGGATAAGAAGAAGGAGAAATGGCAGATGTGAGCTGTCACGTTACCATGGGCAGAGACACAGGCAGACAACACCATGCCTTCTCTGGATTCAAAGAAAACAGTTGCCGGGCAAGAGAGACGATGAAACGCGGAGACAAATGGGTTCAACACTTGGATTCATGTGGAGGAGAGACGAGGTTGAAGAAGAAGAAGAACATATTTGGGAACCATTACTGCTTCCTTCCATTGACGACTCCATCTGATCTCTTCTTCGAGACAAATGGGTCAGCATTCGGACAAGAAGAAATCAGGAGAAGGAGCGATAGGTTGGCGCGACTTTACCTCTCATCCTCCCAATATGCAGAGAGGGTTAAATGGAAACGGGTCACGATCTGCACATCTGGTCCGTCTATTTGCTCACAGTCCATCCTGTTGGATTAGATGATGATGATGAATAACCAAGACAAAAACACTATGTATCCTTTTATTTTATGAGATTAAACTATAAACAATGTTGTTATTATTATTGTGGAAATGTATGTAATCAAACAATAAACGACACTATAATTATGGAAAAGATCTGCTTACTTTATTATGAGGAATAATATTATTAAGCTATTCGATGCAAAATAATAATAAAAATCAATAATCGTCGACAGCAGGGTTCGAACCTGCGCGGGCGAAGCCCAACAGATTTCAAGTCTGTCTCCTTAACCACTCGGACATATCGACTACTTATTACGATTCGCACCAACAATTTATTAGTTTCTTGAATATATATTTCCCTATTTTGAAACATATTATTTAATTAAATTTAAAAAGTTGATTCATTGAGAGAGGTCAATTCATAAAGAATAATGCCGTAAGATGAAATTCTCGATCAAGCCCATTGAAATTTTGACTTAAGAGAGTATTAGTGTGGTTTTGAATTCTTTGTAATCTTTACTTTTTTATTTTAATATTCATGAATTTACCTAATTAAAATCTGCGTATCCTAATTCTTACATAATGTATCTTTAATCGAAGGAAACGCCACACATTCGATGAAGCATTAATGAACGCGAATCGAGCGGTGGCTGCACGCGCGGCTCGGCGTGACACGCGCAGATCCCGGCAATTGGGCATCCAGGCCGACACGCGCGGGACCACCAGAGGCGCCGCGCTCACGCCGTGACCGCCGTCACCGTCACAAGTTGACGGCCGTTACGTGAGCCTGAGCGTTCCCATCCAACCAAAAGGCGCGACAGGGGGTCTGCACTCCCCGACCCCACCCGCGCCCACGTGACCAAACATAAAATAATAATAATAATTCGTATCAATTAATTAATTATATTAATTAGATTATTCCTGACGCGGGCGGTCGGGCAGCACAATTCTATCCTAACTCCTTTTTACCACACGGGCGTCTCGGTTCCTGCACCCCCCACTCCAGCGGCGCTCTACTGGTAGCAAGGCGTGTCGGCCGGGGATTGGGGATACGTTTAGCATTACGCTACTTTGCACCGAATTGATGTGGAAGCGAGGGCGGCGGGCCCCTGGGCGGTCAAACCGCCCGTGGACTGCGCCCATCCTTGTCCGCTCCCACCGTTCGCTCCTCTCCTCTCTTCCTCTCTCCTTCCTTCACCCGTCCTCTATTTCTACTCCCCAGCCCGCACTATCCTCCCTCAATGCTCATCCGATTGCCATCCTCTCTCTCTCCCGATCAATAAGAAAAAGAAGAAGAAGAGAAGTAAGTCTTACGATGGCACCCAGGGTGAAGGCTTCCAGAACCGGTGACGGATGTGGCGGCGGCGGCGGCTGCCGAGGAGGAGGAGATGGGAAGGGGGCGAGCTACCGGGGGGTCAGGAAGCGGCCGTGGGGGCGGTACGCGGCGGAGATCCGGGACCCAGCCAAGAAGTGCCGCGTGTGGCTCGGCACCTTTGACACCGCCGAGGAGGCCGCGCGCGCCTACGACGCCGCCGCCCGCCGGTTCCGCGGGCCCAAGGCCAAGACAAACTTTTCCTGCCCCCCGACGACCTCGGCAGCGGGCGCGGGCGCTGGCGCGGCGTCCTCCAGCCCCAGTGTCAGCACCGTCGAGTCGTCCACCCCGCCAAGGAGGCCCTCTGTCCGCATCCCGGCGCTGGATCTCGGGCTCCCCCATCCCTCCGCCCGGATCCCATTCGCGCACTGCGTGCCCGCCGCGGCGTGTCCGTTGGTGTTCTTCGACCCGATCGCGGCTTCCGAGAAGGCGGCAACAATGATCGCTCCTCCGACGATCGTGGCAGAGTTCAGAGATATCAGGGGGCCGGTGTGTGACGGGGTGGAGAGCGACTCGGACTCGTCGTCGGTGGTTGATTGCCCTCGCTCACCGTCGGCCAGAGCGACGAAGAGGATTTGCTTCGATTTCGATCTCAATTTGCCACCTTCGCCGGAGTTCGCAATTGCTTCGTCTTGATATCCAAATCTTTATAAATAATAAAAAGAAATTTACGAGAAATATTAGACACTTCACGGAGCAGAATATAATTCTTTAATTAAAAAAATTCATCTGTAAGAATAAAATGATTATATATATATATATATATATATATATATATATATATATATATATATATATATATATATATATATATATATATATATATGATCCAAAAAAAATTTCAGTATTTTTCGTCTTATGTCTCAGCTTTACAAAATTTTTACATAACACCCTTGGCTACTTGAAAATATTATTTTACTTCTATCTCATTACCTTGGCTTTGTCACTACTCCTATACACCCTGATAGAACATAAAGGTATCATAGTCATAGGTGCCCATTTTAACTATCCTTACAAGATCCTAAGACAGGATGGCCAACTGTCCTGATTGAACACAGAGGTATTATAGGCAACCAAGTGACATGGAGAAAGGTAATTGATAAGACGATGCGTAATAACCAATATAGATAGGATAATTTTTTAGAAAATAATAAATACTGAGTAATATCCAAAAAGTTTTTGAGGCTTTATTGAAAATTTTCAAACTTATAGGTTTTTTTTAAAATTCACATATATATTATGTTATCATACTTTTATTTTGTAAGAATAGAATATTAAAAAATTGAATCTGAAAGTACAATATTGAAAACTCCAATTGAGATTAATATAATTAAAAAGATATCTCCATTAATTGGTATAATGATTAGAATATCAATACCATATTATATAGGTATCGCCTCCGCCACTACCCTTACACCCTCATCGGACACCGAGGCTTCACAAGTGTGGGTGTCCACATCAATGTTAATCACCCTTGTAAGAGATGATCAATTGAGCCAGTTCACACATAGAGGGGCAAGCGATCGAGCAAGGGGTGATCGGTTGTGTTGCCAATGAATACGGATACCGAGAATCAAGGAAGAGCGGAGATAGACAATTAATGAGGGGATCAGTGATGATCGATATAAGTAGGATGATTATTTTGAAAATAACATGTACTATTTAAATTTTTTTCAAAGTTAAAGATGTTCGATGCAAAATTTTTAAACTTATATGGTTTTAAAAATTAACCTATATATATGACATCATCTTTTATTTTTATAAAAAAATATTAGAAAATTAATTGTGAAAGTGCTTGAGCCTCTAATTGAGATTAATATAATTAAAAAGATATCTCCATTAAACTGGTATAATGATTAAAATATCTATAACATTATAGATATTATATAGGTTTTAAAATATTAAATATGATAAGTTCAAATTAATATTTGATCTCATAATACCTAGAGGAGGTGCGGGGAATCAAACCCTATGCCTCTCGTATGCAAAGCGAGAGGTCTACCCTCATACTATCCTCTATATATGATATCATCTTCTATTTATCTAAACATAAAATGTTAAAAAATTGATTGCGAAAGAACAACATAGAGCCTCTAACTGAGATTAATATAATTAAAAAAGTATCTCCATTTTGGCATGCAAAGCAAGGTCTACCCCCATGCTATCCTCTATATATGATATCATCTTCTATTTATTTAAAAATAAAATATTAAAAAATTGATTATGAAAGTACAATATTGAGATCAAATGATTAGAATATCAATAACATTATAGATATTGTATAGGATTTAAATTATTTTTAAACTTAAAATATTTTATGATTAGATCAAATTAACATACTTGGAAGTATAGGGAATCGAGTGCTCTATCATATGAGCTACACACCCACATTGTCATTTATGTATGACATTATCTTTCATTTATCTAAAAATAAAATATAAAAAAAATTCATTGGGAAAGTACAACATTGAGATCAAATGATTAGAATATCAGTAACATTGTAGATATTATATATGATTTAAAATATTTTTAAAATTAAAATATTGAATAATTAGATCAAATTAAAATGTTAAAAAATTGATTGTGAAAGAACAACATGGAGCCTCTAACTGAGATTAATATAATTAAAAAAGTATCTCCACTTTGGCATGCAAAGCAAGGTCTACCCCCATGCTGTCCTCTATATATGATATCATCTTCTATTTATCTAAAAATAAAATATTAAAAAATTGATTGTGAAAGTACAATATTGATATCAAATGATTAGAATATCAATAACATTGTAGATATTGTATAGGATTTAAAATATTTTTAAACTTAAAATATTTTATGATTAGATCAAATTAACATACTTGGAAGTATAGGGAATCGAGTGCTCTACCATATGAGCTACACACCCACATTGTCATTTATGTATGACATTATCTTTTATTTATCTAAAAATAAAATATAAAAAAAATTTATTGGGAAAGTACAACATTGAGATCAAATGATTAGAATATCAGTAACATTGTAGATATTATATATGATTTAAAATATTTTTAAAATTAAAATATTGAATAATTAGATCAAATTAAAATGTTAAAAAATTGATTGTGAAAGAACAACATGGAGCCTCTAACTGAGATTAATATAATTAAAAAATATCTCCACTTTGGCATGCAAAGCAAGGTCTACCCCCATGCTATCCTCTATATATGATATCATCTTCTATTTATCTAAAAATAAAATATTAAAAATTGATTGTGAAAGTACAATATTGAGATCAAATGATTAGAATATCAATAACATTGTAGATATTGTATAGGATTTAAAATATTTTTAAACTTAAAATATTTTATGATTAGATCAAATTAACATACTTGGAAGTATAGGGAATCGAGTGCTCTACCATATGAGCTACACACCCACATTGTCATTCATGTATGACATTATCTTTCATTTATCTAAAAATAAAATAAAAAAAAATTCATTGGGAAAGTACAACATTGAGATCAAATGATTAGAATATCAGTAACATTATAGATATTATATATGATTTAAAATATTTTTAAAATTAAAATATTGAATAATTAGATCAAATTAACATATATATATAATGTTGCGAAGAATCAAACCCCGTGCCTCTCACATGCAAAGCGAGCGCTTTACTGTATGAACTGCACCCCCATGTTATTATTCATGTGTGACATCATCTTTCATTTATCTGAAAATAAAATATTAAAAAAATTATTAGGAAAGTACCACATCAAGCGCTCTACCCCCATGCTGTTCTCTATATATAATATCATCTTCTATTTATCTAAAAATAAAATATTAAAAAATTGATTGTGAAAGTACAACATAGAGCCTCTAATAAGATTAATATAATTAATAAGGTTTCTTCACTTTGGCATGCAAAGCGAGCGCTCTACCCTCGTGTTGTCCTCTATATATGATAGCATCTTCTATTTATCTAAAAATAAAATATTAAAAATTTAATTATAAAAGTATAACATTGAGATCAAATGATTAGAATATCAATAACATTGTAGATATTGTATAGGATTTAAAATATTTTTAAACTTAAAAAATTGTATGATTAGATCAAATTAACATTAGTGGAGGTGTAAGGAATCGAACCCCGTGCATGCAAAGCAAGCGCTTCGTTGAATCTCGGATTTTGATGATGAAATCAATTGATGGGTTAATTGATCTAATCCATATTATTGAAGTTAAGTGTGCAAGGTTAACTACGAGAGCCTAAAAACATAAAGCAAGGATACCGGAGTCAAGTTCGATGGACGTTTGAAAGTCCGAATATTCGTTGGAGGTGTTGTTGGAACCAACCAAGAAAGATCGGAGACTTATCTGAACTTTCAGAAGTCTACTGAAGAGATCGTCAGAGGTTCGCAGAGATCACCGAGAAGGCTCGGCTACTCGTTGAATTCGTCACAAGATCGGGAGCCTGCTGGGAGTCCGCCGAAAGAAACCCGAGGGCGTATCGGAAGTCCGCCGGAAGATCGCAGGAAAGCTTGCTGAAACAAGACTCGACGTTTGCCAGTTAAAAACTTGTTTAGGATTATGTTTTTAGGTACGTAGTTCACATGTAATTAGGGTTAGGATTAAGGTACAATCCTATATCCTGGTTAGGGGCCAATTGGGCCCAAAAGTGGCCTTGTTTGGGACAGACTTGAAGCCCAACCAAAGATCTGTAAGGACGGGCAGTGGAACCGCCGAACTGGGCGGTGGCACCGCCAGACTAGGCGGTGGCACCGCCCAACACCCGAGATCAAGCGGTGGCACAACCACTGATAGGCGGTGGCACCGCCAGTACACCGTCTAACAGACATTGATAGGCGGTGGCACCGCCAGTCTCGGAAACTCAAGAGAATTCAAAATTTGGAGCCCAAATTTGAATTCTCTTGGGGCCTATAAATACCCCTCAATTCTCAGCAGAGAATACAACTTTTGCAAAGCAATAGTTTGAGATAAGAGTCTTAGCAAGTCTTGTTTTCAAATTGTTTGAGTGTTCACCTCCTTCCTTCTTGTTGAAAAAATTGTAAAAGTGTGAACCACTTGTAAAAGTTGTAAGAGGGGTATTAGTCATTCCCCTTCAAAGTGATTTGCTAGTGGAAGTTGGGAGCCTCATTGAAGAAGGCTTCGCAAGTAGATGTAGGTCATTTGACCGAACCACTTTAAATTGGTGTGTTCATTGAATCTGTGAGTACTTACCTTTCTGCAATTGTTTCCGGTTTTTTTTTTTACTTTACTCAACTTACAATCAAAGCGAAATCTCCTTGCATTTTACAGAATCATTTTCGAACTTACAAGTTTTAATCCGTTGCACTAATTCACCCTCCCTCCTCTTAGTGCCGCTCAGATCCTAACAATTGGTATCAGAGCGAGGCTCACTCTCATATTTGGTTTAATACCCAAGAGAGATGGCTTACTCCGGCATGCATGAGGGTTATTCTATCACACATCCACCTATGTTTAATGGGTCGGATTACACGTATTGGAAGACCCGTATGAGGATCTTCCTCATTTCCATGGATTTCGAACTTTGGACTATTGTCGAAAACGGATTTCAAAAATCTTCTCTTCCGATGAGTGAATGGAATGAATCGGAGAAGAAGGTTTTTGCTTTAAACGCAAAGGCTATGAATGCCTTGTTTTGTGCACTAGACAAAAATGAGTTTAATCGTGTTTCAATTTGTGATTCGGCTTTTGATATTTGGAGAACTCTTGAGGTCACTCATGAAGGCACTAGCCGAGTGAAAGAGTCTAAAATCAACATCCTTGTGTACTCTTATGAACTTTTCCGAATGAAACCAAGTAAGTCCATCGGAGATATGTACACCCGTTTCATGGATGTCATCAATGGACTCAAAGCTCTTGGTAAAGATTTTTCTAACTTTGAACTAGTAAATAAAATCTTAAAATCTCTTCCTAAAAGTTGGGATCCAAAAGTTACGGCCATTCAAGAGGCCAAGGACCTTAAAACATTCCCTCTTGAAGAATTTATTGGGTCTCTAATGACCTACAAAATGACGTGTCAAGATCATGACGAACTCGAGAACCCCCTTCCAAAGAACAGGAAGGATATGGCACTCACATCACAAGAAGATCACTTGAAAGGAACATCAAGTGATGAGGACAGTGAAAATGAGATTGCACTTTTGACTCAAAAATTTAAAATTTTTTTAAGAAAGAACAAATTTAAAAATAACACCAAGAACAAACTTGAATATAAAAAGGACCAAGTGATATGCTATGAATGCAAGAAGCCGGGGCATTTAAAAAATGAATGCCACCAAGCCAAGAAGAAGCAATCGAAGAAGAAAAAAGCTCTAAAAGCAACTTGGGACGATTCAAGTGATTCCGAAAGTGAAGAAGCTAGCAACAAAGAGGAGACAAACTTCGCGCTAATGGCTTTAGGAGAAGAGGTATGTGATTTAATTAATGAAGATTTATCTTTTGAAGAACTCTCTATCGCTTTAATGAATTATTTGATGAATGCAAAATTATTAGTAAGAAGTTAAATATCTTAATGAAAGAGCATGTCTTACTACAAAATAAGTTTGATAGTCTTCAAACTCCTCCATGCTCTAAGTGTGAGCATTTAGAAGCAATAAAAAATAAAAATTTGTTGCAAATATGGACATATTGCCTATAAATGTCTGTTTAGGAAAATTAGTCCACATAAATTAATATGGGTTCCTAAAGGAGCTATAAAAAATTCAGTAATGAATAACAAAATTAGTGGATCAATTTTTGAGGCACCCAAAATCAAATGGGTACCTAAAAATCACCCTCTTTTGTAGAAAAACCCACAAGCTAGGAGCAAGAGATGATATCTTGATAGTGGATGCTCAAGACATATGACTGGAGATCCATCTCATTTCTCTATGCTCACTAACAAAGAAGAAGGGTACGTCACCTTCGGAGACAACAACAAAGGCAAAATCATTGGCAAGGGAACCATAGGTAACAAATTAAGTTTTTCTATTGATGATGTATTACTAGTTGATGGATTGAAACATAATCTCTTGAGTATTAGTCAATTATGCGATAAAGGTTATATCGTTAGATTTGAATCAAATATGTGTATTATTGAAAAACCAAACAATAACATGACTATGATTGCATTAAAACAAAATAATGTCTACACCATCAACCTTGATGAACTAAGGAATGAAATGTGCTTCTCTGCTCTAAATGATGATGCTTGGCTTTGGCATAGGAGATTAGGCCATGCAAGCATGAAACTAATATCTAAGATCTCATCTAGAGAATTAGTACGAGGGATTCCAAATATGAAGTTTATTAAGGACAAAGTATGCGATGCATGTCAACTAGATAAACAAATAAAAACTAGTTTCAAACCAAAAAATCAAATTAGCACCACTAGACCATTACAATTGATCCATTTGGACTTATTTGGACCAATTGACACAACAAGTCTAGGAGGAAGCAAATATGCTTTTGTAATTGTGGATGACTATACTAGGTACACTTGGACCTATTTCTTAGTTCACAAAAGTGATTGTTTCAAGTGTTTCTCAAAATTTTGTAAACTCACTCAAAATGAAAAAGACTTCATGATTTCATCAATTCGGAGTGATCACGGTGGCAAATTTCAAAACCGTGATTTCCAAAATCTTTGTGAAGTTAATGGATACAATCACAACTTCTTCACTCAAGGAATCCTCAACAAAATGGAGTAGTTGAAAGAAAAAGATAGAAACCTACAAGAAATGGCAAGAACTATGTTAAATGAACATAGTCTACCCAAGTATTTTTGGGCTGAAGCCGTGAATACGGCTTGCTACATCATGAATAGGGTTCTAATAAGACCGTTTTCATCAAAAACTCCCTATGAATTATGGAATAACAAAAAACCAAATGTTTCTTATTTTAAAGTTTTCGGTTGCAAATGCTTTATTTTGAATGAAAAGGATGCCTTAGAAAAATTTGATGCTAAATCCGATGAAGACATCTTTCTTGGTTACTTTTTCGTTTATAAGGCTTTTCGTGTTTTTAATAAGAGAACCTTAGTTATAGAAGAGTTTATTCATGTAGTTTTTAATGAAATTTCTGATTTAAAGAAAAATGATTTTGATGATGATCTTGGTTTTGATAATTTGAATTTAAATGAACCCCCTCCTCAAAATAGCAACTTGGATGCATCTTCTTCTGAAATTTCCTTACCCAAGGAATGGAAGTATATGGATGCTCATCTAAAGGAGCTAATTATAAGAGATACATCAAAAGGGGTTCAAACTCGTTCTTCTTTCAAGAATTTTTGTGCTAACACCGCCTTCCTTTATCAAATCGAACCAAAATGCATTGACGAGGCCTTAAAAGATGATTTTTGGGTCATTGCAATGCAAGAGGAATTGAACCAATTTAACATGAATAATTCAAAAGCGATAAACACCCCTATGAGTACTTCGACTAAGTTAGATATGGATGAAAATAGTGAAAATTTAGATAAAAAAATATATAGGGAAATGATAGGTAGTCTACTCTACCTCACCGCGACTAGACCGGACATCATGTTTAGTGTAGGACTTTGTGCTAGATTTTAATCTAATCTTAAATTATCTCACCTTAAGAGTGTTAAAAGAATATTTATATATCTTAAAGGAACTCCAAATTTAGGATTGTGGTATCCAAAATATGATAAATTCGATTTAATAGCTTATGCAGATGCCGATTTTGGCGAATGCAGGATAGATAGAAAAAGTACATCCGGAACATGCCAAATTTTAGGACATGCACTTGTTTCTTGGACTTCCAAGAAACAAAATTCAGTTGCACTATCTACGGCGGAAGCCGAATACATTGCTGCAAGTGCATGCTGTGCACAAGTTGTTTGGATGAAAAATACATTATAAGACTATGGAATTCACTTGAAAAATATTCCCATAAAATGTGATAATACAAGTATCATATGTCTTACCAAAAATCCAATTCAGCACTCTAGAACTAAGCATATAGATATTAGGCATCATTTCATACACGATGATGTCCTTAACAATAATGTCGTTCTAGAATTTATTGACACAAAGCATCAATTAGCAAACATTTTTACAAAAACCTTAAATGAAGACCAATTTGAATTCATTAGAAGGGAACTAGACATGTTAAATTGTCCTTGAAAATAAGCTTGTTTGAATGTATTTTTCGAAAAATATGTCATCCTTGTTTCGTTCTTTTGTGGATTTGATTTCATCCTTCTCTTTCGATTCCAAACGATATATTAAAGTACAACCCAATATCTCAACCTATCTTGAGTCAAACACCTCTGAAAAACAAAAGGGGGGAAGAAAGAATTTTTTCTTTTCTTCTGCGGCATGCCAGTGGTGGCACCACCAAAACCGACGGTAGCACCGCCTGAGCGCTCGGGCGCCAAGCGGTGGCACCGTTCATTTTGGCGGTGGCACCACCCGAGAGCCCCTTTATAAGCCGAGGGGTTAGGGCCGGCGGTGACACCGCCCCCAACCCGTGAGAAACTGCCTCAAGCTCTCCCACAACCTCTCTAAACCTTCATTCCAGCATTTAGAAGCCTTGGAGAGGGATTCTTGTTGGTCCAAGCTCTCCATCTTCCAAGAGATTCTTAATAAGGTAAAATCTGAAATCCTTCCTCTCTTCTCATTATTTCACCTACTCTTTACAGTTTCATCTATCATCTTGTCTAGATAATGGCTCCTAAGAGATCAAAAGGGAAAAGGGTTGAAGGAGATTCATATGACCAAGACCTTTTTAAATCCAAAGAAGTAGCTCTTAGGTTTCCAAACTTCGAAACAAGATGTATCCATAAGGGTAAACACGTTGATCTCAATGAACTAGAAAACCTAGAACCCATTAGGTGGTTTGCATATCTAGATGCCCTACCTCTTCTACAAATAAATGAACCAATTTATCCTAGGTTAGTTAGGCTATTTTATACAAACTTATATGTGGATAATGATAGCCTAAGTACTTACCTGCTATGAACACAAATTAGAATTTTTGATAGTACTATTTGTGAACTAATTGGAATCACTGAAAAAGATAGGGTCTGTTATTTTAGAGGTAAATGGGATGTCAATATAATCGGAGCAACTTACTCCGAAGCCGTCGAAACTATTTTTGCAAATCCGGACCTCGGCATAATACCCAAGAGTTGCGAGCACTTACTGCCCTTTAACTCTAAAATCCTTCATTATACCATAACAAGCATACTATTCCCTAAGCAATTTCATCTTGATGAAATGAGTTAAATAGAAATAAGCACCATGTATTGAATTATGACCGGTCAACATAACTGTTTTGGATACTTAATCCGGCAACACATGCAGGATATTATAGCTAAAGACACTATGTTGCCAAATGGAGGGTTAATCACTCGATTCCTACTTACCCATGACATTTGTATCCCACCCGATGAAGAAACAATTCAAAGTGATCGGTATAACATCATAAATAGAAATCTGCTAAAAAGACTTAGGTGCACATTTATCAATGGTATATAGGTTAGGCAACTAGAAGGACTGATCCAATTCCCCCACCAGTAGAACACCCTGAAACATCAATTCTTAGGGGAAATGAATCTCCTCCTCCTCTTAGTCCCTTTGGCGCAGCACCTTTGGCTCCTGTTTCATCCTTCGAAGAACTCATTATGGCAGAATTGTATCAGATCAAATCGCAGCAAGAACAAATTCAAATCTAGCAAATTGAAATTTTGAAGGAACTACGACAAATGAATCAAAAAAATAGATGTCATATATCAACACTGTGGCTTACCTCCTAAGGATTAATCGATGTAGTTTCTTATTCTGTTCTGATTACTCTTAAATGTCAAGTTAGAAGTTTGTCGTCTTCTTTTGAACAAAAACTGAATCTTTGTTTGAGATGTATTGTTAAATTATGGATAATTACTGATTTGTTTTGGAATCTGGATAAATATTTCTTGCGAGATTAATTTTGAATGATGAATTTTGTATGATTAATCTTAATGTTAAATTCCTTTTCTAATGATTTTATGGTCACAAATTGTGTGCTTCAAGTCTCATCTCCTTTTTTTTTGTTTGTTGATGGCAAAGAGGGAGAAGTGATGACTTGTACGTATCATGACTTAATAAAAATGACTTATGTGTATCGATAGCATGACTTATATGAATTGCAAAAGCTTGTCTTATATGCCTCGCAAAATCCTTGAGCATATCGCAAGTTCTCAGATTGGTTCATCATATGAAATCATTCCTCACATTTATATCATGAAATTCATGTTGAAAATTTTTATCTCTCATCATAGTGAAAATTATCTCTTATCATTTGACTTGAAAATGATTTTCAATAACTGAAAATTATGAGAAATATGAAGTTTCGTATTTGCTCATGCTTAATAAGATAACGATAAGTTCAACGGTTAGAACTTATCGATTTATGCTTGAATTCAAAGGGATGGAATTCAAGTGTTTTTATCTTCTCATAATATGGCATATAGATAGGGGGAGTTATGTTTAACTCCGTCATCAATTGATTGTCATCATAAAAAAGGGGGAGATTGTTGAATCTCGGATTTTGATGATGAAATCAATTGATGGGTTAATTGATCTAATCCATATTATTGAAGTTAAGTGTGTAGGGTTAACAACGAGAGCCTAAAAACATAAAGCAAGGATATCGGAGTCAAGTTCGATGGACGTTTGAGAGTACGAAGATTCGTCGGAGATGCTGTCGGAACCAACCAAGAAAGATCGGAGACTTATCAGAACTTTCGGAAGTCTGCCGAAGAGATCGTCAGAGGTTCGCAGAGATCACCGAGAATGCTCGGCTACTCGTTGAATTTGCCACAAGATCGAGAGCCTGCTAGGAGTCCGCCGGAAGAAACCCGAGGGCGTATCGGAAGTCCGTCGGAAGATTGCAGGAAAGCTCGCCGGAACAAGACTCGATGTTT
Organism: Musa acuminata AAA Group; assembly: GCF_036884655.1. Classification (NCBI taxonomy): domain Eukaryota; kingdom Viridiplantae; phylum Streptophyta; class Magnoliopsida; order Zingiberales; family Musaceae; genus Musa; species Musa acuminata. Next base: position 12,820,416 of record NC_088338.1, on the reverse strand, counting down.
GCCGGTTAAAAACTTGCTTAGGATTATGTTTTTAGGTATGTAGTTCACATGTAATTAGGGTTAGGATTAAGGGACAATCCTATATCCTAGTTAGGGGCCAATTGGGCCGAAAAGTGACCTGGTTTGGGACAGAATTGAAGCCCAACCAGAGATCTGTAAGGATGGGCGGTGAAATCGCTGGACTGGGCGGTGGCACCGCCTAGAGCCCGAAGTGTCAGGCGGTGGCACCGCCTAGCACCCGAGATCAGGCGGTGGCACAGCCATGACAGGTTGTCACGGACTTAGCTGGTTTTGCTTAAGTCGTGCGGCACCCTTGCGTGTCCGTCCGCAAAGGTCAGCCTCCCCGAAGCCTCGCATTGTCCCTTAGGACCAACAAAAGAGAGAACGGGTTAGAGAGAACGCCTCAATCGGGATCCATAAGCAAACATCTCTGAAAAACACTTCATAGACAATGCAAATTACAAACAGACTTTACAAGCTCTGAACAGTGGCACAACAAAGGGTAAAATGGTCTATTACAGATCGAGAATCTCTCACACGTGTCCACATGACACAACCTTTATTTACAAGCCTAAAGAGGCCACCAACCCAACTAAAATGAGACTATTAAGCCTTCGGCTGCCCCTCTACATGCTGTACAAGGCATGAACATGCCGAAAGACACGGACATACATAAGTATTACATCAAACATCCTGTTTCGAAGTTTGTCCGTGACATTCTCCCCCACTTATTCCTTCGACGTCCTCGTTGAAGCCTTTGTCAACACTGCAACTCCTCGCCTTTGCTGAGTCTTCAATCTTCTGCTCCAGCTACAATGCGCCTCTTGGCTCCTTGCTGCTCTCCGCTGCTGTTTTTGAGTAGTCGAACCTTTGATCCGCCATGCTACTTCAACTCACCAATGACTCTGACTCTGGTGTGGGGTTGGCTGAGTTGTGTTGATCATTGTTGATTCCTGCGGATCCCCCCAAATGAAGGAAATGACCATCCTTATTGCGCCAGTCTCTCAAATTCCACATGCTGCTTGAACTGGGTGGATGCTTGTTGGAGCTTTAACGAGCATCGTCTCGCAAACTTCTGAAGTTTTGGGTCCTTCCTCCACAAAATTTGCTCATTGACTCTTCTTTCACTTAGTTGTCACATCCAAGTAGGTTCGCATCACTTCCGCTTTCGATTGGTATTTCATTGGGAAATGAAGCGGACAATCTACTCTCAGTAGCACTGATCACCATTGGTGAGGATTTGACAACTATTGTCTTCCATTATCTTCGAAGGGTCTTTGAACTTGTGCAGAGCTCCTCTGCTGGATAGATAAGAGAATTGGGGTACTCGGTTTCGTCCATTCTCTTAAGAGTTGAGAAGGTAAAGATTACTTGACTTCGCCCGCCTCCTCGAGGTTGTACTCCATGCATCGAGCTGGTTACTAGACTTCGCCTGCTCTTTGCTCACACTTCTGAAGCACTTGAAGTGTTTGCACTCCTTGCGTTGAGTTAGTTACTGTGATTCACCTTCTCAATGCCATTGAACTTCTAGAATGCAGGAAGTTTTCACCCCAACTTGGAGTAATTCTCTCATAGGTTTGGTCGCCTCTGGGATTGTACCGTCTTCTCCATCAACCCTGCCGCCTACTCCTCTGAGTAGCAAAGGTACAGCACCGCGTACTGCTTGCTTCGTTCCTTGGTTATGCACTCTTGCATGACCCGAAGTCCTTCACTTTCGGCTATCTTTGATGAGAAGCACATTGACACCGGTCTTACGAAGTTCTTCGGCCTCTGCCCTTCAGCCTTGTCTCGGTACTTGGAGATTGCCTCTGCATTCTCCACCTCCTCGGCCTCTTTCACGACCAAGCGCTCTCCCTCCATGAGAGCAAGGGATCAATGACTTTCACGGAAGTCCCGCCTCTGCGGTACCAAGGCACTGCCATGCCCATGGCCCTACTATCCGTCGCCTCGCATATGCATCCCTTTTCTTCACGATCAGTAGATATGTCTCCGTGGCACTCCTCTGAGTCCACCTCCATTCTAACTGATGCTTCATTTTGGGTAGCTAAGTCCCTCTGGACTCGTCGTCGCTTCCTCGCCCCTTTCAACCCCCTACTTCAATACCTCTGTGTTCTCCTAGCAGTCTGTTTGGTCGATGGAGAGACATACTGCAACTCCCATGCATGGCCTCTGCCATCACATTGTAGGGTTTGCACCGATTCTGTTCTCCTTAGCTTCCTTGGTAGCAACGTTCGCTTACTCGGCCTTGTCCTCTGACTTGCCGGGCTCCCTTAAGCGAATATGAGCTCGGAGCACTCCAACTCTCCAACTGCTTCAACCATACCTCTGTATGATCAAGTCCCTCCCATGAGACTCACTGGTACTTGCATTCGAACTTTTCCCTTGGTGGAACATAGCCCCCATATGCTAATGACCAAGGCTTTCATCCGATGCAAAATTCGATGCACGCCCGAAAGACCCGCCTCTGCGGTACCATGGCCTTCACTCCTTGAATCCATAGCCCTTCTTGCCGTCGTGTTGTTCACTGAAGTGGAGCTCCCAGTAGCTCCTGATCATACCTCCATATGATCTAGTCCCTCGCGGGACTCAATCGTGTGTATCGCATTGCCACGAACTGTTCCACCACGATCCGCTGCACCATGTCGCCTCCTGGTGACATCTCCATTGCATTCTGATCCTTGTGGAATAAACTCGAATTGTGAACCCTCCATGTGTGGCCTTTGCCAATACATCGCAGGGTCTCCTCCACCTTTGATTTTGTTCGCTCCTTTGGCAATCGACCTTCATCCACCCACTCTTGGGTCACACCTAGATGAAGCACCGCTCTAGGACAGTCCGTCGCCTAGTAGCTCCCGAAGTCCACCGACTTCACTGTAATTTGTGCACCATTGTCTGGATCCTGGGCCTCTGCCCCTACCAGCACAATCTCCGCTGCGCACCGCTTCCTTCATGGCAACTTGAATGACAACACTGTGGCATATTCTTCAAGAGTACCCGCCTTTGCGTCCTCTTCCCCCATGCTAAGGCCTTCTGAACCCAACTTCGTCTCCGCAAATTGAGTCGCCTTAGTTCCTCCATCAACTGCTCCTCCGAGATAAGGTGCATGTGCCCAGAAGCTCCCTTCGTCTTTGGCACCATGCAAGATGAGTCCGCTCCATTAGAATGAAGGACCCATGGAACAACATGATCATACTCTTGCCTCTGCAAGAGTTCATGTCCTTGACCTCTGTCTAAGGAAAGCATTGTGCCTCTGCTCCATGTTCCAACTTCTATGCTGGCTCCCTTCATGCGGCGTGGGTACTTCGCCAAGTTACACCCAAGTTGCTCCGCTCCTCGTTTTTGCATTGAGTCGATGGTGGCCCTTGCGCCCACCATTCCACGGGTCAGCCCTCCCTTGAGTCCGATCTCCATATCTACTCCAAGTGTGCCTTAATTTAAGTTGCTTTGGGTTGCTCCCCCACTTGATCTCGCAATGCATCCACCAATGCATTCTCTCAAGCGAGATCATGCGACGACTCCTCGCCGCTTGCTCGGTCCATTGAGCTTCGTGGAGTTGTTGTTTGTTGAGGTACTCCTCCTCAACATGTGCGGTCCGTCGCACATGATTCTCCCTCTGGAGAGCCGGGACTTATCCCTCCTGGATAGCTATCCCATTGGAGCAACATCTCTCTTCGTTTCGGAGACTACCATCCCCTTGGACTACTCCGATCTGCTGAACAAACTGTGCATTGTTCTGCCTCCTGCAAACGCACTTGCTAGATTGCGACTCCACGTCAATATAGCCCCCGCTGCACCACTCAAGGCCTAGCAACATGCTGAACTCGTTGCACACTTCAGCCTCCTACGGACGTATCCTTCACATGCCGAAGAGAAAGTTTCAATGCTCCATGGCGCCGAGTTTCGGCGCCTTGGGATGGCCACGAATATTCCATCGTCCGCATACAAGCCCATGCATGAATACCAAATTCTTCGAGTTAGCAATTCCCCTCACCTCTGTGAGCTTTGCATAACTCTTTTGGTCGTTGAGCAACTCATTCCACCTTGCATGGTCTCATCCTTTACCAAGCGCCTCGCTTGGCTTGAGCACCATCAAGTATAGTTGTCAACGTTGAGGCGTAGCTCAAACTCAGCCATCCCAACCTTTGTGCGCTCCACATTCTTCCAAGCTTGCATGTTCTCGTGGTGCCTCTTGCGCGAAGGGTTGGCCATTCCTCTGAATGTCAATGTCAGATGCCCGCTCCTCTGAGCGACTCCTTTTCCCTACATCTCCATGCCTGTTTTCCCCCAAACGGTCGAGCGTGTGCTGACTGCCCTCAACGCAGCCCCGCTAGGTCCCCCACATTTGCATGTTAAGTGTTTCTATGAGTGCTTGTCCCGCTCTAATACCATCTGTCACGGACTTAGCTGGTTTTGCCTAAGTCGTGCGGTACCCTTGCGTGTCCGTCCGTAAAGGTCAGCCTCCCCGAAGCCTCCCATTGTCCCTTAGGACCAACAAAAGAGAGAACGGGTTAGAGAGAACGCCTCAATCGGGATCCACAAGCAAACATCTCCGAAAAATACTTCATAGACAATGCAAATTACAAACAGACTTTACAAGCTCTGAACAGTGGCACAACAAAGGGTCAAATGGTCCATTACAGACCGAGAATCTCTCACACGTGTCCACATGACACAACCTTTATTTACAAGCCTAAAGAGGCCACCAACCTAACTAAAATAGGACTATTAAGCCTTCGGCTGCTCCTCTACATGCTGTACAAGGCATGAACATGCCGAAAGACACGGACATACATAAGCATTACATCAAACATCCTGTTTCGAAGTTTGTCCGTGACAAGGTGGTGGCACCGCCCGTCTTGGAAACCCAAGAGAATTCAAAATTTGGAGCCCAAATTTGAATCCTCTTAGGGCCTATAAATACCCCTCAATTCTCAGCAGAGAATACAACTTTTGCAAAGCAATAGTTTGAGATAAGAGTCTTAGCAAAGTCTTAGCAAGTCTTATTTTCAAATTGTTTGAGTGTTCACCTCCTTCCTTCTTGTTGAAAAAATTATAAGAGTGTGAACCACTTGTAAAAGTTGTAAGAGGGGTATTAGACCTTCCCCTTCAAAGTGATTTGCTAGTGGAAGTTGGGAGCCTCATTGAAGAAGGCTTCGCAAGTGGATGTAGGTCATTTGACTGAACCACTTTAAATTGGCGTGTTCATTGAATCTGTGAGTACTTACCTTTCTGCAATCGTTTCCGGTTTTTTTTTTTACTTTACTCAAGTTACAATCAAAGCGAAATCTCCTTGCATTTTACGGAATCATTTTCGAACTTACAAGTTTTAATCCGCTGCACTAATTCACCCCCCCTCCCCCCCCCCCCTCTTAGTGCCGCTCAGATCCTAACACGCTTTACCATATAAGCTACACCCCCATGCTATTATTCATGTATGACATCATTTTTTATTTATCTAAAAATAAAATATAAAAAAATTCATTTGGAAAGCACAACATCGAGTGCTCTACCCTACCCCCATGATGTCCTCTATATATGACATTATTTACTATTTATCTAAAAATAAAATATTAAAAAATTGATTATGAAAATACAACATTGATATCAAATGATTAGAATATCAGTAAAATTATATATATTATATAGGATTTAAAATATTTTTAAACTTAAAATATTATATGATTAGAACAAATTAACACATATACATAGAAGTGTGGGAAATCGAGCGCTCCACCATATGAGCTACACCCATATGGTATCATTTATTTATGACATTATCTTTCATTTATCTAAAAATAAAATATAAAAAAATTCATTGGGAAAGTACATCGAGCGCTCTATCCCCATGTTGTCCTCTATATATTTATCTAAAAAAATGTTAAAAATTTGATTATGAAAAAATAATATTGAGATCAAATGATTAGAATATCAGTAACATTTTAGATATTATATAGGATTTAAAATATTTTTAAACTTAAAATATTATATGATTAGAATAAATTAAAACATATACGTGAAGGTATAAGGAATCGAACCCCGTGCCTCTCGCATGCAAAATGAATACTTTACCATATAAGCTACACCACAATACTTTATTAATGTATGACATTATCTTTTATTTATCTAAAAATAAAATATAAAAAAATTTATTGGATAAGTACAATTGCGCTCTACCCCATGCTGTTCTCTATATATGATAGCATCTTCTATTTATCTAAAAATAAAATAATAAAAAACTAATTATGAATGTACATCATAGAGCCTCTAACTGAGATTAATATAATTAAAAAGGTATCATCACTTTGGCATGCAAAGCGAGCGCTCTACCCCCATGCTGTCCTCTATATATGATAGCATCTTCTATTTATCTAAAAATAAAATATTAAAAAATTAATTATAAAAGTATAATAGTGTAGATATTGTATAGGATTTAAAATATTTTTAAACTTAAAAAATGTATGACTCGATCAAATTAAAATATATGGAGGTGCAAGAAATCGAACCACGTGCCTCTCGCATGCGAAGTGAGCTCTCTACAATATGAGCTACACCCACATATTGTCATTAATGTATGACATCATCTTCCGTTGATCTAAAAATAAAATATAAAAAAATTTGATTATGAAAATAAAATATTGATATCAAATGATTAGAATATTAGTAAAATTATATATATTATATAGGATTTAAAATATTTTTAAATTTAAAATATTGTATGATTAGAACAAATTAACACATATACATGGAGGTGCAAGGAATCGAGCGCTCCACCATATGAGCTACACCTACATGGTATCATTTATTTGTGACATTTTTTTTCATTTATCTAAAAATAAAATATAAAAAAATTCATTGGGAAAGTATAACATCGAGCGCTCTACCCCCATGCTGTCCTCTATATATATGGCATCATCTTCTATTTATCTAAAAATAAAATATTAAAAATTTGATTGTGAAAATATAATATTGAGATCAAATGATTAGAATATCAATAATATTTTAGATATTATATAAGATTTAAAATATTTTTAAACTTAAAATATTTTATGATTAAAACAAATTAAAACATATACATAAAGGTGTAAGAAATTGAACCCCATGCCTCTCATATGCAAAGCAAATGCTCTACCATATGAGCTACACCCCAATGCTATTATTGATGTGTGACATCTTATTTCATTTATCTAAAAATAAAATATAAAAAAAATTTATTAGAAAAGTACAACAACGCTCTACTCCTCTATATATGATATCATCTTCTATTTATCTAAAAATAAAATATTAAAAAATTAATTATGAAAGTACATCATAGAGCCTCCAACTGAGATAAATATAGTTAAAAAAGTATCTTCACTTTGGCATGCAAAGCGAGCGCTCTACCCCCATGCTGTCCTCTATATATGATAGCATCTTCTATTTATCGAAAAATAAAATATTAAAAAATTATTTATAAAAGTACAACATTGAGATCAAATGATTAGAACATCAATAACATTGTAGATATTGTATAGGATTTAAAATATTTTTAAACTAAAAAAATTATTGCAAGGAATCGAACCCCATGCCTCTCACATGCGAAGTGAGCGCTCTACTATATGAGCTACACCCGCATGCTATCATTTATATGTAACATCATCTTCCATTTATCTAAAAATAAAATATAAAAAGATTCATCGGGAAAGCACAACAATCGCATGCAAAGCGAGCGCCCTACCATATGAGCTACACCCCCATGTTATCATTTATGTGTGACATCATCTTTCATTTATCTAAAAATAAAGTATAAAAAAATTATTGGGAAAGTACAACATCGAGCGCTCTACCCCCATGCTGTTCTCTATATATGATATCATCTTCTATTTATCTAAAAATAAAATATTAAAAAATTAATTGTGAAAGTACAACAAAGAGCCTCTAATAAGATTAATATAATTAAAAAGGTATCTTCACTTTGGCATGCAAAGCGAGCGCTCTACCCCCATGTTGTCCTCTATATAGAATAGCATCTTGTATTTATCTAAAAATAAAATATTAAAAAATTAATTATAAAAGTATAACATTAAGATCAAATGATTAGAATATCAATAACATTGTAGATATTGTATAGGATTTAAAATATTTTTAAACTTAAAAAATTGTATGACTAGATCAAATAAAAATATATGGAGGTGTAGGGAATCGAACCCCATGCCTCTCGCATGCAAAGCGAGCGCTCTACCATATGAGCTACACCCCCATATTATTATTTATATAGAACATCATCTTCTATTTATCTAAACATAAAATATAAAAAAATTCATTGGGAATTTTTTAAATGAATTCCTCTACCCCCATGATGTCCTCTATATATGACATCATCTTCTATTTATCTAAAAATAAAATATTAAAAAATTGATTATGAAAATATAATATTGATATCAAATGATTAGAATATCAGTAAAATTATATTATTATATAGGATTTAAATATTTTTAAACTTAAAATATTATATGATTAGAATAAATTAACATATATACATGGAGGTACGAGAAATCAAGCGCTCTACCATATGAGCTACACCCACATGGTATCATTTATTTGTGACAACATCTTTTATTTATTTAAAAATAAAATATAAAAAATTCATTAGGGGTGGGGGGGGGGGGGGGGGAGGGGAGGGGAGGAGAGGTGAATTAGAGTAGCGAAAAACTTTTGACGATTAAAACTGCGTTCGTACGTTGAAATCCGATTCTGACATAAAAGTCGTTTCATGTAGATAATAACTTTGAAAGCCTACAGAAACGTATTTGAAGTAAAGTAAGGAAAGCAGTTTGTACTTAAGATAAATAGCATAAAGGAAATGCAAACCAAATTTTAGAGTGGTCGTGACCTACATCCACTTTCGGCTTCCTCCTCCGATGAGGTCATCGGTGTTTACTAGAGGCCTTCCTTCAATAGGCGAAGGCCAACCACCCTTTTATAGTTTCACTCCTTTTGACAGGCTTAGGAGACAACCATTACATAATTTTCTCTCCTATTTTGAAAGATCAAAACTTGAAAGAAAGGAGGGAGGAGAACTTCTAGCCTTACAACACTTTTGAGCTCTAAAAATCATAGCGTAAGATTGGATTTTTGGTGCCCTTTCATGCAGGAAAGGGTGGGGTGTATATAGGCCCCAAACTGGTTTGAATTTGGAGCTCAAAAATGTCATCTCCTAGATTTCCGGGGTCCTGGCAGTACTACCACCAGACTGGGAGGTACGACCGCTTGATAGAGCTCGGAGACCGAGCTCTGGCAGTGCCACCACTTGACTGGGGCGGTTCCACCGCCTAGTCTCGCTCGGAGAATAAGCTCCTGGGCGGTGCCCCTACCAGCCCTGGAGGTGCTACCGCCTGGTAGGAATTCTAGTCCGAATGGGTTGATCCATTCAGCCCAATTTGGGTCTGTTAAGAGCCCAATTCCCCCCCAGATTAAGTTAATGGGATCACCTCATATTCTTAACTTAATATACATGCTAACTATGATATTTAAGACATTAATACTGCAACTTGCTCTAGTGCGTTAATCGCTTCTTTTGGCGAGCTTCCGATGAACTTCTAGCGAACATCCAACGAACCCTTGACGATGCTCCGGTGGACTTCCGGCAAACTCCTGGACTTGCGACAATCCACTTGGCGAGTTCCGATGAGCTTCTTTAGCAAGCTCCTGGACTTCTCGGATTTATTCCCGTAGAACCTCCGACGACCGTCCGGACTTCCGTCGAACTCTCAAACCCCCAACGTGATCATGGTCTTGACTCCGGCGCAACTCCTGCTGTATTTCTTAATTCTATCGTAGTTAATCCTGCACACTTATCTCAACATATGGATTAGATAACAAATGACAATTGACTTCATCATCAAAATCCGAGATTCAACAATCTCCCCCTTTTTTATGATGACAATCAATTGATAACGGAGTTAACCTTAACTCCCCCTATCTATATGTCATACTTGAGATAAGTCATTCTTGAATTCAAAGCCTTTGAAGTCAAGAGACATATTGATAAGTTAAGATCATTTTACCTTATCAATACTCCCATCATGATTCCTATCATGATGTATTTCTCTGAAAATGATGTCAAGGCTTGACATCCATTTTCAGGTTTTACATTTCAAATGTGAAAGATAGCAATCGTAGCAATTCATCATATGGTAAGATATCAACATGTAAAACTGCGATGTAAGTTCTTGATATCTTAACATAATACAAACGTTTCAAGTGTTTAGCAATCATAGCATTTAATCACATGACAAGATATCAATTTGTAGAATTGTGATGTATGCTCTAGATATCTTAACATAGTGCAGATATGGCATAGTGCAAATATGGCAATCATAGCATTTCTATCACCAATTTATCATATATTTCGATGCACGCTTTTGATATCTCAACATAATTCAAATTTAAGTATGGCACTCATAGCATCAATTTATATAGCATTAAATTCAGATATGACACTCATAGTATCAATTCATATATTTCTCCCCCTTTGTCATCAACAAAAAGAATAACTATATAGGCAAATTTTAACTAGGTTTATGTCATTTTTCAACAATGAGTGATAGGATACCAATTATATAAACATCTCAAGGAAAACATGACATGGAGGTAACTTTCATTACTTCTTCCTCTTTATTTGTTATTATCTTTTTGCATGAAGGAGGAAAGCCATTTGTGAGCTTACTTGAATGAAGTTAAAATTGATAAGATATTAAAGCACGCTTTATTTTTACAAGAATCAAGATATGTGTGTGAATCAAATCTTTGCACGTAAAATTATTTCTCAAAAGATATAAGAAGGAATCGTCAAATCCATTTCAAGAGAATGAGAGATTGTTGATCTTTGCTTTGAAATGGGCGGCAGCTAAAGGGAAGAAATGGAGGTGGAGAAGTGTTGGAGCTGCTAGAAGGAGAGGGGAGTGAGTTGGGGTATGTTCCACCGCCGGCCCTAGCTCGATTTAAAAGGGGGCAAAGTTGCGGGTGGTGGCACCGCTTGCAACCCGTGACAGCCGACGGTGCTACCGCCAGCTGGGCGGTGCCACCGCCTACAGGCGGTGAGCACTTGTTTGGGGCCTGTATGGGCTGATTTGGTTGTTTTCGACTTGAGGAGAGTTTTCATTCGTGGAGCAATCAACTTTACTTTCGTAATTACGTAAGAGTTTCCATTTCAAGATGAGAAATTTCATACGTTCAAGATAGATCTTGTGACGCACATACTCTACTTTAAATGTCATACACAATTTTAGACATGTTCATGATTTATTATCCAAGTTGGTAAGCTTCATAAGTTTATGACAAACTTTGCTTGCAAGACGTAAGTTCATGATATAGTTGGATCCGAAGGTAAAGAAGAAATCAATTCGATGAGTTCAGAAATCCGGAGGGTATGTGAAGGGAGAATTATAAGTTTCAAAATCTGAGGGATCAAATAGGATTGTATTAGCTCACCGTCGGCCAGAGCGACGAAGAGGATTTGCTTCGATTTCGATCTCAATTTGCCACCTTCGCCGGAGTTCGCAATTGCTTCGTCTTGATATCCAAATCTTTATAAATAATAAAAAGAAATTTATGAGAAATATTAGACACTTCACGGAGCAGAATATAATTCTTTAAATAAAAAAAGTCATCTGTAAGAATAAAATGACTATATATATATATATATATATATATATATATATATATATATATATATATATATATATATATATATATGATCCAAAAAAAATTTCAGTATTTTTCGTCTTATGTCTCAGCTTTACAAAATTTTTACATAACACCCTTGGCTACTTGAAAATATTATTTTACTTCTATCTCATTACCTTGGCTTTGTCACTACTCCTATACACCCTGATAGAACATAAAGGTATCATAGTCATAGGTGCCCATTTTAACTATCCTTACAAGATCCTAAGACAGGATAGCCAACTGTCCTGATTGAACACAGAGGTATTATAGGCAACCAAGTGACATGGAGAAAGGTAATTGATAAGACGATGCGTAATAACCAATATAGATAGGATAATTATTTAGAAAATAATAAATACTGAGTAATATCCAAAAAGTTTTTGAGGCTTTATTGAAAATTTTCAAACTTATAGGTTTTTTTTAAAATTCACATATATATTATGATATCATACTTTTATTTTGTAAGAATAGAATATTAAAAAATTGAATCTGAAAGTACAATATTGAAAACTCCAATTGAGATTAATATAATTAAAAAGATATCTCCATTAATTGGTATAATGATTAGAATATCAATACCATATTATATAGGTATCGCCTCCGCCACTACCCTTACACCCTCATCGGACATCGAGGCTTCACAAGTGTGGGTGTCCACATCAATGTTAATCACCCTTGTAAGAGATGATCAATTGAGCCAGTTCACACATAGAGGGGCAAGCGATCGAGCAAGGGGTGATCGGTTGTGTTGCCAATGAATACGGATACCGAGAACCAAGGAAGAGCGGAGATAGACAATTAATGAGGGGATCAGTGATGATCGATATAAGTAGGATGATTATTTTGAAAATAACATGTACTATTTAAATTTTTTTCAAAGTTAAAGATGTTCGATGCAAAATTTTTAAACTTATATGGTTTTAAAAATTAACCTATATATATGACATCATCTTTTATTTTTATAAAAAAATATTAGAAAATTAATTGTGAAAGTGCTTGAGCCTCTAATTGAGATTAATATAATTAAAAAGATATCTCCATTAAATTGTTATAATGATTAAAATATCTATAACATTATAGATATTATATAGGTTTTAAAATATTAAATATGATAAGTTCAAATTAATATTTGATCTCATAATACCTAGAGGAGGTGCGGGGAATCAAACCCTATGCCTCTCGTATGCAAAGCGAGAGGTCTACCCTCATACTATCCTCTATATATGATATCATCTTCTATTTATCTAAAAATAAAATGTTAAAAAATTGATTGCGAAAGAACAACATAGAGCCTCTAACTGAGATTAATATAATTAAAAAAGTATCTCTATTTTGGCATGCAAAGCAAGGTCTACCCCCATGCTATCCTCTATATATGATATCATCTTCTATTTATTTAAAAATAAAATATTAAAAAATTGATTATGAAAGTACAATATTGAGATCAAATGATTAGAATATCAATAACATTATAGATATTGTATAGGATTTAAATTATTTTTAAACTTAAAATATTTTATGATTAGATCAAATTAACATACTTGGAAGTATAGGGAATCGAGTGCTCTACCATATGAGCTACACACCCACATTGTCATTCATGTACGACATTATCTTTCATTTATCTAAAAATAAAATATAAAAAAAATCATTGGGAAAGTACAACATTGAGATCAAATGATTAGAATATCAGTAACATTGTAGATATTATATATGATTTAAAATATTTTTAAAATTAAAATATTGAATAATTAGATCAAATTAAAATGTTAAAAAATTGATTGTGAAAGAACAACATGGAGCCTCTAACTGAGATTAATATAATTAAAAAAGTATCTCCACTTTGGCATGCAAAGCAAGGTCTACCCCCATGCTGTCCTCTATATATGATATCATCTTCTATTTATCTAAAAATAAAATATTAAAAAATTGATTGTGAAAGTACAATATTGATATCAAATGATTAGAATATCAATAACATTGTAGATATTGTATAGGATTTAAAATATTTTTAAACTTAAAATATTTTATGATTAGATCAAATTAACATACTTGGAAGTATAGGGAATCGAGTGCTCTACCATATGAGCTACACACCCACATTGTCATTTATATATGACATTATCTTTCATTTATCTAAAAATAAAATATAAAAAAAATTCATTGGGAAAGTACAACATTGAGATCAAATGATTAGAATATCAGTAACATTGTAGATATTATATATGATTTAAAATATTTTTAAAATTAAAATATTGAATAATTAGATCAAATTAAAATGTTAAAAAATTGATTGTGAAAGAACAACATGGAGCCTCTAACTGAGATTAATATAATTAAAAAAGTATCTCCACTTTGGCATGCAAAGCAAGGTCTACCCCCATTCTATCCTCTATATATGATATCATCTTCTATTTATCTAAAAATAAAATATTAAAAATTGATTGTGAAAGTACAATATTGAGATCAAATGATTAGAATATCACTAACATTGTAGATATTGTATAGGATTTAAAATATTTTTAAACTTAAAATATTTTATGATTAGATCAAATTAACATACTTGGAAGTATAGGGAATCGAGTGCTCTACCATATGAGCTACACACCCACATTGTCATTCATGTATGACATTATCTTTCATTTATCTAAAAATAAAATATAAAAAAATTCATTAGGAAAGTACAACATTGAGATCAAATGATTAGAATATCAGTAACATTATAGATATTATATATGATTTAAAATATTTTTAAAATTAAAATATTGAATAATTAGATCAAATTAACATATATATATAATGTTGCGAAGAATCAAACCCCGTGCCTCTCACATGCAAAGCGAGCGCTTTACTGTATGAACTACACCCCCATGTTATTATTCATGTGTGACATCATCTTTCATTTATCTGAAAATAAAATATTAAAAAAATTATTAGGAAAGTACCACATCAAGCGCTCTACCCCCATGCTGTTCTCTATATATAATATCATCTTCTATTTATCTAAAAATAAAATATTAAAAAATTGATTGTGAAAGTACAACATAGAGCCTCTAATAAGATTAATATAATTAATAAGGTTTCTTCACTTTGGCATGCAAAGCGAGCGCTCTACCCTCGTGTTGTCCTCTATATATGATAGCATCTTCTATTTATCTAAAAATAAAATATTAAAAAATTAATTATAAAAGTATAACATTGAGATCAAATGATTAGAATATCAATAACATTGTAGATATTGTATAGAATTTAAAATATTTTTAAACTTAAAAAATTGTATGATTAGATCAAATTAACATTAGTGGAGGTGTAAGGAATCGAACCCCGTGCATGCAAAGCAAGCGCTTTGTTGAATCTCGGATTTTGATGATGAAATCAATTGATGGGTTAATTGATCTAATCCATATTATTGAAGTTAAGTGTGCAAGGTTAACTACGAGAGCCTAAAAACATAAAGCAAGGATACCGGAGTCAAGTTCGATGGACGTTTGAAAGTCGGAATATTCGTTGGAGGTGCTGTTGGAACCAACCAAGAAAGATCGGAGACTTGTCTGAACTTTCAGAAGTCTACTGAAGAGATCGTCAGAGGTTCGCAGAGATCACCGAGAAGGCTCGGCTACTCGTTGAATTCGTCACAAGATCGGGAGCCTGCTGGGAGTCCGCCGAAAAAAACCCGAGGGCGTATCGGAAGTCCGCCGGAAGATCGCAGGAAAGCTTGCCGAAACAAGACTCGACGTTTGCCAGTTAAAAACTTGTTTAGGATTATGTTTTTAGGTACGTAGTTCACATGTAATTAGGGTTAGGATTAAGGTACAATCCTATATCCTGGTTAGGGGCCAATTGGGCCCAAAAGTGGCCTTGTTTGGGACAGACTTGAAGCCCAACCAAAGATCTGTAAGGACGGGCAGTGGAACCGCCGAACTGGGTGGTGGCACCGCCAGACTAGGCGGTGGCACCGCCCAACACCCGAGATCAAGCGGTGGCACAGCCACCGATAGGCGGTGGCACCGCTAGTACACCGTCTGACAGACATTGATAGGCGGTGGCACCGCCAGTCTCGGAAACCCAAGAGAATTCAAAATTTGGAGCCCAAATTTGAATCCTCTTGGGGCCTATAAATACCCCTCAATTCTCAGTAGAAAATACAACTTTTGCAAAGCAATAGTTTGAGATAAGAGTCTTAGCAAAGTCTTAGCAAGTCTTGTTTTCAAATTGTTTGAGTGTTCACCTCCTTCCTTCTTGTTGAAAAAATTGTAAAAGTGTGAACCACTTGTAAAAGTTGTAAGAGGGGTATTAGTCATTCCCCTTCAAAGTGATTTGCTAGTGGAAGTTGGGAGCCTCATTGAAGAAGGCTTCGCAAGTGGATGTAGGTCATTTGACCGAACCACTTTAAATTGGTGTGTTCATTGAATCTGTGAGTACTTACCTTTCTGCAATTGTTTCCGGTTTTTTTTTTTACTTTACTCAACTTACAATCAAAGCGAAATCTCCTTGCATTTTACAGAATCATTTTCGAACTTACAAGTTTTAATCCGTTGCACTAATTCACCCTCCCCCCTCTTAGTGCCGCTCATATCCTAACAATTGGTATCAGAGCGAGGCTCACTCTCTTATTTGGTTTAATACCCAAGAGAGATGACTTACTCCGGCATGCATGAGGGTCATTCTATCACACGTCCACCTATGTTTAATGGGTCGGATTACACGTATTGGAAGACCCGTTTGAGGATCTTCCTCATTTCCATGGATTTCGAACTTTGGACTATTGTCAAAAACGGATTTCAAAAATCTTCTCTTCCGATGAGTGAATGGAATGAATCGGAGAAGAAGGTTTTTGCTTTAAACGCAAAGGCTATGAATGCCTTGTTTTGTGCACTAGACAAAAATGAGTTTAATCGTGTTTCAATTTGTGATTCGGCTTTTGATATTTGGAGAACTCTTGAGGTCACTCATGAAGGCACTAGCCGAGTGAAAGAGTCTAAAATCAACATCCTTGTGCACTCTTATGAACTTTTCCGAATGAAACCAAGTAAGTCCATCGGAGATATGTACACCCGTTTCACGGATGTCATCAATGGACTCAAAGCTCTTGGTAAAGATTTTTCTAACTTTGAACTAGTAAATAAAATCTTAAGATCTCTTCCTAAAAGTTGGGATCCAAAAGTTATGGCCATTCAAGAGGCCAAGGACCTTAAAACATTCCCTCTTGAAGAACTTATTGGGTCTCTAATGACCTACAAAATGACGTGTCAAGATCATGACGAACTCGAGAACCCCCTTCCAAAGAACAGGAAGGATATGGCACTCACATCACAAGAAGATCACTTGAAAGGAACATCAAGTGATGAGGACAGTGAAAATGAGATTGCACTTTTGACTCAAAAATTTAAAATTTTTTTAAGAAAGAACAAATTTAAAAATAACACCAAGAACAAACTTGAATATAAAAAGGACCAAGTGATATGCTATGAATGCAAGAAGCCGGGGCATTTCAAAAATGAATGCCACCAAGCCAAGAAGAAGCAATCGAAGAAGAAAAAAGCTCTAAAAGCAACTTGGGACGATTCAAGTGATTCCGAAAGTGAAGAAGCTAGCAACAAAGAGGAGACAAACTTTGCGCTAATGGCTTTAGGAGAAGAGGTATGTGATTTAATTAATGAAGATTTATCTTTTGAAGAACTCTCTATCGCTTTTCATGAATTATTTGATGAATGCAGAATTATTAGTAAGAAGTTAAATATCTTAATGAAAGAGCATGTCTTACTACAAAATAAGTTTGATAGTCTTCAAACTCCTCCATGCTCTAAGTGTGAGCATTTAGAAGCAATAAAAAATGAAAATTTGCTACTTAAAGAAACCTTAAACAAGTTTAAGGTTGATAGCAAAGGATTAGACATAATCCTTGCAAACAAGGGTCACGTCGTAAATAGAAGTGGAATTGGATTTGTAAAAGGATCACATCAAAATCCTACCACTTTCATAAAAGGACCTACATTGTTCATCTTATATGAAATGCAACTTTTGTTGCAAATATGGACATATTGCCTATAAATGTCTGTTTAGGAAAATTAGTCCACATAAATTAATATGGGTTCCTAAAGGAGCTATAAAAAATTCAGTAATGAATAACAAAATTAGTGGATCAATTTTTGAGGCACCCAAAATCAAATGGGTACCTAAAAATCACCCTCTTTTGTAGAAAAACCCACAAGCTAGGAGCAAGAGATGATATCTCGATAGTAGATGCTCAAGACATATGACTGGAGATCCATCTCATTTCTCTATGCTCACTAACAAAGAAGAAGGGTACGTCACCTTCGGAGACAACAACAAAGGCAAAATCATTGGCAAGGGAACCATAGGTAACAAATTAAGTTTTTCTATTGATGATGTATTACTAGTTGATGGATTGAAACATAATCTCTTGAGTATTAGTCAATTATGCGATAAAGGTTATATCGTTAGATTTGAATTAAATATGTGTATTATTGAAAAACCAAACAATAACATGACTATGATTGCATTAAAACAAAATAATGTCTACACCATCAACCTTGATGAACTAAGGAATGAAATGTGATTCTCTGCTCTAAATGATGATGCTTGGCTTTGGCATAAGAGATTAGGCCATGCAAGCATGAAACTAATATCTAAGATCTCATCTAGAGAATTAGTACGAGGGATTCCAAATATGAAGTTTATTAAGGACAAAGTATGCGATGCATGTCAACTAGGTAAACAAATAAAAACTAGTTTCAAACCAAAAAATCAAATTAGCACCACTAGACCATTACAATTGATCCATTTGGACTTATTTGGACCAATTGACACAACAAGTCTAGGAGGAAGCAAATATGCTTTTGTAATTGTGGATGACTATACTAGGTACACTTGGACCTATTTCTTAGTTCACAAAAGTGATTGTTTCAAGTGTTTCTCAAAATTTTGTAAACTCACTCAAAATGAAAAAGACTTCATGATTTCATCAATTCGGAGTGATCACGGTGGCAAATTTCAAAACCGTGATTTCCAAAATCTTTGTGAAGTTAATGGATACAATCACAACTTCTCCACTCCAAGGAATCCTCAACAAAATGGAGTGGTTGAAAGAAAAAAATAGAAACCTACAAGAAATGACAAGAACTATGTTAAATGAACATAGTCTACCCAAGTATTTTTGGGCTGAAGCCGTGAATACGGCTTGCTACATCATGAATAGGGTTCTAATAAGACCGTTTTCATCAAAAACTCCCTATGAATTATGGAATAACAAAAAACCAAATGTTTCTTATTTTAAAGTTTTTGGTTGCAAATGCTTTATTTTGAATGAAAAGGATGCCTTAGAAAAATTTGATGCTAAATCCAATGAAGGCATCTTTCTTGGTTACTCTTTCGTTTATAAGGCTTTTCGTGTTTTTAACAAGAGAACCTTAGTTATA
Source organism: Musa acuminata AAA Group (assembly GCF_036884655.1). Lineage (NCBI taxonomy): Eukaryota > Viridiplantae > Streptophyta > Magnoliopsida > Zingiberales > Musaceae > Musa > Musa acuminata. The sequence continues at coordinate 12,801,271 of NC_088338.1, read as the reverse complement.
GAAGAGTTTATTCATGTAGTTTTTAATGAAATTTCTGATTTAAAGAAAAATGATTTTGATGATGATCTTGGTTTTGATAATTTGAATTTAAATGAACCCCCTCCTCAAAATAGCAACTTGGATGCATCTTCTTCTGAAATTTCCTTACCCAAGGAATGGAAGTATATGGATGCTCATCCAAAGGAGCTAATTATAAGAGATACATCAAAAGGGGTTCAAACTCGTTCTTCTTTCAAGAATTTTTGTGCTAACACCACCTTCCTTTATCAAATCGAACCAAAATGCATTGATGAGGCCTTAAAAGATGATTTTTGGGTCATTGCAATGCAAGAGGAATTGAACCAATTTGAGAGGAATGAGGTATGGAAGCTTGTTCCTAGACCTAGTGACTATTTAGTCATTGGTACTAAATGGGTCTTTAGAAACAAGCAAGACGAATGCGGTATCGTGGTTAGAAACAAGGCTAGATTAGTGGCCAAAGGTTTCAACCAAGAAGAAGGTATCGACTACGAAGAAACCTTCGCTCTTGTGGCAAGATTAGAAGCTATTAGGATGCTCCTTGCCTATGCTAGTAGTAGTAACTTTAAACTATTTCAAATGGATATCAAAAGTGTCTTCTTGAATGGTTTTATTTCCGAAGAAGTATATGTCGAACAACCTCCCGGATTTGAAAACTCTCTTCTTCCTAATCATGTATTCAAATTGACTAAGGCTCTCTATGGTTTGAAACAAGCTCATAGAGCTTGGTATGAAAGGCTTAGTTCATTTCTTATTTTAAATAATTTTACCAAAGGCAAGATTGATACTACATTGTTTATCAAACACTTTGAAAACAATTTTCTTATTGTGCAAATTTATGTTGACGATATTATATTTGGTTCTTCAGATGAATTACTATGTGAATCATTTGCCAAATGTATGAGTCACGAATTTGAAATGAGTTTAATGGGTGAATTAACTTTCTTTTTGGGATTACAATTCAAACAACTTAGTGATGGTATATTTCTTAACCAATCTAAATATACATTAGAATTGTTAAAATAATTTAACATGAATAATTCAAAAGCGATAAACACCCCTATGAGTACTTCGACTAAGTTAGATATGGATGAAAATAGTGAAAATTTAGATAAAAAAACATATAGGGAAATGATAGGTAGTCTACTCTACCTCACCGCGACTAGACCGGACATCATGTTTAGTGTAGGACTTTGTGCTAGATTTTAATCTAATCTTAAATTATCTCACCTTAAGAGAGTTAAAAGAATATTTATATATCTTAAAGGAACTCCAAATTTAGGATTGTGGTATCCAAAATATGATAAATTCGATTTAATAGCTTATGCAGATGCCAATTTTGGCGGATGCAGGATAGATAGAAAAAGTACATCCGGAACATGCCAAATTTTAGGACATGCACTTGTTTCTTGGACTTCCAAGAAACAAAATTCAGTTGCACTATCTACGGCGGAAGTCGAATACATTGCTGCAAGTGCATGCTGTACACAAGTTGTTTGGATGAAAAATACATTATAAGACTATGGAATTCACTTGAAAAATATTCCCATAAAATGTGATAATACAAGTATCATATGTCTTACCAAAAATCCAATTCAGCACTCTAGAACTAAGCATATAGATATTAGGCATCATTTCATACACGATCATGTCCTTAACAATAATGTCGTTTTAGAATTTATTGACACAAAGCATCAATTAGCAAACATTTTTACAAAAACCTTAAATGAAGACCAATTTGAATTCATTAGAAGGGAACTAGACATGTTAAATTGTCCTTGAAAATAAGCTTGTTTGAATGTATTTTTCAAAAAATGTCTCATCCTTGTTTCGTTCTTTTGTGGATTTGATTTCATCCTTCTCTTTCGATTCCAAATGATATATTAAAGTACAACCCAATATCTCAACCTATCTTGAGTCAAACACCTCTGAAAAATAAAAGGGGGGAAGAAAGAATTTTTTCTTCTCTTCTGCGGCATGCCAGTGGTGGCACCACCAAAACCGACGGTAGCACCGCCTGAGCGCTCGGGCGCCAAGCGGTGGCACCGTTCATTTTGACGGTGGCACCACCCGAGAGCCCCTTTATAAGCCGAGGGGTTAGGGCCGGCGGTGACACCGCCCCCAACCCGTGAGAAACTGCCTCAAGCTCTCCCACAACCTCTCTAAACCTTCATTCCAGCATTTAGAAGCCTTGGAGAGGGATTCTTGTTGGTCAAAGCTCTCCATCTTCCAAGAGATTCTTAATAAGGTAAAATTTGAAATCCTTCCTCTCTTCTCATTATTTCACCTACTCTTTACAGTTTCATCTATCATCTTGTCTAAATAATGGCTCCTAAGAGATCAAAAGGGAAAAGGGTTGAAGGAGATTCATATGACCAAGACCTTTTTAAATCCAAAGAAGTAGCTCTTAGGTTTCCAAACTTCGAAACAAGATGTATCCATAAGGGTAAACACGTTGATCTCAATGAACTAGAAAACCTAGAACCCATTAGGTGGTTTGCATATCTAGATGCCCTACCTCTGCTACAAATAAATGAACCAATTTATCCTAGGTTAGTTAGGCTATTTTATACAAACTTATATGTGGATAATGATAGCCTAAGTACTTACCTGCTAGGAACACAAATTAGAATTTTTGATAGTACTATTTGTGAACTAATTGGAATCACTGAAAAAGATAGGGGCTGTTATTTTAGAGGTAAATGGGATGTCAATATAATCGGAGCAACTTACTCCGAAGCCGTCGAAACTATTTTTGCAAATCCGGACCTCGGCATAATACCCAAGAGTTGCGAGCACTTACTGCCCTTTAACTCTAAAATCCTTCATTATATCATAACAAGCATACTATTCCCTAAGCAATTTCATCTTGATGAAATGAGTCAAATAGAAATAAGCACCATGTATTGAATTATGACCGGTCAATATAACTGTTTTTGATACTTAATCCGGCAACACATGCAGGATATTATAGCTAAAGACACTATGTTGCCAAATGGAGGGTTAATCACTCGATTCCTACTTACCCATGACATTTGTATCCCACCCGATTAAGAAACAATTCAAAGTGATCGGTATAACATCATAAATAGAAATCTACTAAAAAGACTTAGGTGCACATTTAGCAACGGTATATAGGTTAGGCAACCTAGAAGGACTAATCCAATTCCCCCACCAGTAGAACACCCTGAAACATCAATTCTTAGGGGAAATGAATCTCCTCCTCCTCTTAGTCCCTTTGGCGCAGCACCTTTGGCTCCTGTTTCATCCTTCGAAGAACTCATTATGGCAGAATTGTATCAGATCAAATCGCAGCAAGAACAAATTCAAATCTAGCAAATTAAAATTTTGAAGGAACTACGACAAATGAATCAAAAAAATAGATGTCATATATCAACACTATGGCTTACCTCCTAAGGATTAATCGATGTAGTTTCTTATTCTATTCTGATTACTCTTAAATGTCAAGTTAGAAGTTTGTCGTCTTCTTTTGAACAAAAACTGAATCTTTGTTTGAGATGTATTGTTAAATTATGGATAATTACTGATTTGTTTTGGAATCTGGATAAATATTTCTTGCGAGATTAATTTTGAATGATGAATTTTGTATGATTAATCTTAATGTTAAATTCCTTTTCTAATGATTTTATGGTCACAAATTGTGTGCTTCAAGTCTCATCTCCTTTTTTTTTGTTTGTTGATGGCAAAGAGGGAGAAGTGATGACTTGTACGTATCATGACTTAATAAAAATGACTTATGCGCATCGATAGCATGACTTATATGAATTGCAAAAGCTTGTCTTATATGCCTCGCAAAATCCTTGAGCATATCGCAAGTTCTCAGATTGGTTCATCATATGAAATCATTCCTCACATTTATATCATGAAATTCATGTTGAAAATTTTTATCTCTCATCATAGTGAAAATTATCTCTTATCATTTGACTTGAAAATGATTTTCAATAACTGAAAATTATGAGAAATATGAAGTTTCGTATTTGCTCATGCTTAATAAGATAACGATAAGTTCAACGGTTAGAACTTATCGATTTATGCTTGAATTCAAAGGGATGGAATTCAAGTGTTTTTATCTTCTCATAATATGGCATATAGATAGGGGGAGTTATGTTTAACTCCGTCATCAATTTATTGTCATCATAAAAAAGGGGGAGATTGTTGAATCTCAGATTTTGTTGATGAAATCAATTGATGGGTTAATTGATCTAATCCATAATATTGAAGTTAAGTGTGCAGGGTTAACAACGAGAGCCTAAAAACATAAAGCAAGGATATCGGAGTCAAGTTCGATGGACGTTTGAGAGTACGAAGATTCGTCGGAGATGCTGTCGGAACCAACCAAGAAAGATCGGAGACTTATCAGAACTTTCGGAAGTCTGCCGAAGAGATCGTCAGAGGTTCGCAGAGATCACCGAGAATGCTCGGCTACTCGTTGAATTTGCCACAAGATCGGGAGCCTGCTAGGAGTCCGCCGGAAGAAACCCGAGGGCGTATCGGAAGTCCATCGGAAGATTGCAGGAAAGCTCGCCGGAACAAGACTCGATGTTTGCCGGTTAAAAACTTGCTTAGGATTATGTTTTTAGGTATGTAGTTCACATGTAATTAGGGTTAGGATTAAGGGACAATCCTATATCCTAGTTAGGGGCCAACTGGGCCCAAAAGTGACCTGGTTTGGGACAGAATTGAAGCCCAACCAGAGATCTGTAAGGACGGGCGGTGAAATCGCCGGACTGGGCGGTGGCACCGCCTAGAGCCCGAAGTGTCAGGCGGTGGCACCGCCTAGCACCCGAGATCAGGCGGTGGCACAGCCATGACAGGTTGTCACGGACTTAGCTGGTTTTGCTTAAGTCGTGCGGCACCCTTGCGTGTCCGTCCGCAAAGGTCAGCCTCCCCGAAGCCTCCCATTGTCCCTTAAGACCAACAAAAGAGAGAACGGGTTACAGAGAACGCCTCAATCGGGATCCATAAGCAAACATCTCTGAAAAACACTTCATAGACAATGCAAATTACAAACAGACTTTACAAGGTCTGAACAATGGCACAACAAAGGGTAAAATGGTCCATTATAGATCGAGAATCTCTCATACGTGTCCACATGACACAACCTTTATTTACAAGCCTAAAGAGGCCACCAACCCAACTAAAATGAGACTATTAAGCCTTCGGCTGCCCCTCTACATGCTGTACAAGGCATGAACATGCCGAAAGACACGGACATACATAAGTATTACATCAAACATCCTGTTTCGAAGTTTGTCCGTGACATTCTCCCCCACTTATTCCTTCGACGTCCTTGTTGAAGCTTTTGTCAACACTGCAACTCCTCGCCTTTGCTGAGTCTTCAATCTTCTGCTCCAGCTACAATGCGCCTCTTGGCTCCTTGCTGCTCTCCGCTGCTGTTTTTGAGTAGTCGAACCTTTGATCCGCCATGCTACTTCAACTCACCAATGACTCTGACTCTGGTGTGGGGTTGGCTGAGTTGTGTTGATCCTTGTTGATTCCTGCGGATCCCCCCAAATGAAGGAAATGACCATCCTTATTGCGCCAGTCTCTTAAATTCCACATGCTGCTTGAACTGGGTGGATGCTTGTTGGAGCTTTAACGAGCATCGTCTCGCAAACTTCTGAAGTTTTGGGTCCTTCCTCCACAAAATTTGCTCATTGACTCTTCTTTCACTTAGTTGTCACATCCAAGTAGGTTCGCATCACTTCCGCTTTCGATTGGTATTTCGTTGGGAAATGAAGCGGACAATCTGCTCTCAGTAGCACTGATCACCATTGGTGAGGATTTGACAACTATTGTCTTCCATTATCTTCAAAGGGTCTTTGAACTTGTGCAGAGCTCCTCTGCTGGATAGATAAAAGAATTGGGGTACTCGGTTTCGCCCATTCTCTTAAGAGTTGAGAAGGCAAAGATTACTTGACTTCGCCCGCCTCCTCGAGGTTGTACTCCATGCATCGAGCTGGTTACTAGACTTCGCCTGCTCTTTGCTCACACTTCTGAAGCACTTGAAGTGTTTGCACTCCTTGCGTTGAGTTAGTTACTGTGATTCACCTTCTCAATGCCATTGAACTTCTAGAATGCAGGAAGTTTTCACCCCAACTTGGAGTAATTCTCTCATAGGTTTGGTCACCTCAGGGATTGTACTGTCTTCTCCATCAACCCTGCCGCCTACTCCTTTGAGTAGCAAAGGTACAGCACCGCGTACTGCTTGCTTCGTTCCTTGGTTATGCACTCTTGCATGACCCGAAGTCCTTCACTTTCGGCTATCTTTGATGAGAAGCACATTGACACCGGTCTTACGAATTTTTCGACCTCTGCCCTTCAGCCTTGTCTCGGTACTTGGAGATTGCCTCTGCATTCTCCACCTCCTCGGCCTCTTTCACGACCAAGCGCTCTCCCTCCATGAGAGCAAGGGATCTATGACTTTCACGGAAGTCCCGCCTCTGCGGTACCAAGGCACTGCCATGCCCATGGCCCTACTATCCGTCGCCTCGCATATGCATCCCTTTTCTTCACGATCAATAGATATGTCTCCGTGGCACTCCTCTGAGTCCACCTCCATTCTAACTGATGCTTCATTTTGGGTAGCTAAGTCCCTCTGGACTCGTCGTCGCTTCCTCGTCCCTTTCAACCCCCTCCTTCAACACCTCTGTGTTCTCCTAGCAGTCTGTTTGGTCGATGGAGAGACATACTGCAACTCTCATGCATGGCCTCTGCCATCACATTGTAGGGTTTGCACCGATTCTGTTCTCCTTAGCTTCCTTGGTAGCAACGTTCGCTTACTCGGCCTTGTCCTCTGACTTGCCGAGCTCCCTTAAGCGAATATGAGCTCGGAGCACTCCAACTCTCCAGCTGCTTCAACCATACCTCTGTATGATCAAGTCCCTCCCATGAGACTCACTGGTACTTGCATTCGAACTTTTCCCTTGGTGGAACATAGCCCCCATATGCTAATGACCAAGGCTTTCATCCGATGCAAAATTCGATGCACGCCCGAAAGACCCGCCTCTGTGGTACCATGGCCTTCACTCCTTGAATCCATAGCCCTTCTTGCCGTCGTGTTGTTCACTGAAGTGGAGCTCCCAGTAGCTCCCGATCATACCTCCATATGATCTAGTCCCTCGCGGGACTCAATCGTGTGTATCGCATTGCCACGAACTGTTCCACCACGATCCGCTGCACCATGTCGCCTCCTGGTGACATCTCCATTGCATTCTGATCCTTGTGGAATAAACTCGAATTGTGAACCCTCCATGTGTGGCCTCTGCCAATACATCGCAGGGTCTCCTCCACCTTTGATTTTGTTCGCTCCTTTGGCAATCGACCTTCATCCACCCACTCTTGGGTCACACCTAGATGAAGCACCGCTCTAGGACAGTCCGTCGCCTAGTAGCTCCCGAAGTCCACCGACTTCACTGTAATTTGTGCACCATTTTCTGGATCCTGGGCCTCTGCCCCTACCAGCACAATCTCCGCTGCGCACCGCTTCCTTCATGGCAACTTGAATGACAACACTATGGCATATTCTTCAAGAGTACCCGCCTTTGCGTCCTCTTCCCCCATGCTAAGGCCTTCTGAACCCAACTTCGTCTCCGCAAATTGAGTCGCCTTAGTTCCTCCATCAACTGCTCCTCCGAGATAAGGTGCATGTGCCCAGAAGCTCCCTTCGTCTTTGGCACCATGCAAGATGAGTCCGCTCCATTAGAATGAAGGACCCATGGAACAACATGATCCTACTCTTGCCTCTGCAAGAGTTCATGTCCTTGACCTCTGTCTAAGGAAAGCATTGTGCCTCTGCTCCATGTTCCAACTTCTATGCTGGCTCCCTTCATGCGGCGTGGGTACTTCGCCAAGTTACACCCAAGTTGCTCCGCTCCTCATTTTTGCATTGAGTCGATGGTGGCCCTTGCGCCCACCATTCCACGGGTCAGCCCTCCCTTGAGTCCGATCTCCATATCGACTCCAAGTGTGCCTTAATTTAAGTTGCTTTGGGTTGCTCCCCCACTTGATCTCGCAATGCATCCACCAATGCATTCTCTCAAGCGAGATCATGCGACGACTCCTCGCCGCTTGCTCGGTCCATTGAGCTTCGTGGAGTTGTTGTTTGTTGAGGTACTCCTCCTCAACATGTGCGGTCCGTCGCACATGATTCTCCCTCTGGAGAGCCGGGACTTATCCCTCCTGGATAGCTATCCCATTGGAGCAACATCTCTCTTCGTTTCGGAGACTACCATCCCCTTGGACTACTCCGATCTGCTGAACAAACTGTGCATTGTTCTGCCTCCTGCAAACGCACTTGCTAGATTGCGACTCCACGTCAATATAGCCCCCGCTGCACCACTCAAGGCCTAGCAACATGCTGAACTCGTTGCACACTTCAGCCTCCTACGGACATATCCTTCACATGCCGAAGAGAAAGTTTCAATGCTCCATGGCGCCGAGTTTCGGCGCCTTGGGATGGCCACGAATATTCCATCGTCCGCATACAAGCCCATGCATGAATACCAAATTCTTCGAGTTAGCAATTCCCCTCACCTCTGTGAGCTTTGCATAACTCTTTCGATCGTTGAGCAACTCATTCCACCTTGCATGGTCTCATCCTTTACCAAGCGCCTCGCTTGGCTTGAGCACCATCAAGTATAGTTGTCAACGTTGAGCCGTAGCTCAAACTCAGCCATCCCAACCTTTGTGCGCTCCACATTCTTCCAAGCTTGCATGTTCTCGTGGTGCCTCTTGCGCGAAGGGTTGGCCATTCCTCTGAATGTCAATGTCAGATGCCCGCTCCTCTGAGCGACTCCTTTTCCCTACATCTCCATGCCTGTTTTCCCCCAAACGGTCGAGCGTGTGCTGACTGCCCTTAATGCAGCCCCGCTAGGTCCCCCACATTTGCATGTTAAGTGTTTCTATGAGTGCTTGTCCCGCTCTAATACCATCTGTCACGGACTTAGCTGGTTTTGCCTAAGTCGTGCGGCACCCTTGCGTGTCCGTCCGTAAAGGTCAGCCTCCCCGAAGCCTCCCATTGTCCCTTAGGACCAACAAAAGAGAGAACGGGTTAGAGAGAACGCCTCAATCGGGATCCACAAGCAAACATCTCCGAAAAATACTTCATAGACAATGCAAATTACAAACAGACTTTACAAGCTCTGAACAATGGCACAACAAAGGGTAAAATGATCCATTACAGACCGAGAATCTCTCACACGTGTCCACATGACACAACCTTTATTTACAAGCCTAAAGAGGCCACCAACCTAACTAAAATAGGACTATTAAGCCTTCGGCTGCCCCTCTACATGCTGTACAAGGCATGAACATGCCGAAAGACACGGACATATATAAGCATTACATCAAACATCTTGTTTCGAAGTTTGTCCGTGACAAGGTGGTGGCACCGCCAATCTTGGAAACCCAAGAGAATTCAAAATTTGGAGCCCAAATTTGAATCCTCTTAGGGCCTATAAATACCCCTCAATTCTCAGCAGAGAATACAACTTTTGCAAAGCAATAGTTTGAAATAAGAGTCTTAGCAAAGTCTTAGCAAGTCTTATTTTCAAATTGTTTGAGTGTTCACCTCCTTCCTTCTTGTTGAAAAAATTATAAGAGTGTGAACCACTTGTAAAAGTTGTAAGAGGGGTATTAGTCCTTCCCCTTCAAAGTGATTTGCTAGTGGAAGTTGGGAGCCTCATTGAAGAAGGCTTCGCAAGTGGATGTAGGTCATTTGACCGAACCACTTTAAATTGGCGTGTTCATTGAATCTGTGAGTACTTACCTTTCTGCAATCGTTTCCGGTTTTTTTTTTTACTTTACTCAAGTTACAATCAAAGCGAAATCTCCTTGCATTTTACGGAATCATTTTCGAACTTACAAGTTTTAATCCGCTGCACTAATTCACCCCCCTCCCCCCCCCCTCTTAGTGCCGCTCAGATCCTAACACGCTTTACCATATAAGCTACACCCCCATGCTATTATTCATGTATGACATCATTTTTTATTTATCTAAAAATAAAATATAAAAAAATTCATTTGGAAAGCACAACATTGAGTGCTCTACCCTACCCCCATGATGTCCTCTATATATGACATTATTTACTATTTATCTAAAAATAAAATATTAAAAAATTGATTATGAAAATACAACATTGATATCAAATGATTAGAATATCAGTAAAATTATATATATTATATAGGATTTAAAATATTTTTAAACTTAAAATATTATATGATTAGAACAAATTAACACATATACATAGAAGTGTGGGAAATCGAGCGCTCCACCATATGAGCTACACCCATATGGTATCATTTATTTATGACATTATCTTTCATTTATCTAAAAATAAAATATAAAAAAATTCATTGGGAAAGTACATCGAGCGCTCTATCCCCATGTTGTCCTCTATATATTTATCTAAAAAAATATTAAAAATTTGATTATGAAAAAATAATATTGAGATCAAATGATTAGAAAATCAGTAACATTTTAGATATTATATAGGATTTAAAATATTTTTAAACTTAAAATATTATATGATTAGAATAAATTAAAACATATACGTGAAGGTATAAGGAATCGAACCCCGTGCCTCTCGCATGCAAAATGAATGCTTTACCATATAAGCTACACCACAATACTTTATTAATGTATGACATTATCTTTTATTTATCTAAAAATAAAACATAAAAAAATTTATTGGATAAGTACAATTGCGCTCTACCCCATGCTCTTCTCTATATATGATAGCATATTCTATTTATCTAAAAATAAAATAATAAAAAAATAATTATGAATGTACATCATAGAGCCTCTAACTGAGATTAATATAATTAAAAAGGTATCATCACTTTGGCATGCAAAGCGAGCGCTCTACCCCCATGCTGTCCTCTATATATGATAGCATCTTCTATTTATCTAAAAATAAAATATTAAAAAATTAATTATAAAAGTATAACAGTGTAGATATTGTATAGGATTTAAAATATTTTTAAACTTAAAAAATGTATGACTCGATCAAATTAAAATATATGGAGGTGCAAGAAATCGAACCACGTGCCTCTCGCATGCGAAGTGAGCTCTCTACAATATGAGCTACACCCACATATTGTCATTAATGTATGACATCATCTTCCGTTGATCTAAAAATAAAATATAAAAAAATTTGATTATGAAAATAAAATATTGATATCAAATGATTAGAATATTAGTAAAATTATATATATTATATAGGATTTAAAATATTTTTAAATTTAAAATATTGTATGATTAGAACAAATTAACACATATACATGGAGGAGCAAGGAATCGAGCGCTCCACCATATGAGCTATACCTACATGGTATCATTTATTTGTGACATTTTCTTTCATTTATCTAAAAATAAAATATAAAAAAATTCATTGGGAAAGTATAGCATCGAGCGCTCTACCCCCATGCTGTCCTCTATATATATGACATCATCTTCTATTTATCTAAAAATAAAATATTAAAAATTTGATTGTGAAAATATAATATTGAGATCAAATGATTAGAATATCAATAATATTTTAGATATTATATAAGATTTAAAATATTTTTAAACTTAAAATATTTTATGATTAAAACAAATTAAAACATATACATAAAGGTGTAAGAAATTGAACCCCATGCCTCTCATATGCAAAGCGAACCAAATGAGCTACACCCCAATGCTATTATTGATGTGTGACATCTTCTTTCATTTATCTAAAAATAAAATATAAAAAAAATTTATTAGAAAAGTACAACAGCGCTCTACTCCTCTATATATGATATCATCTTCTATTTATCTAAAAATAAAATATTAAAAAATTAATTATGAAAGTACATCATAGAGCCTCCAACTGAGATAAATATAGTTAAAAAAGTATCTTCACTTTGGCATGCAAAGCGAGCGCTCTACCCCCATGCTGTCCTCTATATATGATAGCATCTTCTATTTATCGAAAAATAAAATATTAAAAAATTAATTATAAAAGTACAACATTGAGATCAAATGATTAGAACATCAATAACATTGTAGATATTGTATAGGATTTAAAATATTTTTAAACTAAAAAAATTATTGCAAGGAATCGAACCCCATGCCTCTCACATGCGAAGTGAGCGCTCTACTATATGAGCTACACCCGCATGCTATCATTTATATGTAACATCATCTTCCATTTATCTAAAAATAAAATATAAAAAGATTCATCGGGAAAGCACAACAATCGCATGCAAAGCGAGCGCCCTACCATATGAGCTACACCCCCATGTTATCATTTATGTGTGACATCATCTTTCATTTATCTAAAAATAAAATATAAAAAAATTATTGGGAAAGTACAACATCGAGCGCTCTACCCCCATGCTGTTCTCTATATATGATATCATCTTCTATTTATCTAAAAATAAAATATTAAAAAATTAATTGTGAAAGTACAACAAAGAGCCTCTAATAAGATTAATATAATTAAAAAGGTATCTTCACTTTGGCATGCAAAGCGAGCGCTCTACCCCCATGTTGTCCTCTATATAGAATAGCATCTTGTATTTATCTAAAAATAAAATATTAAAAAATTAATTATAAAAGTATAACATTAAGATCAAATGATTAGAATATCAATAACATTGTAGATATTGTATAGGATTTAAAATATTTTTAAACTTAAAAAATTGTATGACTAGATCAAATTAAAATATATGGAGGTGTAGGGAATCAAACCCCATGCCTCTCGCATGCGAAGCGAGCGCTCTACCATATGAGCTACACCCCCATATTATTATTTATATAGAACATCATCTTCTATTTATCTAAACATAAAATATAAAAAAATTCATTGGAAATTTTTTAAATGAATTCCTCTACCCCCATAATGTCCTCTATATATGACATCATCTTCTATTTATCTAAAAATAAAATATTAAAAAATTGATTATGAAAATATAATATTGATATCAAATGATTAGAATATCAGTAAAATTATATTATTATATAGGATTTAAATATTTTTAAACTTAAAATATTATATGATTAGAACAAATTAACATATATACATGGAGGTACGAGAAATCAAGCGCTCTACCATATGAGCTACACCCACATGGTATCATTTATTTGTGACAACATCTTTTATTTATTTAAAAATAAAATATAAAAAATTCATTGGGGGTGGGGGGGAGGGGAGGGGAGGAGGGGTGAATTAGAGTAGCGAAAAACTTTTGACGATTAAAACTGCGTTCGTACGTTGAAATCCGATTCCGACATAAAAGTCGTTTCGTGTAGATAATAACTTTGAAAGCCTACAGAAACATATTTGAAGTAAAGTAAGGAAAGCAGTTTGTACTTAAGATAAATAGCATAAAGGAAATGCAAACCAAATTTTAGAGTGGTCGTGACTTACATCCACTTTCGGCTTCCTCCTCCGATGAGGTCATCGGTGTTTACTAGAGGCCTTCCTTCAATAGGCGAAGGCCAACCACCCTTTTATAGTTTCACTCCTTTTGACAGGCTTAGGAGACAACCATTACAGAATTTTCTCTCCTATTTTGAAAGATCAAAACTTGAAAGAAAAGAGGGAGGAGAACTTCTAGCCTTACAACACTTTTGAGCTCTAAAAATCATAGCGTAAGATTGGATTTTTGGTGCCCTTTCATGCAGAAAAGGGTGGGGTGTATATAGGCCCCAAACTGGTTTGAATTTGGAGCTCAAAAATGTCATCTCCTAGATTTTCGGGGTCCTGGCAGTACTACCACCAGACTGGGAGGTACGACCGCTTGATAGAGCTCGGAGACCGAGCTCTGGCAGTGCCATCACTTGACTGGGGCGGTTCCACTGCCTAGTCTCGCTCGGAGAATAAGCTCCTGGGCGGTGCCCCTACCAGCCCTGGAGGTGCTACCGCCTGGTAGGAATTCTAGTCCGAATGGGTTGATCCATTCAGCCCAATTTGGGTCTGTTAAGAGCCCAATTCCCCCCCAGATTAAGTTAATGGGATTACCTCACATTCTTAACTTAATATACATGCTAACTATGATATTTAAGACATTAATACTGCAACTTGCTCTAGTGCGTTAATCGCTTCTTTTGGCGAGCTTCCGATGAACTTCTGGCGAACATCCAACGAACCCTTGACGATGCTCCGGTGGACTTCCGGCAAACTCCTGGACTTGCGACAATCCACTTGGCGAGTTCCGATGAGCTTCTTTGGCAAGCTCCTGGACTTCTCGGATTTATTCCCGTAGAACCTCCGACGACCGTCCGAACTTCCGTCGAACTCTCAAACCCCCAACGTGATCATGGTCTTGACTCCGGCGCAACTCCTGCTGTATTTCTTAATTCTATCGTAGTTAATCCTGCACACTTATCTCAACATATGGATTAGATAACAAATGACAATTGACTTCATCATCAAAATCCGAGATTCAACAATCTCCCCCTTTTTTATGATGACAATCAATTGATAACGGAGTTAACCTTAACTCCCCCTATCTATATGTCATACTTGAGATAAGTCATTCTTGAATTCAAAGCCTTTGAATTCAAGAGACATATTGATAAGTTAAGATCATTTTACCTTATTAATACTCCCATCATGATTCCTATCATGATGTATTTCTCTGAAAATGATGTCAAGGCTTGACATCCATTTTCAGGTTTTACATTTCAAATGTGAAAGATAGCAATCGTAGCAATTCATCATATGGTAAGATATCAACATGTAAAACTACGATGTAAGTTCTTGATATCTTAACATAATACAAACGTTTCAAGTGTTTAGCAATCATAGCATTTCATCACATGACAAGATATCAATTTGTAGAATTGTGATGTATGCTCTAGATATCTTAACATAGTGCAGATATGGCATAGTGTAAATATGGCAATCATAGCATTTTTATCACCAATTTATCATATATTTCGATGCACGCTTTTGATATCTCAACATAATTCAAATTTAAGTATGGCACTCATAGCATCAATTTATATAGCATTAAATTCAAATATGACACTCATAGTATCAATTCATATATTTCTCCCCCTTTGTCATCAACAAAAAGAATAACTATATAGGCAAATTTTAACTAGGTTTATGTCATTTTTCAACAATGAGTGATAGGATACCAATTATATAAACATCTCAAGGAAAACATGACATGGAGGTAACTTTCATTACTTCTTCCTCTTTATTTGTTATTATCTTTTTGCATGAAGGAGGAAAGCCATTTGTGAGCTTACTTGAATGAAGTTAAAATTGATAAGATATTAAAGCACGCTTTATTTTTACAAGAATCAAGATATGTGTGTGAATCAAATCTTTGCACGTAAAATTATTTCTCAAAAGATATAAGAAGGAATCGTCAAATCCATTTCAAGAGAATGAGAGATTGTTGATCTTTGCTTTGAAATGGGCAGTATTTGGGCAGCTAAAGGGAAGAAATGGAGGTGGAGAAGTGTTGGAGCTGCTAGAAGGAGAGGGGAGTGAGTTGGGGTATGTTCCACCGCCGGCCCTAGCTCGATTTAAAAGGGGGCAAAGTTGCGGGTGGTGGCACCGCTTGCAACCCGTGACAGCCGACGGTGCTACCGCCAGCTGGGCGGTGCCACCGCCTACAGGCAGTGAGCACTTGTTTGGGGCCTGTATGGGCTGATTTGGTTGTTTTCGACTTGAGGAGAGTTTTCATTCGTGGAGCAATCAACTTTACTTTCATAATTACGTAAGAGTTTCCATTTCAAGATGAGAAATTTCATACGTTCAAGATAGATCTTGTGACGCGCATACTCTACTTTAAATGTCATATACAATTTTAGACATGTTCATGATTTATTATCCAAGTTGGTAAGCTTCACAAGTTTATGACAAACTTTGCTTGCAAGACGTAAGTTCATGATATAGTTGGATCCGAAGGTAAAGAAGAAATCAATTCGATGAGTTCAGAAATCCGGAGGGTATGTGAAGGGAGAATTATAAGTTTCAAAATCTGAGGGATCAAATAGGATTGTATTAGTATCACTCTGTAATATTAATTTTCTAATCCTCTTTTTACTATTTAGGCTAGAGAATATTGCGTGTTCTTTTGGATCTCAAGTCATGAATATCGAGTACCCAAAAAGCAGGATATTATCTCTTGCTCCTAGCTTTTGATGGTGTACGTTTCTACAAGAAATGGTGATTTTTAGGTACCTATTTACTTTTGGGTGCCTCAAAAACTGATCTATATTATTTATCATGTTACATAGAGTTTATCATGATTCCTTTGGGAACCCAAATCAGTTTGTTCGAACTAATTTTCTTGAATGGACAATGATACATTTTATGTCCATATTTGTAACAAAAGTTGCATTTGCTTTGATGTCGAACATGTAAGATAGAGTCTTTTATGAAGGTGGTTGGATTTTAATGAGGACTTCTCACAAATCCAATTCCACTTCTTTTTGGACCATGACCCTTATTTGTAAGGATCATGTTCAAAGACTTGCTACCAACCTCGAATTTCTTCAAAGTGTCCTTAAGTAGCAAGTTCTCCTTTTGGAGAGTTTCTATATCATGGCATTTTGTACATAGAGCTAAACTATCATGATATTCAGTTTTTAATTTATCGAAATTACTAATAAGACTATCATGCTCATCTTTTAACAATTTATATTTTCTACTAATTGTTTTGCATTCATCAAATAAGTCATGGAAGGCATTTAATAATTCATCAAATGATAAATCTGCTTCAATTAAATTTGTTACCTCCTCTCTGATGGCCATTAGGGCATAATGAGCAACTTGCTCGGTGTTGGACTCCTCTTCTTCGGACGCACTTGAATCATCCCATGTTGCTTTGAGCGCCTTCTTCTTTTATGTTCTCTTCTTGGCTTGGGGACAATCACTTTTGTAGTGTCTCGGCTTTTTGCACTCGTAGCAAATAACTTGATCCTTTTTTGGTTCAAATTTATTTTTTGTGTCATTTTTATACTTGTTTCTTTTAATGAATTTTTTTAATTTCCTTGTTAGAAGTGCTAAGTCATCGTCACAATCCTCATCACTTGAGTTTTCTCTCAAGTGGTCATCTAAAGTTCTAAGTGTCATATCCTTCTTGTTCTTTGGAATGATGTCTTCTTGCTCTTCATGACCTTGCAAGTCATTTCATAGGTCATTAATGACCCGATTTGTTCTTCAAGAGGGAAGTTATTTAAATCTTTAGCCTCTTGAATAGCAGTGACTTTAGGATCTTAACTCTTAGGAAGAGATCTTAGAATCTTACTCAAAATCTAAAAAACTTTTGCCAAGTCCTTTTAGACCATTGACGACATCCGTGAAACGGGTGTACATGTCGCCAATAGTCTCACTCGGTTTCATTCGGAAAAGTTCAAAAGAATGTATCAAAAGATTGATTTTTAACTCTTTCACTCTACTTGTGCCTTCGTGAGTCACTTCGAGTGTATGCCAAACATCAAACACGGTTTCACGAACCGAAACATGATTGAACTCATTTTTATTAAGCGCACAAAATAACGCATTCATAACCTTTGCATTAAGAGTGAAAGTCTTCTTCTCCAATTCATTCCAATCGATCATTGAAGAGAAGACTTCGAAAATCCATTTTTGACAAGATTCCAAAGTTCAAAATCCATTGAAATAAGGAAGATCCTCATTCGGGTCTTCCAATAGGTGTAGTCCGTCCCATTGAACATGGGTGGACGTGTAATAGAGTGGCCCTCTTGGTTTCCGACGTATGCCATCTCTCTTGGGTTTTAATCCGTTTGAGAGTTAACTCCGCTCTGATACCAATTGTTAGGATCAAGAGCACTAGGGGGGGGGGGGGTTGAATTATTGCAGCGGAAAACTTTCGACGATTAAAACGGCGTTTGTACGTTGAAATTCGATTCCGACGTAAAAGTCGTTTCGTGCATATAATAACTTTGAAAGCCTACGGAAATGTATTTGAAGTAAAGTAAGGAAAGCGATTTGCAGTTAAAATAAATAGCACAAAGGAAATGCAAACCAGATTTTAGAGTGGTTTGGTCAAACGTGACCTACATCCACTTTCGGCTTCCTCCTCCGACGAGGTCACCTGCGTCTACTAGAGGCCTTCCTTCAATAGGTGAAGGCTAACCACCTTTTTACAGTTTCAATCCTTTTGACGGGCTTAGGAGACAACCCTTACAGAATTTTCTCTCCTCTCTTGAAAGATCAAAACTTGGAAGAAAAGAGGGAGGAGAACTTCTAGCCTTTACAACATTTTTTAGCTCTAAAAATCACAGAGTAAGATTGGATTTTCGGTGCCCTTTTATGCAGGAAAGGGTGGGGTTTATATAGGCCCCAAACTGGTTTGAATTTGGAGCTCAAAAATGTCATCTCCCGGATTTCCGGGGTCCTAGCGGTACTACCGCTAGACTGGGCGGTACGATCGTATGATAGAGCTCGGAGACCGAGCTCAAGCGGTGCCACTGCCTGACTAGGGCGGTTCCACTGCCCAGTCCCGCTTGGAGATGAGCTCTTGGGCGGTGCCACCGCCGGCCCTGGCGGTGCCACCGCTTGTCAAGAATTCTGGTCCGAATGGGTTGATCCATTCGACCCAATTTGGGTCTATTAAAGGCCCAATTGCCCCCCAGATTAAGTTAATGGGATCACCTCTCATTCCTAACTTAATCTACATGCTAACTATGATATTTAAGACAATAATACTGTAACTTGCTCCGGTGCATCAATCGCTTCTTCCGGCGAGCTTCCGACGAACTTCCGGCGAACCCTTAGCGAACATCCGACGAACCCTTGGCGATGCTCCGGCGGACTTCCGGCAAACTCCTGGACTTGCGACAATCCACTTGGCGAGTTCCGACGAGCTTCTTTGGCAAGCTCTTGGACTTCTCGGATTTGTTCTCGCAGAACCTCCGACAACCGTCCGGACTTCCGTCGAACTCTCAAACCACCAACATGATCATGGTCTTGACTCCAGCACAACTCCTGCTGCATGTCTTACTTCCATCGTAGTTAATCCTTCACACTTATCTGAACATATGGATTAGATAACAAATGACAATTGAGTTCATCATCAAAATCTGAGATTCAACAATATCTTCAGTTTGGCATGCAAAGCGAGCTCTCTACCCCCATGTTGTCCTCTATATATGATAGCATCTTCTATTTATCTAAAAATAAAATATTAAAAAATTAAACACTATGCCTCTCACATACAAAGCGAGCGCTCTACCATATGAGCTACACTCCCAGGTTATTATTTATGTATGACATCATTTTTCATTTATCTAAAAATAAAATCATCTTCTATTTATCTAAAAATAAAATATTAAAAAATTTATTATGAAAATACAACATTGATATCAAATGATTAGAATATCAGTAAAATTATATATATTATATAGGATTTAAAATATTTTTAAACTTAAAATATTGTATGATTAGAACAAATTAACACATATACATGGAGGTGCGGGGAATCGAGCGCTCCACCATATGAGCTACACCCACATGCTATCATTTATTTGTGATATTATCTTTTATTTATCTAAAAATAAAACACCACGTGCCTCTCACATGCAAAACAAATGCTCTACCGTATAACCTACACCCCCATACTATAATTAATGAGTGACATCATCTTTCATTTATCTAAAAATAAAATATAAAAATATTTAAAAAAGTATTTTGATTAAATCAAATTACTATATATGAAGGTGCAAGAATCGAACCCCGTGCCTCTCGCTTGCGAAACGAGCACTCTATCATATAAGCTATACCCGCATGCTATAATTTATGTATGACATTATCTTTCATTTATCTAAAAATAAAATATAAAAAAATTTATTGGGAAAGCACAACATTCGAGCGCTCTACCATATGAGCTACACCCCCATGCTATCATTTATGTGTGACATCATCTTTCATTTATCTAAAAATTAAATATTAAAAAATTTATTGGGAAAGTACAACATCGAGCGCTCTACCCCCATGCTGTTCTCTATACATGATATCATCAACTATTTATCTAAAAATAAAATATTAAAAAATTGATTGTGAAAGTACAACATAGAGCCTCTAATAAGATTAATATAATTAAAAAAAGTATCTTCACTTTGGCATGCAAAGTGAGCGCTCTACCCCCATGCTGTCCTCTATATATGATAGCATCTTCTATTTATCTAACAATAAAATATTAAAAAATTAATTATAAAAATATAACATTGAGATCAAATGATTAGAATATCAATAACATAGTAGATATTGTATAAGATTTAAAATATTTTTAAACTTAAAAAATTATATGATTAGATCAAATTAATATATATGGAAGTGTAGAGAATCGAACCACTTGCCTCTCGCATGCAAAGCAAGCAATCTACCATATAAGTTACACCCCCATGCTATTATTTATATATAATATCATCTTCCATTTATCTAAAAATAAAATATTAAAAAATTAATTATAAAAATATAATATTTATATCAAATGATTAGAATATTAGTAAATTATATATATTATATAAGATTTAAAATATTTTTAAACTTAAAATATTATATGATTAAAACAAATTAACATATATACATGGAGGTGCGAGGAATCAAGCGCTCTACTATATGAGCTACACCCACGTGGTATCATTTATTTGTTACAACATTGAGCGCTCTACCCCCATGTTGTCCCCTATATATGACATCATCTTCTATTTATCTAAAAATAAAATATTAAACAATTAATTTTAAAAATACAACATTGAGATCAAATGATTAGAATATCAGTAACATTTTAGATATTATATAGGATTTAAAATATTTTTAACTTAAAATATTATATGATTAGAACAAATTAAAATATATACATGGAGGTGTAGGGAATCGAACCCCATGCCTCTCGCATGCAAAGCGAGCGCTCTACTATATGAGCTACACCCCCATACTATTATTTACTTGTGACATCATCTTTCATTTATCTAAAAATAAAATATAAAAAAATTTATTCGAAAAGTACAACAGCGCTCTACCCCTGTTCTATTTATGATATCATCTTCTATTTATCTAAACATAAAATATTAAAAATTTGATTATGAAAGTACAACATAGAGCCTCTAACGAGATTAATATAATTAAAAAGATATCTTCACTTTGGCATGCAAAGCGAGCGCTCTATGATGTCCTCTATATATGATAGCATCTTCTATTTATCTAAAATAAAATATTAAAAAATTAATTATAAAAGTACAACATTGAGATCAAATTATTAGAATATCAAGATATTTTATAAGATTTAAAATATTTTTAAACTTAAAAATTTATATGATTAGAACAAATTAACATATGTGTAGGTGCAGGAAATCGAACCTCATACCTTTCACATGCAAAACAAGCACTCTACCATATAAGCTACACTCCCGTATTATTAATTATGTATGACATCATTTTTTATTTATCTACAACTAAAATATAAAAAATTGATTGAGAAAGCACAAAGCACTCTACCATATAAGCTACACCCGCATGCTATTATTTATGTATGACATCATCTTTTATTTATCTGAAAATAAAATATAAAAAAATTTATTGGGAAAGCACAACAACGCTCTACCCCATGCTGTTCTATTTATGATATCATCTTCTATTTATATAAAAATAAAAAATTAAAAAATTAATTATGAAAGTACAACATAGAGCCTCTAATGAGATTAATATAATTAAAAAGATATCTTCATATTGTCCTCTATATATGATAGCATCTTCTATTTATCAAAAAATAAAATATTAAAAAATTAATTATAAAAGTACAATATTGAGATCAAATGATTAGAATATCAATAACATTGTAGATATTGTATAAGATTTAAAATATTTTTAAACTTAAAAAAATATATGAATAGATCAAATTAACATAAATGAAGGTATAAGAAATCGAACCCTGTGCCTCTCACATGCAAAGCAAGTCCTCTACCATATAAACTACACCCCTATACTATTATTTATGTATGATATCATTTTTTATTTATCTAAAAATAAAATATAAAAAAATTCATTGAGAAAGAACAACATCGAGCGCTCTACCCCCATGATGTCCTCTATATATGACATCATCTTCTATTTATCTAAAAATAAAATATTAAAAATTGATTATGAAAATACAACATTGATATCAAATGATTAGAATATCAGTAAAATTATATATATATTATATAGGATTTAAAATATTTTTAAACTTAAAATATTGTATGCTTAGAACAAATTAACACATACATGGAGGTGCGGGGAATCGAGCGCTCCACCATATGAGCTACACCCACATGTTATCATTTATTTGTGACATTATCTTTCATTTATCTAAAAATAAAATATAAAAAAATTCATTAGGAAAGTATAACATCGAGCGCTCTACCCTCATGTTGTCCTCTATATATGACATCATCTTCTATTTACCTAAAAATAAAATGTTAAAAAATTAATTGTGAAAATATAATATTGAGATCAAATGATTAGAATATCAATAAAATTTTAGATATTATATAGGATTTAAAATATTTTTAAACTTAAAATATTGTATGATTAGAATAAATTAAAACTTATACATGGAGGTGTAGGGAATCGAACCTCGTACATGCAAAGCGAATGCTCTACAATATGAGCTACACCCCCATTACCCCCATTTTATTATTCAAGTGTGACATCATCTTTCATTTATCTAAAAATAAAATATAAAAAAAATTATTGAGAAAGTACAATAACGCTCTACCCTCATGCTGTTCTTAATATCATCTTTTATTTATATAAAAATAAAATATTAAAAAATTAATTGTGAAAGTAAAACATAGAGCCTCTAACTAAGATTAATATAATTAAAAATGTATCTTCACTTTGGCATGCAAAGCGCTCTACCCCCATGCTATCCTCTATATATGATATTATTTTCTATTTATTTAAAAATAAAATGTTAAAAAATTGATTATGAATGTAAGATCAAATGATTAGAATATCAATAACATTATAGATATTATATAGGATTTAAAATATTTTTAAACTTAAAAAATTGTATGATTAGATCAAATTAATATATGTAGAGGTGCAGGAAATTGAAACCCATATCTCTCGCATGCAAAGCAAACACTCTACCATATATGCTACACCCCCATACTATCATTCATGTATGTCATTATCTTCTATTTATCTAAAAATAAAATATAAAAAGTACTAGCTACACCCTCATGGTATCATTTATGTGTGACATCATCTTTTATTTATCTAAAAATAAAATATAAAAAAATTATTAAAAAAATACAACATCGAACACTCTACCCCCATGCTATCCTATATATATGACATCATCTTCTATTTATCTAAAAATAAAATATTAAAAATTTGATTATGAAAGTATAACATTAAGATCAAATGATTAGAATATCTATAATGTACATTATAGACATTATATAAGATTTAAAATATTTTTAAACATAAAATATTATATGACTAATTAAATTAACATACATGGAGGTACAGGAAATCAAACCCAGTGCCTCCCGCATGCCTCTCGCATGCAAAGCAGCAAAGCGAGTGAATTAAATGCTAGGAATCAGTGTTTTTTCTTATCAGTTATTCGTTCTGCGATAGAACATTCTTTACAGACAGAAACTTTTGGCAGAAATTGAGGAATGCTTTACCCTTTGGGCTCTATGAATCAATAAATGCCGAAAGAATGATTTAACTCCTTGGAGCCTTCAACCACAGAAGTGGCCTTCGTTTTATTCGATAAGCCACCATTGTCAACCCCAAACTGAGCAGCAGCTCTTGCTCTTAGATCTTCTATTGTTTCTCTCTTTTGCTCGCTGGAGGACACAAGGAACAAAAAGTAAAACGTTGGCCAAGCTTCAAAGGCAATGAATTCACACGTATATGTATACATGACATACATAACAACCGTGAAGGAAATTACCAGATGACTAGAGATGCGTGCTTGAAAGATTCTCCAATGCATTTTGGGCCTCTTGCTCAGTAGCATCCTAGAAGAATGCATAGCCCTTGTCATGACCCCGAACTTCACTGGAGTATGGAATCATGTAATTTCATCCAAGTCATTCTTATATCCTAAAACATATTTTATGTAGTGGAAATATCTACTAAAGATTGTCACCAATAGTCAAACTGATATCCCCATTATCAACAAAGATTTTTGAGAACAAAGAAACACAATACCATGTAAGACAACAGTTGAATACATAACAGTACCTGACCAAATGGACTGAACAGCTGCTTTAGATCCTTTTCGGTTGCCTCAAATGCAAAAACATTTTTTTACGATCGATGTTGTTGAGCTCTTAATCTTCTTGTCTTTTTTAGGAACCTGTCTGGCTTTCTTGGAAGGACAAAGTTGCAATATAAGAGAATGACCATCCAGAACAGTTCCCTGCAGTGTAAAGTATAAAGAGCTATTCTTAGACTACAGTTCAACAAGAGAAGTAATTCAATCTGTGTAAGTTTCTCTGTTGAGCATGCCCAAATAGCAGCTGGTATTTTACCTGTAAATCCTTACGCACACTGGTTGCTGTTTCCACAGAATCGAATTCAACAAATCCAAAACCAATGGAAACATCCTTTCCATTTTTTGGTGCTTTTTTACCTAAAACAACAGTAAGAACATTTGAAAAAAAGAATAAAGAGAAGAAAACTCACAATCCAATCAAGAATGTACCTTTACGCTTTTTATTGTCCCATCCTTCATTTTATCACTAAAATGTTTCTTCAAAGAGTCATCAATTGCCTGGAAATTCAGGTTCTTGAAAAATAGTGATCGTGACTAGATAACAAGAACAAAAGTAAAAAATAAAGACTTGGAATCTCAATCACAATAGACCGGTTTCATGGAACTGGAGGATCACAAATAACTTGATTATGTCTATTAGGCGAGGTCTCGGACGCAGCATGGTGGATGGTACATCAACTTTGATTTCTACATATCCTTGGATCGATGGTATTCCAATAAGCAAGCGGCCGACTTTTGTAAACGCTGATTTGATGTCGAATTTGCAGATGGTTTCAGATCTGTTATTAAATGGGTTTTGGGATTTCTTGCTTTCATCAAACTGTTTTCATCCCCTCCTGATCGATAGAATTCTTTGTATTGATATTTCTAGCAGCCCTGGTCATTGACCGCTGAGTATGGGCTCTTACTCCAAGTAGTGAAGCTTTGGTTAATAGTGCTGACAGTTTGTTGAGAGAGGGAGCCCCATCCATGGATGCATCTTGGTCTGGTCAGACAGCACTTTGGCATATTTACATGTTTATCCCAAAATAAAAATTTTCTTATGGAATAGACTGCCTACCTCAGATTACATAGCTATGTACAGGAATAATGGAATATAGTGGCTGCCACTATTGACTTCCTGAAACCTATCCAGCGCCTTGAGAGGAATGTTCAGATATTTCCATTGAGGGGACACATGAATTTGTGATACTTTGTGATGGCTCTTTTTCTTCCTATAATACAGGTTTGGGATTCATCATCAAAACCAAGGACGGCAGACTTCTAGCAGCTGGATTTGAGGGATGCAAGGTGCAAGACCCCAAACAAACTGAGGGCAGAGCTATTTTGAAGGCTCTGGAGAGAGCCCAAATGCAAGGATGGAAGAATATAATTTTTGTACAGATTCCAATGAATGGATCAATTTTGTAGGGAACTGTAGGAGGGTGCCCTGGCACCTTTACAGTCTCCTTAGTGATAAGTGAACTTGGCCAGGGAAGTCAATGTGATTGACTTTCAACACATACGTTGAGCCTATAAAGACTCGACCCATAGACTAGCTAACTGGGGAAGGGTGGTTAACTGTGGAGTCTTCTGGGAAAGCAATTTTGATCCGCGAACAATACCGTTGCCTTTGCTCACTGAGCAGTTTGAATTTTAAATGAATTTATGTTTTCCTTTTCCAAAAAAAATTATTTGCATGTATCCATGTAAGAATTGTTATAGTAGCTGAGGCGTCTTCAGCTTCCCTCTCAGTTCGGAACCCAATAAATGTGAATTGCCTTCTCTTTCCATCTCTAACAGAAACAAGTTTAACATATAGATCCCAAAGGCATAAAAATTACTATACAAATAAAAAATGTCATCTCAGAAGAAAATGATATATATTTTTTCTGTTTCTTGGTTTTAAACTGGCCACCAGGCAAATCATTAAGTGACAAATAAACAAACAAGTGAATCGAATTAGGTTCTTGATCCACTCAGTAAAATGATGAGATATTTAAATTAATGAATGAAGGCCAGAACAAAATGACTAATCTCCCAATAATGAATGAAAGCCAGAGAAGAACATTCAAATTAGAAAAACTAAACCCTACCAATATAGTGTTTCATAAGCACGCACTGAATGAAGGAAACTATCTAGGGCGAGAAAATATTTTCCCACTTATTAAACTTGCCTAATGAGCAGGTAATTCTAGCTAAGAAAGAAAAATGCGTTGATCCCGTGAAGAAAAGATGGGACCTTTATAACGGCACAAATTCGCTACTCCTCGAATATATAGTTGGAGCTTATCAAAGCTCAATGAACAGAAATATTTCCAAGGAAGCATACATAAACGACGCAACTACCAATATAGAGTGCTTCATAGGGCAACAGAGCAATTCATTCAATCTCTTACTTAAGCGCGCATAAGCTTGGCATCGGTGACCTCCCCCTTCTGAGAGAAGAATTCACGAAGGCGGTCCTCGTTGACGTACTTGGGAAAATTCTTGACACAGAGCCGAGACCTGGAGACGAATTGGAAGCGAACTAATCAGAGCAAGGAGAGAGGCAAAGAACTAGGGAAAGAGTGGAGGAGCAAGCCACTCACATCGTAGACATCGATCGAGAACGCGAGAAAGGGGGAGTTTTTCTTCGAAAGGACGGGGCAAGCGGGCGTGTGATAGAGACGACTCGACGTGCAGACACGAGAAAGGGGGCTGATGTAGGGTTTTCGCAGGGCTTCTGTTGGAGAAAACTCGCACCCCCTTTGATCGTGATCTAACGCGGGCACGTGCTTTTACGAATCTTAAAAGCGCTCCTACATGGGGAGGCCAGTTGCGCGGTTGGTGTCACACACAACTCGGGTTAGCTCAAGTTCACTTCGGGTCAATTAAGGACAGACTCTTATCCGATCATTAAAGCAGCGTAAACGTTCTTGAGTTCAGGTCAAGTACTTAACATAAAAAAACAATTCATTTATTTAATTTAAGTAAATAAAAAACACAACAAGATTTACCCAGAAAAATCTTATGACCCCCTTTTTTTTATTTAGTTTTTCCCATTTGATTGCTCAAATAAACGAAGGAATAAAGATATAAATGAAACCATCGATTGACAGAAGGCTAATGATACATGGGGGGAAAAACACTCGATTTAAACCAAGGTTTTTTTTTTCTGATATCATCCAAATAAAGATGCATAAAGAGGATTTTCTTTAGAAAAAAAGATGACCTTGTATCAATTTACTAGAAAACAAGATGATTTGATCTTTCTAAATTCTAAAGCAGGAAGGAAACAGGAGATAAAGTTTTGCTTTTACCCCTTCCACTAACATCAGAAGTTTCTCTGCAAAGTGGGAAGATATTTGCATGTATCTGATGCAACAACTGAGTCTACTGATTCACAAATTAAATCTAGCTACTTCCAACGCCAGCATATGAAGTCTGACGACCACAAAATAACACTATCAATTACTAAACAATTTAAACGATTGGACCTGCTTAGAAGAGAAGACAATGAAACTAGTATTTACTGGTAAGATTTTAGATATTGATAAAATACAGCTTCGGTAACCTATCAGACCGATACAATACCAGATACCAATATACTGGCCAATTTATCGACCCGATACCAGTGGAAACAGAAGAAGATAGATAGCAAATCATATCATTGGTACATACATTATCAACTGGCACTGGAGACCTTGCTTTGTTAGCGCATCATGTTCTTCAGCCTCCATTCAACAAATTTCATAGCCCACAAGATAAAGAAAGATGAAAATCAAATATTTATAAGTCCAAACTGCATGGTATATTCACTGGCAATTTTCTATCAGGGACTTGATACGTTGGTGAACTGGAATAATATATGCTCTGTCCAATCTTCTGCTTCCATCTACTCCTCACATTTAACCGTCTGATCTTCCAAATTACTGCTAACTTGGGCATATTATGCACATAATGGAGTTTCAAAGCTTTAATGGCAATGAACTGTGCACCATAAATCAAGATAAGCTCGCGGCTCCAGGAACATGTGCTTAACAGAGCTGGAACTCACAACCTCGCTGATAAATCTCATACAGCATGATACAATTTGTACAAGTCAAAACAATATCCTTTCCTGATATAGCTCCAATGCCTGGATGACCTTTTTGAGGAATAGCTTTCGATGCAACCGATACCTGCAAGAATAAGACAAAGTGTGTTAATTTTACTTGAAGATCTCCAAAAGCTGGTATCAATTACAAAAAGATTGGCTGGTTGAGGAATGTACTTTATGGCAGCTTCACATGTTCTACTAGCATCAGGGTTCGAATCTGAAAAGTCCGAAGGTGGAATAAGAGAGGAAAAGATAGAATTCAGCACCGTATGTTTCACGTGATCAAAAGAAGACACAAATGGTGCACTACAAGGAAACTGAAAACTTACCCAATATTTGCCAATCCTGTTCTAATGTAGTTGGAAATTCCAATAACAATCGATAGCAGTCTTCTTGCAGTTCCCGTGCAGATCTCCTTTCTGTGCTTGGGACTGGAGGTACATCTCCATCAGACCATGTAGGCAATGTCCGTGCAGCTGCAATGACTGCTCCATCAACAAACTTATTGTCTTCTTCACTAGATAAGAGGCCTACAAACAAGAGCAGTATATGACAACAAAAAGACTAGGAGGCTACTAGAACATCCAGAAAGTGATAAACTCAAATCATCAAAGAGATTTGGGGGATTTTTTTGTCCTCACTGTTGTGATAGAATTCTTCTGGCAATCCTGAGATGTTGAAGACTGACAAGTAAGAATCCAAGTGAATTTTCGCATTGCTTGAAAAATTTATGACATCCCAAGGATTCTGTAGAACTTTCAAGGAAATCAGAGAAAACTCGAGATGGAACTACCCCAGGGAAACTTAGAACATCTTCAAACAAGGAAACATGTACAAGAACAAATAAATTACCTTATATATTTATGCAAATATTTAAACACATCAAGAACCATAAAAAGACAACTTTGAACTATATAAAACAGCTTTTTAATTGGTTCGAGGAAGAACCTATATTAACATCTGTTTCAGTTCATATTAGCTGACCTATATAGATTTGCAGGTCACAAGTCTAACATGGTTATCTTTTTTTCCAGTGAATGTCAGAATACATGACTATAATTGCAGCCTATTTAAAGTTGAGAGCCTTGCTTAAATCGGGAAGAAAACCAACATATGGCATACACCTCCAGATGATATATGCATCACAACACATTTCATTTCAAGTTTAGACATCCTTATTCTGTTCTTAATACTCACAATGTCACAAAAAATTTCTTTGTATCTGGTGTATGTAATGTCTTCTAGTAATAAGTATCATTTCATAATCAATATTGATCATAACAAACTCAACATGTTAACAAATCAGGAAGTTAAGAATCTTGCATTCACCCAGAACATACCAATCTAGCTTAGCATGAAAAGCCTGAGGCAGCATTTCTTAGACCAATTAAGTGACCAGCTATATGACAAGTTTTCTCGAAGTTGGATAAGGTAGAGTTTGTCATGTTTCGTTACAAATCAATGTTTATCGATCATGACATGCAGTTCATATCATCAAGAGGCACTATGATCTTATACATTTAACTCTAAATATGCTTAAAGATTACTATCTCCTGCCAAATATTTGCCAAATTACTTGCTCAAGGAAGTAAATCACACTTATGTTTAGATAATTTTGACATTAGCAATCCGTGAGATCTTTGGCTGGCTTCTACATAACCACAAAAAGAGTCGGAAGGGAAAGGCTAAAAATACATAGTTAAGATGGATGGTTATCAGCTACTTTGATACAGTTAATCTTGATTACTAATCACAGCATGCACAACACCATGGTAACTTGTGCTGCACGTGTTAGTGCAAGATCCTGATTCCTGCATATTCCACATCATTCTACGATTACATATATCCTTTGCTAATCATTATGACCTCATCTGGTTATGATAATTCTATTGTGGTATATGCATGCATGAGCTTTCTAGATGGTTGCTTGCTTATTTAATTTTTGCAGGTTGCTCATCTAGTTTAATTGTAAGGTGTAATATTTCGGCCACACCTGTATGTATGGGGCAATGTTTACTGGTTCGGGCATGAATTAGAACATGAACCAGGGATTTTAACCCAAACCGGCTTTTTTACTCTCTCTCCCTATATATATATACACACACACACCCGAGAAAGACCACTCTAGCCATCTACCTCACCTCACGTAAGGCACTACCTGCTACACACCACTGGCTGACCGACTTGTCTAGTATTTCTCCTCTTTTTCCTTCACCTTCTTTGCCTCCTCCTCATTCCTCTTCCTTTCCTTCTCTTCCTCCTCCCTCCTCATTGCAATTGGTGTATCATACGCTGGTATGCTAGTATATACTAGGTTGATACCAGTCTGAATAGCGACTATTAGACAGCAGTGATTGAAAAAGGCGCTCGGGCGCTCGCCTAGGCGCTCGGGCGAGGCGAGGCCCGAGCGCCTCGCTAATGTCCCAGGCGGCGCGCTTCAAACAGGCGCCGCCTGGGCGCTCTCCCGAGCCCAGGCGCTGGGCGCTTCGGGCGAGCGCCTGGGTAAACCAAGGCGACCAAACCAGAATTTTAGGTCTGGTTCGGTCCTGGTTCGGTTGTTAGTTGGTTCAATCGAACCAACTAAACCGATATAACCCCAACCCTAACCCTTACCCAACCCTAACCTGTTGCCGCTGCCGATCCCGATCGCGATCTCGCTGCTCGTCGCTCCTGCTCCCGCTGCCGCTGCTCGCCGTTGTCGTTGCTCGCGCCTCCCGCGAGCCTTCCCGCTGCTCGCGCCTCCCGCGAGCCCTCTCGCTGCTCGCGCCTCCTGCGAGCCCTCCCGCGAGCCTTCTCGCTGCTCGCGCCTCCCTCGAGCCCTCCCGCTGCTTGCGCCTCCCGCGAGCCCTCCCGCTGCTCGTGCCTTCCGCTCCCTTTCCCGCTGCCGCTGCCGTCGCTCGCCGCTGCTGTTGCCGCCGCTCGCCGCTGCTTCCTCGTTTCTCCATCAGGCTCAGTATACAGTATACTCTTAATATTAAGTTTATTTGAATTTTGAAATGATTAATTTTCTGTTAATAGATTAATAATATATTATTTTGATTTTAATGTTGTTAATTTTTATTTATTTGAAATTATTAATTATATTATATATTTTTATATTTTAGCGCCTCGCTTCGCTCGGGCGAGCGCCCCTTGAGCGTTTGTGGACCTTGGCGCCTAGCGCTTTTTAAATCACTGGTAGATAGTCCAGTAAAAATATTAAAACCATGATTGCAACTGTACATATGTGTACTATAGAATTTTTGGCTAGCTTGCTAACTGCAGGTTCCATATTTTCTTACTTTCTTGATGAACAAATAATGCAAATAAAAGTGTTTATAAGCCTTGATCTAACTCTTTCCAATAGAACATCTCTTAATTTGTTGAAGATTAGATCCTGTTTAGCATCTACCTAACATCAATCAGCTAAAAGCACTTAATCAACATTGCCTAACACCAATAAGCTCAAATAGCAATAGTCAATGTAAAATAATATAACTAGTACCGTTGGTGATGAAAAGCCATATCTTTCCATGTAGATGTTATTCTTCTGTCCACTCATATAATTGATAGTCATCTGTCGATACATGAGATAATTAACGAAGTAATCAGCAATCCGAATTACAACAGAAGTATACAGTTTTGGTATTCCATTAAATGTCATAACCAATTAAATGTCTCTATATGATAGGAAACAAGAAAAGCTAATTTTTTCCTGTCATGAACTGACAAATGAATACACACCCATAGAATCCAGCATCAAATTTATCTATGCAGAAACATGAGGATGCAGATTTAATTGATATCATCATCTCATCAATTTTCTAGATAGATTATAACAAAAGCATCATAGGAGTGGACACCGTTACTTAAATTATTTCCTAAAACTGTTTATAGTTACTTCGTGAACTCTCATGTTCTGTAGACTAATATACTACGATATGACCTCAATAAGTAATTTCTTTGTGTTTTTAAATGGGTCTAAGGAAATATAAAACTCCCTAAGACTAAGATGTTATTATATAATTATAATTGGTAGATTGAAAAACCCAGGCTTCAACATTCAGAATGTTTAACAAATTGGAAGGAACATAACAGGAAAGCATTTGAAGGGAAGACTGGAACTATTTTGCAAATCTGCAAGGCACCTCCAGTTTATTTCTAGATGGATTACTACAAGCAAATTCATAGATGAGGCTTATAATCTGGCAATTTTTTAAATATAGGCTTTTATCTTAAAACAGGATGAGGCTTATGCAAATCTAAAATCGTGGAAAAACAGGATATCAGCCTGTTCTTTATCACCTGTCTTTCACTTTTAACCAGCCTTATTCTTTGCAACTCTTGAAGTCTTGATAAATTGATGGGATAATAACCACATCATTCTCTCAAAATAAAATAACTAATAAATTAAAAGAAGACATATTCATGTAATAGAAATACACATAAACCACTAGGATGTGTACACCAAACCCAGACCTTTAATCTACCCAAACCTCACAAGTTAAAGGATTATGGATGAGGGGCTTCTCGAGTGGTTTGATTTTGGTGAGATGGTTTAGGGATCAATTTTGACATTTTACAACCAGAATGTACCTGATTAAACAGGTTTGATAAAGATTTGCCACATTGTCACGGACAAAGTTCTAAACAGGATGTTTGATGTAATACGTGTGTATGTCCGTGTCTTTCTGTTTGTTCATGCTTTGCACAGCATGTAGAGGGACGGCCGAAGGTTTAATAGTCTCATTTTAGTTGGGTTTGGTGGCCGCTTTAGGCTTGTAAATAAAGGTTGTGTCATGTGGGCACTTGTGAGAGATTTTCGGTCTGTAATGGATCATTTTGATCATTTGTTGTGCAACTGTTCAGAGCTTGTAAAGTCTGTTTGTAATTTGCATTATCTATGAAGTGTTTTCAGAAATGTTTGCTTGTGGATCCCGAGTGAGGCGTTTTCTCTAACCCGTTTTCTCGTTTGTAGATCCTAAGGGACTATGGGAGGCTTCGGGGAGACTGACCCTTGCGGACGGACACGCAAGATTACCGCACGACTTAGGCAAAACCAGCTAAGTTCGTGACAACATGGATCTGCTGGACCCATAAGCAACCAGACACACACAATGGAAACCTCAAAAATAGCTTTTTCTTAAAAGAACAGAATCACCTAGATACTACCATCACCTTGAACTTTGGTACTAACAGTTGTCATTATTTCACCCTTCATTCTTCTCAGCCTCATTATACTTAAATATATCAACATCTGGAGCAGTTAAAAGCAATCTAATGATTTGAGTGTCAAATGCATAATCATGGTTTTTAATTTCGATGTGTACTTCCTAGTACGGGTGGTGAGATGGTTTAGAGATCAATTTTGACTTTTTGCAACCAGAATGTACCTGATTAAACAGGTTTGATAAGGATTTGCCACATGGATCTGCTAGACCCATAAGCAACCAGACACACACAATGGAAACCTCAGAAATAGCTTTTTCTTAAAAGAACAGAATCACCTAGATACTACCATCACCTTGAACTTTGGTACTAACAGTTGTCATTATTTCACCCTTCATTCTTCTCAGCCTCATTATGCTTAAATATATCAACATCTGGAGAAGTTAAAAGCAATCTAATAATTTGAGTGTCAAATGCATAACCATGGTTTTTAATTTCGATGTGTACCGCCCTGTCACGGACAAACTTCTCAACAAGACGTTGGATGTAATGCTTATGTGTGTCCGTGTCTTTTGGCATGTTCATGCCCTGTACAGAATGTAAAGGGGCGGCCGAAGGCTTATAAGTCCCATTTTAGTTGGGTTGGTGGCCTCTTTAGGCTTGTAAATAAAGGTTGTGTCATGTGGACACGTGAGAGAGCTTTTCGGTCTGTAATGGACCATTTTACCCTTTGTTGTGCCACTGTTCAGAGCTTGTAAAGTCTGTTTGTAATTTGCATTGTCTATGAAGTGTTTTTCGGACATGTTTGCTTGTGGATCCCGATTGAGGCGTTCTCTCTTACCTGTTCTCTCTTTTGTTGGTCCTAAGGGACAATGGGAGTCTTCGGGGAGGCTGACCTTTGCGGACGGACACGCAAGGGTGCCGCACGACTTAGGCAAAACCAGCTAAGTCCGTGTCATATGGTATCAGAGCGGGACAAGCACTCATAGAAACACTTAGCATGCAAACGTGGGGGACCTAGCGGGGCTGCGTTGAGGGCAGTCAGCACACGCGCGACCGTTTGGGGGAAAACGGGCATGGAGATGTAGGGAAAAGAGTCGCTCAGAGGAGCGGGCATCTGACATTGGCATTCAGAGGAATGGCCAACCCTTCGCGCAAGAGGCACCACGAGAACAGGCAAGCTTGGAAGAATTTGGAGCGCACAAAGGTTGGGATGGCTGAGTTTGAGCTACGGCTCAACGTTGACAACTATACTTGATGGTGCTCTAGGCAAGCGAGGCGCTTGGCAAGAATGAGACCATCCAAGGTGAATGAGTTGCTCAACGACCAAAAGAGTTATGCAAAGCTCACAGAGGTGAGGGGAATTGCTAACTCGAAGAATTTGGTACTCATGCATGGGCTTGTATGCGGACGATGGAATGTTCGTGGCCATCCCAAGGCGGCCGAGACTCGGCGCCACGGAGCATTGAAACTTTCTCTTCGGCATGCGAAGGATACGTCCGGAGGAGGCTGAAGTGTGCAACGAGTTCAGCATGTTGCTAGGCCTTGAGGGGTGCAGCGGTGGCTGTATTGACGTGGAGGCGCAATCTAGCAAGTGCGTTTGCAAGAGGCAGAACAATGCACAGTTTGTTCAGCAGATCGGAGTAGTCCAAGGGGATGGGGGTCTCCGAAACGAAGAGAGATGTTGCTCCAACGGGGTAGTTATCCAGGAGGGATAAGTCTCGGCACTCCAGAGGGAGAATCATGTGAGACGGACTTCACATGTTGAGGAGGAGTACCTCACAAACAACAACTCCACGAAGCTCGATGGACTGAGCAAGCGGCGAGGAGTCGTCGCATGATCTCGCTCGAGAGAATGCATTGGTGGATGCATTGCGAGATCAAGTGGGGGAGCGACCTGAAGCAACTTAAATGAAGGCACACTTGGAGTCGATGTGGAGATCGGACTCAAGGGAGGGCTGACCCGTGGAATGGTGGGCGCGAGGGCCACCATCGACTCAATGCAGAAACGAGGAGCGGAGCAACTTGGGTGTAACTTGGCGAAGTACCCAAGCCGCATGAAGGGAGCCAGCAGAGAAGTTGGAACATGGAGCAGAGGCACAATGCTTTTCTTAGACAGAGGTCAAGGACATGAGCTCTTGCAGAGGCAAGAGCAGGATCATGTTGTTCCATGGGTCCTTCATTCTGACGGAGTGGACTCATCTTGCATGGTGCCAAAGACGAAGGGAGCTTCGGGGCACATGCACCTTATCTCGGAGGAGCATTTGATGAAGGAACTAAGACGACTCAATTTGCGGAGGCGAAGTTGGGTTCAGAAGGCCTTAGCACGGGGGAAGAGGACGTAGAGGCGGGTACTCTTGAAGAATATGCCACAGTGTTGTCATTCAAGTTGCCATGAAGGAAGTGGTGCGCAGCGGAGATTGTGCTGGTAGGGGCAGAGGCCCAGGATCCAGACAATGGTGCACAAATTACAGTGAAGTCGGTGGACTTCGGGAGCTACTAGGCGACGGACTGTCCTAGAGCGGTGCTTCATCTAGGTGTGACCCAAGAGTGGGTGGATGAAGGTCGATTGCCAAAGGAGCGAACAAAATCAAAGGTGGAGGAGACCCTGCGATGTATTGGCAGAGGCCACACATGGAGGGTTCACAATTCGAGTTTATTCCACAAGGATCAGAATGCAATGGAGATGTCACCAGGAGGCGACATGGTGCAGCGGATCGTGGTGGAACAGTTCGTGGCAATGCGATACACACGATTGAGTCCCGCGAGGGACTAGATCATATGGAGGTATGATCGGGAGCTACTGGGAGCTCCACTTCGGTGAACAACACGACGGCAAGAAGGGCTATGGATTCAAGGAGTGAAGGCCATGGTACCGCAGAGGCGGGTCTTCCGGGCGTGCACTGAATTTTGCATCGGATGAAAACCTTGGTCATCAGCATATGGGGGCTGGGTTCCACCAAGGGAAAAGTTCGAATGCAAGTACCAGTGAGTTCCATGGGAGGGACTTGATCATGCAGAGGTATGATCGAAGCAGCTGGAGAGTTGGACTGCTCCAGAGCTCATATTCGCTTAAGGGAGCCCGACAAGTCAGAGGACAAGGTCGAGTAAGCGAACGTTGCTACCAAGGAAGCTATGGAGAACAGAATTGGTGCAAACCCTACAACGCGATGGCGGAGGCCATGCATGGGAGTTGCAGTCTGTCTTTCCATCGACCAGAAGGAGCTGCTTGGAGAACACAGAGGTGTTGAAGCAGGGGGTCGAAAGGGGCGAGGAAGCGACGACGAGTCCAGAGGGACTTAGCTACCCAAAATCAAGCATCAGTTAGAATGGAGGTGGACTCAGAGGAGTGCCACAGAGACATGTCTACTGATCGTGAAGAAAAGGGATGCAGATGCGAGGCGACGGATAGTAGGGCCATGGGCATTGCAGCGCCATGGTACCGCAGAGGCGGGACTTCCGTGCAAGTCATTGATCCCTTGCTCTCACGGAGGGAGAGCGTTTGGTCGTGAAAGGGGCCGAGGAGCATGCAGAGGCAATCTCCAAGTACCGGGACAAGGCTGAAGGGTAGAGGCCGAGGAACTTCGTAAGACCAGTGTCAGTGTGCTTCTCATCAAGACAGCCGTAAGTGAAGGACTTCGGGTCATGCAAGAGTGCACGACCAAGGAATGAAGCTGGCAGTACGCGGTGCTGTACCTTTGCTACTCAGTGGAGTAGGCGGCAGGGTTGATGGAGAAGACGGTACAATCCCAGAGGCGACCTCATCTATCAGAGAATTACTCCAAGTTGGGGTGGAAACTTCCAGCATTCCAGAAGTTCAATGGCTTTGAGAAGGTGAATCACAGTAACTAACTCAATGCAAGGAGTGCAAACACTTCAAGTGCTTCAGAAGTGTGAGCAAAGAGCAGGCGAAGACTAGTAACCAGCTCGATGCGTGAAGTACAACCTCGAGGAGGCGGGCGAAGTCAAGTAACCTTTGCCTTCTCAACTCTTAAGAGGATGGGCGAAACCGAGTACCCCAATTCTCTTATCTATCCAGCAGAGGAGCTCTGCACAAGTTCAAAGACCCTTCGAAGATAATGGAAGACAATAGTTGTCAAATCCTCACCAACGGTGATCAGTGCTACTGAGAGTAGATTGTCCGCCTCATTTCCCAACGAAATGCCAATCGAAAGCGGAAGTGATGCGAACCTACTTGGATGTGACAACTAACTGAAAGAAGAGTCAATGAGCAGATTTTGTGGAGGAAGGACCCAAAACTTCAGAAGTTTGCGAGGCGATGCTCGTTAAAGCTCCAACAAGCATCCACCCAGTTTAGGCAGCATGTGGAAATTTTGAGAGACTGGCGCAGTAAGGATGGTCTTTTCCTTCATTTGGTGGATCCGCAGGAATCAACGAGGATCAACACAACTCAGCCAACCCCACACCAGAGTCAGAGTCATTGGTGAGTTGAAGCAGCATGGCGGATCAAAGGTTCGACTACTCAAAAACAGTAGCGGAGAGCAGCTGGGAGCCAGGAGGCGCATTGCAGCTGGAGCAGAAGATTGAAGACTCAGCAAAGGCGAAGAGTTGCAGTGTTCACAAAGGCTTCGACGAGGACGTCGAAGGGATAAGTGGGGGAGAATGTCACGGACAAACTTCTCAACAAGACGTTGGATGTAATGCTTATGTGTGTCCGTGTCTTTTGACATGTTCATGCCCTGTACAGAATGTAAAGGGGCGGCCGAAGGCTTATAAGTCCCATTTTAGTTGGGTTGGTGGCCTCTTTAGGCTTGTAAATAAAGGTTGTGTCATGTGGACACGTGAGAGAGCTTTTCGGTCTGTAATGGACCATTTTACCCTTTGTTGTGCCACTGTTCAGAGCTTGTAAAGTCTGTTTGTAATTTGCATTGTCTATGAAGTGTTTTTCGGACATGTTTGCTTGTGGATCCCGATTGAGGCGTTCTCTCTTACCTGTTCTCTCTTTTGTTGGTCCTAAGGGACAATGGGAGTCTTCGGGGAGGCTGACCTTTGCGGATGGACACGCAAGGGTGCCGCACGACTTAGGCAAAACCAGTTAAGTCCGTGTCAGCCCGGTACGGGTGGTGAGATGGTTTAGGGATCAATTTTGACATTTTGCAACCAGAATGTACCTGATTAAACAGGTTTGATAAGGATTTGCCACATGGATCTGCTGGACCCATAAGCAACCAAACACACAATGGAAACCTCAGAAATAGCATTTTCAAGAACAGAATCACCTAGATACTACCATCACCTTGAACTTTGGTACTAACAGTTGTCATTATTTCACCCTTCATTCTTCTCAGCCTCATTATACTTAAATATATCAACATCTGGAGCAATTAAAAGCAATCTAATGATTTAAGTGTCAAATGCATAATCATGGTTTTTAATTTCGATATGTACCACCCGGTACGGATGGTGAGATGGTTTAGGGATCAATTTTGACATTTTGCAACCAGAATGTACCTGATAAAACAGGTTTGATAAGGATTTGCCACATGGATCTGCTGGACCCATAAGCAACCAGACACACAACGGAAACCTCAGAAATAGCTTTTTCTTAAAAGAACAGAATCACCTAGATACTACCATCACCTTGAACTTTGGTACTAACAGTTGTCATTATTTCACCCTTCATTCTTCTCAGCCTCATTATACTTAAATAAATCAACATCTAGAGTAGTTAAAAGCAATCTAATGATTTGAGAGTCAAATGCATAACCATGGTTTTTAATTTCGATGTGTACCGTCCGATACGGGTGGCATGTACTAGTCCGAGAGCCTCTCAGCACGTGGACCACCTGCCACCGGGCAGTTCCAAATTTTTGGCCCCGTAACGGGCAATACGGGGCTGTATCAAGCGGTAACAGTTGAAATTTCGACCATTACCGACTTGTACTGGGCGGTACTGATCGGTTTCGACCATTATCGACTTGTACCAAGCGGTAACGGTCGGAATCGACCGTTACCGACCTTTTAGCTATTTTAGCTAAAATAGTTGAAAACACATGTTTTCAGCTATTTCAGGTGTACCACTCGATATGCCCTGGCATACCGTCGGTACGGATTGAAATTGCGAACTTTGTGCATAACTAAGATGACCTAGCTAGCAGCCAGATATGGAGACAGACACGAACATGGAACATGGCTACAACAAGAAATGGACATGGTGATGCAGCTAACGTTAGAGAATTAGGGCATGACATAGCATGAACAAGGAAATTAATAATTATATAGTTACCTATTTTCCTAATAGACTCAGCGATCACTAGGTGTTCAAGCGCACACCTAGGAGCCCAAGAGAGGCAAGGCTCGAGCACCTGCCTATTGGGCTAGGCAGGTGACTTGACTCAGGCACGACCCAGGCGCTCGCCTGGCCTAGGCCTGAGTCGAACCAAAATACTCATATAGTTCAAGCGAACCACGTATTTATTGCAGAAACCCACCCACGAGAGCCCTAACGCAGAAGTCCTTTCCCCACTATGTTTCTCACGGTGATAGAGTTCCTCCCATCAACAAATAACGAGCAGCAACGACGATGTCTTCCTCCAGCAACAGCAACACCGGCAGGTCTTCCTCCAGCAGCAATGGCGGTGGCTTCTTCCCCTCCCTCTTAAGGATATCTCTCTTTCTCCTCCCTCCTCCCTCCTACCTCTACCTCGTTCGTTGGAACCCTCCTAGGTTCACCACAACCCTCCATATTCACTACATCACTCCACAACCCTCGTATGGTGTCACCGCAACCCCTCGTCCCCCTCTTCCTTAATCGCTCTTCTCTCTTCCCTCTTTAGCCCTCCTATGTTCACCACAGCCCCCCGCCACAATGTCATGAACTTAGCTGGTTTTGCCTAAATCGTGCGGCAACCCTTACGTGTCCATCCGCGAATGGTCAACCATCCTGAAACGTCATATGGTCCCTTAAGGACCTACAAAAGAGAAAACGAGTTAGAGGAAGCGTTTAACTCGGGATCTCACAAGCAATCACAAGCAAGGTGATCCGTCATGGCCAAAAGTCCCCACAAGTGCCCACATGACATTGCTGTGAACAAGACAGCAAACCAGCCTTAGATACTATCCTAAAGGCCCATCAAGCCATGTGCCACCCGGGTAGCTGTTGGGTACTGTTCTAGTTAACACTCCGCACCACTCTACGGAGCTAGAAAGTCCCCAAATTGACTACTTGGATGGCCTATTTTTGGGCAGTTTTGCCTCCACATGATGGCTGCACACAACCTACGTTTATAAGCCTGAAATGGCCACAAAAGCCAACCAAGTCTTCCACTAAGTTTCTTCGAATGGTCTTTAAACATGTGCAAAACTCCTTTACTAGATAAATAAAAGAACTGGGGTACTCGATTTCACCTATTCTCTTAGGAGTTGAGAAGGAAAATGTGTTACTCAACTTCGCTCGCCTCCCCGAGGGTTGTACTCTATGCATCAAGCTGGTTGCTAGCCTTCGTTTGTTCTTTGCTCATACTTCTGAAGCACCCAAAGTGTTTGCATAATTTGCATTGAGTTAGCCACTATGATTCGCCTTCTTATTGCCATCGAACTTCTAGAATACAAGAAGTTTTGTCTGTAAAGAGCAAAATTTCGTCCTGAC
Organism: Musa acuminata AAA Group; assembly: GCF_036884655.1. NCBI lineage: Eukaryota > Viridiplantae > Streptophyta > Magnoliopsida > Zingiberales > Musaceae > Musa > Musa acuminata. The sequence goes on along the minus strand of NC_088338.1, from coordinate 12,760,181 downwards.
TTGGAGCAAGTCTTCAATAGTTTTGGTCGCCTCTAGGATTGTACTGTCTTCTTCATCATTTCTGTCGCTCACTCCTCTAAGTAGAAAAGGTACAACATCACGTACTGTCTACTTCGTTCCTTGGTCGAACACTCCTGCATCGACCCGAAGTCCCCCACTTTCGACTATTTTGATAAGAAGTTCGTTGATTCTGGTCTTACGAAGTTCCCTGAGCCTCTACCCTTCAACCTTGTCTTGGTACTTGGAGTTTGCCTCTGCATTCTCAACCTTCTCGACCCCTTTCACGATCAAGCACTCTTCCTCCATGAGAGTAAGGGATCGATGACTCCACGAAAGTCCCACATCTACAGTACCATGGTGTTGTCATACCAATGGCTCTACTATCCGTCGTATCGCATCTACATCCCTTTCTCCACGATCGGTAGATAGAACTCTGCAACACTGTGGCACTCCTCCGAGTCCACCTCTATTCTAATTAACACTTGGTTTTAGGTAGCTAAGTCCCTCTAGACTTGTCATCGCTTCCTCCCCCTTTCGACTACCTGTTTTAACACCTCTATGTTCTCCGAGTAATTCCCCTTGGTTGATGGCAAGACAGACTGCAACTCTCATGCATAGTCTCCGTTATCATGTTGTAGGGCTCGCACCGATTTTGTTCTCCTTTGCGTCCTTGGTAGCAACGTTCGCTTACTCAGTCTTGTCCTCTGACTTGTCGGGCTCCCTTAAGTGAAAATGAACTCTGGAGCAGTCCAACTCTCCAACCGCACCAATCATACATTTATATGATGAGGTTCCCTCTCGATGATACATAGCCATGTTGATAACCAAAGCCTTTATCCAACAAAATTCGATGCACACACGGAAGACCCACCTCTACGGTACCATGGCATTCACTCCTTGAATTCATAGCCCTTTTTCCCATCATGTTGTTCACTGAAGTGGAGCTCCTAGTAGCTCTCAATCATATCTTCGTATAATTAAGTTCCTCGCAGCACTTCTCCTGTGTGTGTTACATTGCCTAGAACTGTTCTACCACGATCCGCTGCATCATGTCACCTCTTGATGGCATCTTCATTGCATTCTAATCTTTGTGGAATAAACTCAAACTATAATCTCTCCATGTGTGGCATCTACCAACACATCGCAAGACCTTCACCACCTTCGATTATGTTCGCTCCTTTGGCAATCGGCCTTCATCCACCCATTCTCGGGTCATACCTAGACGAAGCGTAGCTCCAAGACAATTCGTCGCCTAACAGCTCTCAAAATCCACTGACCTTAATGAAATTAAGGTACCATTGTCTGGATCTTAGGCCCCTGCCCCCAACATAATCTCCGTTGTGCATAGCTTCCTTTACAACAACTCAAAAGTACCTGCCTCTGCATCCTCTTGTCCCGTGCCAAGGCCTTTGACCCCAACTTCACCCCTGCAAGTTAAGTTGCCTTAGTTCTTCTGTCAAATGTTTCACCAAGATAAGGTGCATGTGCCTCGAAGCTCTATTCGACTTTGACACTATGTACGTTGTGTCCGCTCTAGAATAAGGGACCTATGGAACGACATGATTTCGCTCTTGCCTCTGCAAGAGTTCGTATCCTTGACCTCTATCCAAGGAAAGCTTTGTGCCTCTACTCCATGTTTTGTCTTCTATGTTGACTCTCTTCATGTGGCTTGGGCACTTCATTAAGTACCACCCAAGTTGCTTCGCCCTCGGTTTGCGTTGGGTTGATGATAGCCCTCACGCCTATCATTCCACGAGTCAACCCTCCGTCGAGTCCAATCTTCACATCGACTCTAAGTTTGCCTTTGTTTAGTGTTGCCTTGGGTCGCTTCCCCACTTGATCTCGTAATGCATCCACCAACACATTACCTCGTGTGAGATCATGCAATGACTCCTCGTCGCTCGCTTGGTCCATTGAGCTTTGTGGAGCTATTGTCTCGAGGTAACCCTTCTTAACATGTACGGTTTGTAGCACATGATTCTCCCTTTAGAGAACCGAGACTTATCCCTCCTCGATATCTGTTCAGTTGGAGCAACTTTCATCCTCACATCTTCCCTCTGGAAGTTTCGGAGACCACCATCCCCCTGGACTACTCCGTCTTGCTGAACAAACTGTGCATTGTTCCACCCCCACGAACGCATGTTAGAACCCTTGCAGATTCTAAACTTGGGGTTGATCTCTTTAGGGGATCGGCCTCCTTGGAACTCTATAGAGGTTCCTCCCTCCAAGTTGCTGCTCAAAGGCTACAAAAAAAATTCATCTATTGCTTATGAAAAGAGGAGGAATACATGGCTATTTATAGAGCTTCTAAACCCTAACTTCTAATAGGACTCCTACTCAAGACTCCTACTTCTAACCAACTCCTAATAGGATTTCTACTCAAGACTCTTATTCCTTTACAACTTCTAATTTTTCTCTAAGAAACAACCTCCTAACCCTAGCCGGCCTCTTCACCTCTTTAATAGGGGTCGGCTCAGGTAGGTTTTACATGAATGTCTCTCTCAATTAGGACTCTCCTAGCTAGAGTCCTAACAGACCCGCCCTCTTCAAATCAGCCTTGTCCTCGAGGCTGACGATTCATGAATTCTGGGAATTTGATCTTCAAGTCGTCATAGTTCTCCCAAGTGGCATCTTCTGTTGGTAAGTCCACCCACTATATTAGCACTTCAGTAGTGGGTCGTCGTCGTCGAGTCATGATCCGTCGATCAATAATGGCACTTGCCTAGGTCTGGGTTCTCCTTGGGTAGTCATATTTGGTGGGTGGCTTTGGGCTGTCTCCAAGCACCTATTTACAACTTTCGTCTGGCCGTTGGTTTGTGGGTGATATGTCGTACTCCTTTTTAATTTAGTACCTTGAATATGGAATAACTTTGTCCAAAATTTGCTCGTGAAGATACAAGTAGAATTTGTCACAAGCACAATGCGTCCCTTATAGTGTAATTCTTTTGAGTCCCAATTGTAATGAGCTACGGAGCTTGGTGCTTCCTCCAATTTTTTTATGATCTTATTGGTCTTCGAATCTTCCTACCATTCCCTCTTATTATCCTCAGGGAAGTTGCTAGTCGAAAGTGCAATGGCCGAAAATTCAACTTGCTTGGGTAGCCGTGAAAGCGCATCTGCAACAACATTCTTTTTCCCTTTTTTATAAGTTATTTCATAATCATATCCAAGAAGCTTTGTTACCTATTTTTGCTGCTCGGGGGAAGATATCTTCTGCTCCAAGAAATATTTTAGGCTTTTATGGTCGATCTTGATTTGAAAGTGTCGCCCGATCAAGTACGATCTCCATTTGGCCACCGCATGCACAATCGCGAGCATCTCCTTATCGTAAATAGTCATCTTAAGATGGGAAGGAGATAATGTCTTATTGATATAAGCGAGGGGGCGGCCATCTTGCATTAGTACAGCACCAATTCCGACTCCGGAGGCATCGGCTTCAATAACAAAAGTCTTATCGAAGTCGGGTAGCGCTAGTACGGGCGTTGTCATCATTGCGGCCTTAAGTTCGTCGAAGGCGGTGGTGGCTTTGTCCGACTATTAGAAAACATCTTTTTTCAGCAAGGTAGTAAGGGGTGCACTGATCTTTCCATAGTTTTTCACGAACTTGCGGTAGTAGCCTATTAAACTGAGAAAGCCACGTAGCAATTTTATGTTCCTTGGGGTCGGCCAGTTCTGCATTGTTTCAATTTTGGAGGGGTCCATTGCCACACCTTCCTCTGATATGATATGCCCAAGATATTCCATCTTCTGTTGAAGAAAGCAAAATTTTGTAGTGGTCATTTTGTGTTCAAAAGGTGATTTTCGGTATGTCTTCTTCGCACACTCATATTTGATGATACCCGGATCAAAAGTCCAGCTTTGTGAAGATTTGTGCTCCCTTTCATCTAGCAATTCATCTACTATTGGAATAGGGTATTTATCCTTGACGGTTATGCCGTTGAGAGCTCGGTAATCAACGCACAATCGTCATGTTTCGTCCATATCTGAAAATTCAGCAAGCAAAGAAAGTAGGTTTAGATCTTTAAATTCTATTAGCTCTCCCTTAGTTTACTGCTCAAGTTATACCAAAAAGTCGTTGCATGCTTTATGCAAAACCTTATTCATTTGTTGTGTGCAAATCGTCGTTACGTCGCCCCCACATTTCTCGTTCAGTATCACTTGTTTCCCCTTACTATAAAATTTCATAATTAGTTTCATAAAATTCCAAGAAACATCACCTAATGTCGTCAACCATTCAATTCTAAGTATGGCCTCATGATCATCAAGAGGGAGGAAGAAATATGCAATTATCTCTTGGTTCTGCAACAACAGTTTCACCTGCGGGCACCTATGATCACACTTCAAAATCCATCCGTCGGCGACCTTAACGTCAAACCTACTGCAATTCTCGATAGGTAAGGCCATCCGAATAGAAACCTTACTGTTTAGGAAGTTATTAGTGCTGCCCATGTCGATGAGAATAGTGATTGGTTGTTGTTTGAAAAGGCCTCCAACTTTCATCGTTTGCAGGTTTGAGTAGCCGGCTAGTGTATGTACCGTAACTTCGGTCGGTTGTGGCTCTTCTTCTGCATCTTCTTCTTCATGTTTAAGGCTCTCTTCTGGATGTTCAATGACCGCTTCTTCTACTGGTTCAATCATAAGAAGTCTCCCTTTACTACAGCGATGCTCACGGCTCCACGGCTCATCGCAATGCCAATATAACCCCTTCGCATATCGCTCTCGAAGCTCTTCTCTTGTCAACCTCTTTGGTGCAGGGACTCGGTCGACAGTAGGGGGGCTGAGGGCTTCAGTATTGCTGGTCGAGGAGCGACCCTAGTCCTCTGAGCTTCATGGTTCAATCGCTCCTCTTGATGTCGTGCAAAAGAGATGGCGGCCATAAGCTTGTACGGTTGTCGCGCTTTAACTTCTCCCCGAATCTCCGACTTCAAGCCCTCAATGAAGGTCCCCAATAGCTGTTTTTGAGACCAATCACGAGTTTGATTAAATAACCTTTCAAACCCGGTTTGGTACTCCTGAATGGTGGAGATTTGTCGGATCTTTGCTAGTTGTCCGTCAATGTTCTCGTAATCGGTTGGTCCGAAGCGGATCAGCAGTCCTTCTTTGAATTGTCGCCATGAGAGGATTCCATGAGTGTGTTCAAACCAGTCAAACCATTGTATGGTATCCCCTTCAAGATGTATAGCCGCAATTTTCACCATAGATGCGTCCACGGTGTTGTGGTACCGAAAATATCGCTTCGCGTGCGAGATCCAACCAATCGGATCTCCTTCTTCCCATCTAGGGAAGTCCACCCTCATGCGTGGATAGTTGGGGTCGGTCATAGAGCCTCCCCTCCCTTGGAAGTCATCTCTTCGGGCTTGGTGCGATTGGGCAAAGCTCTCTCCTTGATGTGATTTCTTCAGGCTTAGTGGTCGGCCCAATCTGAGTTCGATAAAGAGCGTCCGAATCTTATCCTCCATTCGCACCTTGAAGGCTTCGAATTTAACATTGATTGCCTCCTCAGATGCCATAGTATATTCCTCCAAATATATAATGTTAAAATCTCTCTTTTGTTGTCGGGTTAAAGACATGTATAGGTTGAGAGAAGTGATGGTCGAAAGGGTTGGTGGATCGGTGGATGTAGGCTGCGGTTTAGGCTTGTTTTATGCCTGTTTTGGGTGCAGTTTGAGGGTGTGGTTTGGTGGAGTTTTAGGACTGTGGATGAAAGTTTTAGATTTGTGGTAGATGGCAACAAAGGTTTGATAGAAATCAATGGAAGTTGCTGCAGGTATGTGCTGTCTTGGAAGAGCAGAATTGTCGTCGAAGAAACAGCGGTTTCTCGATGAAATTTCTACCAAAAACTTGAGAAATTTGAGGAGGGAATTGACAGCAAAATCTTAGTTTATATGACAGCAAGGATGTCCAATTTAATCAAGAAAATTTCGGTAGTATAACAACAAGGAAATTGGTGCAAGTTGCGATAGCAAAATTCTCGTGAAAAAATTTCAGCAGTTTGCGACGAAAATTTGCAGCAACACAAAATCGTTTTTAGAGATGAATTCCTCAATAGATCAATCTTAAATGGAAACCAAGATGATCTATAAAGTGTATAAGAAATTTCATTCAAAAAAGATTGCAAATAGATGGGTTAAGGCAACAATATGCGGTTGAAATTTTCTGCATCACAGATTTTCAAGTGTAGCAGATTGGACATAAAAGATCAATGGTTTATATTAAGAATTTTTCAACGAAACCAAAGGGAAATCCACTGTTAGGAAGTGTTAAAGCTATCATAAAAATTTCATAGGGATTTAGACAGAAAAAACATAGTAGCAAGATCAAATAAACTGTGCTATGCGGCTGGAATTTTATAGTGCAGATTTTCAAGTATAGCAGATTAGACGTAAAAGATTAATGGTTTATATTGAGAATTTTTTGATAAAACCAAAGGGAAATCTACTGTTAGGAAATGTCAAAGCTGTCATAAAAATTTGGTAGAAGTTTGGATAGAAAAAACGTAGTAGCAAGATCAAATAATCTGTGCTATGCGGTTGGAATTTTACAATGCAGATTTTCAAGTATAGCAGTTTAGACGTAAAAGATCAATGGTTTATATTGAGAATTTTTTGACAAAACCAAAGGGAAATCTGCTGTTATGAAGTGTCAAAGCTGTCATACAAATTTCGTAGAGATTTGGATAGAAAAAACGCAGTAGCAAAATCAAACAGACTGTGCTATGCGGCTGGAATTCTGCAATGTATCTTTCGTCGTAAAGATGAAAATTTTGCGACGAAAAGTTTATGCAGCAATATTGGAACAATTATTTTTTTTTGGATTTTCGAATAAGGATAACTAAATTGCAGCAGTAGTAAGGTAGGAATCCAAAACCTGTTACAATTCACGGGGAGATCAAAGGATGATCTGCAGTGGTGGAGATGACGACGGAATTTGGCGACGATCTTTTAAGCAATTGTGGGAATTGCTTTGGGTGGTTGTGGAGGGCTGATGGATGGCTGTGGAAGGGCAGCGAGACGCCAAGAACGCTGCTCTGATACCAGGTGTTAAAACCCTTGCAAATTCTAAACTTGGGGTTGATCTCTTTAGGGGATCGGCCTCATTGGAACTCTGTAGGGGTTCCTCCCTCCAAGTTGCTGCTCAAAGGCTGCAGAAAAGATTCATCTATTGCTTATGAAAAGAGGAGGAATACATGGCTATTTATAGGGCTTCTAAACCCTAACTCCTAATAGGACTCCTACTCAATACTCCTACTTCTAACCAACTCCTAATAGGACTCCTACTCAAGACTCATATTTCTTTACAACTCCTAATTCTTCTCTAAGAAAACAACCTCCTAACCCTAGCCGGCCTCTTCACCTCTTTAATAGGGGTCGGCTTAGATAGGTTTTACATTAATATCCCTCTCAATTAGGACTCTCCTAGCTAGAGTCCTAACAACGCACTTACTAAATTGCAACTCTTCGCCAATATAATCCCCCTTGCGCCCCTCAAAACTCAACAACATGCTGAACTTGTTGCACACTTCAGCTTCCTACGAACGTATCCTTCCCTTATCGAAGAAAAAGTTTTAATGCTCCATGGCACCGCGTTTCGATCACCTTGGGATAGCCACAAACAGTTCATCATCCACATACAAGCCCTTGCATGAGTATCGAATCCTTCGAGTTAATAATTCCTCTCACCACTATGAGCTTTGCATTCGGTCGCCGAGCAACCCATCCCTCCTTGCACAGTCTCATCCTTTACCAAGCGCCCCACTTACCCTGAGCACCATCAAGTTTGGTTGCCAACGTTGAGCAGTCATTCGAACTCAGCCATCCCAACCTTTGTGTATTACACATTCTTCCCAACTCGCTTATCCTCATGGTGCCTCTCGCGTAAAGAGTCGGTCATTACTTTGAATGTCAATTACGGATGCCCACTCTTCTGAGTGACTCCTTTCCCTATTTCTCAACGCTTGTTTCCCTCAAACGATCGTTGGTGTTGGCTGTCATTCGAACTCAGCCATCCCAACCTTTGTGTATTACACATTCTTCCCAACTCGCTTATCCTCATGGTGCCTCTCGCGTAAAGAGTCGGTCATTACTTTGAATGTCAATTACGGATGCCCACTCTTCTGAGTGACTCCTTTCCCTATTTCTCAACGCTTGTTTCCCTCAAACGATCGTTGGTGTTGGCTGCCCCCAATGCAGCCTTGCTAAGTCTCCCACGATTGCATATCAAGTGTTTCTAAGTGTGCTTGTCCCGCATGGATATCATTTGTCACAGACTTAGCTAGTTTTGCGTATGTCGTGCGACACGCTTGTATGTCCATCTGCAAAGGGTTAGCCTCCTCAAAACCTTTTATGGTCCCTTAAGAACCTGCAAAAGAGAAGACGAGTTAGAGGAAGCGTTTAACTCAGGATCCCATAAGCAGTCATTTCAACAAACACTTAATAGGCAATACAAATTACAAACATAGACTTTACAAGCTCTGAACGATCGTACAGCAAAGGGTCTAAGATGGTCTGTTACAACCAAAAGTCCCCACAAGTGCTCACATGGCATTGCTACTGAACAAGACAACGAATCAGCCCAAAACACTATCTTAAAGGCCCATCCAACCATATACCACCCGGGTAGCTCCTGAGTGTTGTACTACCTGACACTCAACACCACTCTGCGGAGTTAAAGAAACACCAAAATGGCTGCGTGGATGGCTTGTTTCCGAGCAGTTTTGCCTCTGCACGACAACTGCACACAACCTGCGTTTACAAGATTAAACCAATCGCAAAAGCCAACCAAAATGGGGTTGCCAAACCTACCGCAAGCCCTCTACGTGTTGTGCAAAGCATGAACAAAACTGAATCGAACACCCTGCTTCCAGTTTTGTTCGTGACAACAGTCCGCAGCCTTCTCTTCCCTCTTCCCTCTCCCCTCCGCCGCAACCCTAATATGGTGTCACCGCAACCGCCTGTCTCCTCCCCTCTTCTCCAATTGCTCCTCTCTCTTCCCTCTTCCCTCTTTAGCCCTCCTATGTTCCCTTTTCACCCCTTCCTGCAGCCCTCGCATGGTGTCACCGCAACCCCCCGTCTCCCCCCCTCTTCTCCAATCGTTCTTCTCTCTTCTCTCTTCACTCTTCCCCCTCTTCCCCGCTTCCCCGTTCACCGCTGCTCCCCTACCATCCTACGTTCCCTGCTCTTCCCTCTGTGTCAAATTTGCAGATTTTGGAATTGTTTCTTTGGATGTTTTTTTTGCTTGAGTTTTGGGGTAATCAGTTTGGAATTTGGTTTTACAAGAACCTACAGTGCATGCAATGAGTGTTTGTTACTTATTGTTGATTAGGTGGCAAGCTTTTAGAGGAAATAGCATTTGGTTTTACAAGAACAGCAGCTGCCTTCTTTGTTGTAGTGAATCAGTAAAATGTCGATTATTATAGAAGAGGTGGAAAAGAGGAAGAAGAGGAATATAAATCATCTACAGAGGAAGAAGAGGAAGATGGTAACAAGATTGAAAATGATGAACTGGATTTTAATGATCTTTGATGTTAATTTTGTTTTACTTTGTCATTTTTGCTATTGGATATAGACAATGTAGTTTGGTACTTTAAATGAATGCAAGTTTGATGTGTTATTTTAGTTTTAATTTATTTTTATTAATCATGATAGTAGAACTAGATCTGATTAAAAGAACTGTACCCGAACTGGTCTATCCATTGATTTAGGCTTAACATGCTTACTAAAGTTTATCTTGCAACCTGTTTAAGGCTCTTTAACCACGACACAGAACAACCTCAGCTTGAGATGTTTCAGGCAGTATGCCTGGAATAAGGATTCAAATATCAATTCCTATTGATACAAATATTTACTAATCCGACAATCAACAGGTAGATACAAATAGCTCAGCTGTTAGTAGAACTAGATCTGATTAAAAGAACTGTACCCGAACTGGTCTATCCATTGATTTAGGCTTAACATGCTTACTAAAGTTTATCTTGCAACTTGTTTAAGGCCCTTTAACCACGATACAGAACAACCTCAGCTTGAGATGTTTCAGGCAGTATGCCTGGAATAAGGATTCAAATATCAATTCCTATTGATACAAATATTTACTAATCCGACAATCAACAGGTAGATACAAATAGCTCAGTCCAGTTTGATATGGGTTGCAAGGTATACAGTTTCGAATGATATCGCCCGGTATGGGCGGTATACCGGTCCGATAGGAAACCGGTATATATATATATATATATATATACCGAATGGTATATCGTTCGGTATATAGTACCGTACCATACCGAGAGAAGGTCGAAACTCCGATACGGTACGATATTTCAATCCTTGATGGGTTGTACTTCCAGAACCCTTACCATGCCATGCATACCAGGCTATAAGTAGTCAGCACAGACAAGCTCATCAGGCAGTAAGCATGTTGCCCTGTTACCAGACCGATACCACCCTTTTTCATCACCATCCCAACTCTCTATCACTCCTCTTTTTCGCTCTAAACTATCACTCTATCAATTCTTCTCAAACTCACTTTCAAATCTCTATCTTCCTAATATCTGAGTTTGTTTTCTAGCAAAACAAGAATTAAACTTAAGAAAGCATCCACATTATCTCCAAACCAAGGTCAACCTCAAAATGCCCATATTCAGGTCATGATTTCATGATTAGATTGTTGCTTTACTTTTAAATGTATGCATTTCCCTCTCCTAATTTCTTGCTGTAATGATACTGGGTCTATGCAAATCTAGCTGGGTCTATGTAAATATATGCCATGTCCAATGAAGATTTGCATGAATTTGACCAAGATGTATCCAGCTGAGATCCATTCAAACCCGACTGAGATGATCTAGGCTATATCAACTGATCTAAGCTAGATTTGTACGAATTTGACCATGATTTATGCAAATGAAGGGCAAATCTGCTTATTGAAATAATATTGGTTATGCATAGAACTAACAGACCGTATTTCAACATCAAGCATAAATTTGATAATTGTGCATCTAAATCAATTTGTTAATATTTGCAAGAAAATAACACCAAAGTAGCAAAATATACATCCAGTGTGGCAGCATACCCATCTGGACTGAAACAATGCATGTATTGTGACTAAACTGATTGGGTTGAAGCAATAATCTGACTGAAGTAGCATTTAATAAGGTGGGCTTTCCAACATAGTCAAATGCACTAAGGTAACTCAAGAAACCAAGCAAGCTTTGACAGCCAAATTGTATGCTCAAAGACCCTAAAGTTGCAGCAGAAAGCCCAGAGAGAAGACTTCACTGGGCAAGGATTTGAGTTGTCCATCCATGATAAGGATCAGGACTGTTAATCAGGATCCCAACTTTGCCATTGATATTCATGTATCTCTAGATCAATTGGTTTGCTTAGTTATCTATTGCCCATGGGTTTGCCCAAGGGTTGTGGCACAGGGCATCAGTCTCAATCATCCAGTCAGCAAGTCAAGAAGAAAGATCCTCTATTGCAATCGGTTGATCCATTGGATGCCATAAATGAGCAATAAATTGATTCAAATAATGAGACATCTTCATCAAATTTATGTTCTTGTAAGGTTCGTGAAGATGATAATGAGGTGGATAGTTTTACATCTACCACTGGCGAACAGGGCTAGGAGACCTATGTCAACTATGCAAATACAAAGAAGTGCTTGTAAACCAAGGAACAATATCTCACTCATGCCACCTAAAAGGCTAAAATAACAATCATGATGTGTGCCAATCCACCCAATTTATATATAGCAAAAAAGACAAGAACAAAGGAAAAGCAATTGATATTTTAAGATGAGAGACTACTTATATTACGACAAATCAGATAAAAGATTCTTACAGCCACAATCTTTCTTACAGCACAAATCTCATGGCCAATATTATATAACAATAATTAATCATTTTCCTCAAAGCCTGTACTTCATATGGCTCACAATGCCATTATAATAATGGCACTTGCAGTCTTACAACTCAATGGCCAATATAGTCATATTTGCCATAGCCATACTTGCCCCAGCTGCCTACTCCCACAGTTATAATTAATGACAATAAGGCTACAACTATTATTGCTATTGCTTTATTAGTGGCACAAACAATATCGATATCAGATGTGATGGAAGCAGTTTCACGCATCGGTTCTTCAAAATTATAATCTTAATCGCAAATGAGTAATATTGAGGACCAGAAATTTTCCATTGAATCAAAGTGATCCTTTTGGTAATAGTAGGCCATTCATAAGGTAGAACATTTAAATGCCTATCATATCTTGAAAAAATTTTGTGCATGCTTCTTCATATATGGTTTGCAATAGATAGTACAGACATATTTTGATCTCTTATTAACTCAAACTCAAGAAAAAACAAAGTTTTTGTAGACAAATAATTGGACCAAAATTGGTCCAACCGGAACCGATCTATTCAACCAGTATCGATATACAGATGCATACTGATATCAATACCAAATTGAGATTTTAATCCTTGCTTGAGACACCTCAGGACTCTAAACCTTGTCTCCAAGATCAACCTTATCATTGTGAAAAATTTGCATCCATCCAACACTCCTATTTAGAAACCAATTAGGTGACTAAAGTAACAAGGTCATTGGTTTTGTTGCTAAAGAAAGTGTGAAAAGATCTAATGGACATACTTGCATGGTAGACACAAAATGCCCTTTAATGCATGGATTTGACATAATTCAACTATTCAAGGACATAGCTACCTTGAAAAGACTCAAGCATTTCACCACAGATAAATAAGCATTGTGCTAACAGTTACAAGTAGTTACTAAATGTTACAAATGCTAAGCCTACCTCCTCTCCCTTCTTAATGCGCTGTCCAGCATTAATCATCACTTCAAGCATGCGATCCTTGAAACGCCAATGCAGAAAACAGTTGGGCTGAAAGGAATGGTTCAACATATCTGCACAATAAATATGCTTAACATGCTCCTAGACATCCAATGAAATACTTCTATCAACAAAAGCTGAAAACTGTGGCCGAAATGAAATCAATAGATAAAAAGTAGAGTTCCAGAACTGGAGGTTTATTGAATGTTCAAGTGAAAAGGATGATATTTGTGAACAACGCAAGAGATTGTGATTTTAAGTTGTCAACCAAATCTAACTGAGCAGTTGTCCCTGTTGGATTTATTGGCAAATAAAATGGGACTGGACTGACAGTTTCTGACCTACTGACTGCAGTCTCCACATACTAATAATATGACTATGTAAATATCACGAGTATATTACATGATTGCAGAAACTCTGAACTACTGGTTTGGAGCTTTACACTTACCAGCATAAGGAACAAGCATGTTTGCATCTTGTACAAGAGCTCCAACCCTGATTTGCATGTTAACAGCACGTGACTGAACAATACTCAATGCCCAAAGAAATCTTTCAGCATCACAAGCAAGGCGTTTTATCTTTAAAGGGGCCGCTGAGTGCTAATTTATGTCAACCATGACTGACGTTAGGTGAAGCTAAGGTTCACAAAAAACTGAATAAAACCTTACCCAGTGTTTTTCCCAAAATTCTATAGCTCGTTTTTGTTGTTCTTCCATTTTAGAAGCCAGATCTGTGTCTTGCAGCTCCAAAAGGTCATCCTAAAAGCAATATGTTAAAAAGAAATTATTACAACCTGGAAAAAAAAGCTACTCAAGCAGATCAGGGTTAGAGCTTGTTTATGAGAATTTGATTGCACTAGAACTAAGAAAGAAACAAAGAAGACTAGAAAAGATGACTTCATCTAGATCTCAAAAGAACATTGTACAGGAAACTTGATGGACACACTGGAATTTCTTAAGTTTGAAGAACAATAAATAGATATAGATATAATTGGATCCTTAAAGTTCAATAATCGGAGTAAAACTTTAACTAATATAACAATCTTGAATTGCAATTCTACGACTGTCAGAGTCTGTTCTCTTATAGGGTGAAGCAAGGTTTTTAATTTCGATGTGTACCGCCCAGTATGGATGGTACATGTCGATCCGAAAGCCTCTCGGCACACGAACCACCTGCTACCGAACAGTACCAAAATTTTGACCCTGTATTAGGTGATATAGGGCCGTATCAAGCAGTAACGATTGAAACCGACCATTACCAACTTATATCAGGTTTCAAACGGTCAATTTACTCTTGGAGGCAACCTAAAGGATTTTTATACCCTTTCCTCTCCCCTCTTTCAATTCATTTTACTCTCACACTCTCTCAAACTCATTTTCAATCACAATCTCTCTCTTATTCTCATATTTTCACTCTCCTAAACTCAACAAAACAACGATTTGTGGATTAGATCAAATTTAGGAAGCTAATTTGGAGGTTAATTTGGGAGGCATGAGAGGAAAAACTTTTTAATCAAGAGGTATGTATTCTCTTTTTATATTTTTATTGATTTATGAGGTAATTAAGCCTATTCTATGTGATATATGACTTAATGTCTAATATGTTGTTTGACATGCTTTTGATGGTGGAATAGAATTAATTAGGGAGTAATTAAAGTCTTTAATGTTATGATTAGTGTGTTTAATATTTATTTATTTAAAATTAGAAACTTAATAGGTCAAATGTTTATATTTCATGCATATTAAGGATTGGATCATATGTTAATTCAATATCGACGGAAAGACGTTCCGAAACAGACTGAAATTGCGAACCTTACACAAGGCTACTCCTCAAAGCCCGAAAAAAGATATATGACACTATTCTTACCTAATTTACATTAGTTTTTTTTTAAACTATACTAAATGTATATTTATTTCTAATTTAAATACCCTATTTTTTTCTATTTTTCAAGTATTTTCGAAGGATTTTATGCTATTTTAGGTATACCGCTCAATACGCCCTGACGTACCATTGATACACCTCGGTACATACTGTACCGAGCGAGGCTTGTTATGCCAATATGGACCGAAATTGCGAACCTTGGGGTGAAGCAACAAAAACAACTTTCCAATGGAAGGGACAAATAAGAAACTTGAAATTAGTAACTTCGAAGCTTCAACACTTTCAACTTAAACTATTATACGATCCTTGATCATTCAAGATATATTAATGTGGGAAGTTGGCTGTTTGCTTTTACTTAGAAAAGAAGAACGTTCATCTTTGATCAACAAGTTCCCACAGTAATGATGGCATCATGGTATACAATATAAAGTATAAACCATAGGTTTTTTAGTTAACAAGGATGAACCTTCATATATTTTGAGAGCTTTACACTCATCTAAAAACTAATTATAATGGCTGCCTCATTAGTGGTTCTCTCTCTTAAAGATGTGAAGACAGCATTAGACGAGGAGACCCTCTTATCTCCACATATCTTCATACTAGATCAACAGATTTTATCCTCTTTATTTAACAAACATGTTAACCAAAAGGATATTATCCCATTCAATCTAAAAGGCATTATGATTTCACACTTAATGTTTGTTGACGACCTGCTTTTGGCCTTTTGTGCTAACAAGTCTTGCAACATTATCTTCAACGTCCTTAACCTTTATGAACAACTTACTAATTTAAAAGTCAATCTCTCCAAGTCAAACGTCTACTTTTCAAGACATTGTCCACCCTCCACCAGACATTCTATTTGTTGTACTCTAGGTATTAAGGAGGGGTCATGCCCTATAAAGTGCCTACTTATCGTAAGGTCGCCTCCCTCAAAATTTCCAAAACATCCTAGTGGATAAGGCTCTATCTAGAATTCAATGTTGGTATAAAGGGCTTATCTCCCAAGCCAGGAAGATGGTTCTAACAAATTTTGTTCTTAATTCTATGCCCACTCATCTCCTTCTTAATTGTTTTATTTATGATTCTATCCTGAATCATATGACCAAGCTTTCCAGTTATTTCTTTTGCAATTTAGATCTCGCCAAAAAGAAGAAGAAGCTCATAGTCGGGACACCATCTCAAGACCTAAGGATTGAGAGATCTTCTCACTACCAAAAAAATCTATATGTGTTGAACGAATTTTACCTCTTTTGAATAATTCCAATTCGCTTTGGGTTAGCATTCAAAATGCCAAATACAGTCACTTACATCCTTGGGATGATCCCTCCTATTTCTAGATCTAGAAGAAATATTTGAACTCTTATTGACTTAATTAAATAAGGATTTATGAAATTGATTGGTGATGGTACATCTACAGATATCTGGTCTGATCTATGGATTGGAATATTACCATAAATAGATGACCCGCTTTGATTAATGTGTTTGCACTGAATGACTTTCAGATGGTCTCTGATCTTATCCTCCGTAATCGTTGGGATGATTGTAAACTCTATTTCCTTTTTCATCCTTCACTAGTTGAAAGTATTAAGAAGATTCAAATCCCTAGAGTCCCCACTTATGACATACAATCCATTGGGTACTTCTGTGAGTAGTGCTTACCAAAGTTTGAAATTTGGCTTAGAAGTTAAGGTTGAAGTTTGGCCCGATTGAAAGGAAATTTGGCAGCTTGTTATAACTCCTAAAATTAAACTCTTTTGTGGAAACTTTGTTGGAATATACTCCCCACTTCTAATCTAATTTCTCATATCTTGCACAGCCAAGTTGAATGTTGTCCTGATTGTAATCTTTACATTGATTCTCCTAAACATATTTTCTTTTGAGTGTTCATTCTCTAATATTTTTGCTCTATTCTTCAAGAGAAAGCCAACCTTAATTTTAAGTATTTTGACAATTGGTACCTTGGGTCTTGGTTAGAAGAGGGTAAGGATACCGACAAAATCACTTCTAAATGGATCCTAAGTCTCATTTCTTACTATCTTTGGTGTCTTTGTTTAAATAAGAATAATGTCAAATTTCGTAATCATCAATCCAAACCTATTTCCTTAATCAACAAGGCACTTGCACTCATGAATTATTATTTTATATATATCCTACTTCTGAAGGAACTAATGTTGTTGCTCCTGTGTCATCTTCTATAACTATGGTTACTTTTGATTATGTTTTGGAATGTGATGGTTCTTTTTGTTCTTCTAATCTTACTGCAGGCTTGGGATATGTCTTCTTCAATGCTCAAGACAAACTTGTTGCTATCGGCTGCTCCCTACCAAGCTTCATATCTTGTTATGTCTGAAGCGCTAACTCTTCTTAAAGCGCTCAAACAAGCAGAATCCCATCAGTGGAGAAATATTTTTATTCGCATGAATGCCTTACATACTATCAATATCATCACTTCTACTGCTGCTGTTCACTGGCATATCAATACCATCATTGCAAATATTAAGTTCTTGATTGAAAAGCTTAATGTTGTTCATCATAGTCACAGGTCTAGGAGCTCTAATTGTAAATATCATGATCTAACTAATTTTGCTAGAACAACCAGATTCTCTTATTTTTGTATGACTGAGGAGAGAGGCTCTTCGCCTAATCCCCTTAGCATATATCTTCAATAAATGAAAGCTTCTAATTTTTCTCAAAAAAAAGTTTTATATAAATGTCATCAAGATATGTGATGGAAAGCCACAATCAAGCAATTTACTGGAGTTCATAAGTATATGTGAAATTTTGTGAAACCAAATTAACCACCAGCCTGCATTTTGTGTATGATCAAGTTGAAATATGCTGCAGCCAAAGGTTATGATTCAGCATCTAAAATAGGCCTTCAGTCATATCTGACTGGGCTGCCAGTAAGCCTCTTCATATGCACAAGCAAATCATTAGATCTAGTTCAGATGGCTGTCTAGATCCAAAATCAAAACTGATACAACAATGACAACAAAAATGTAATGTCCCAACTATTTGGGGTCGCATGGATCTTTTTGCACCATTGAAATCTGCACAATGTAATATTTCTAGTAAAATCAAGAGCATTCAAATCTCTTTTTATCGTTTCGAGTGAAGTCTTCTTGGGTCTTACTCTATCTCTCTTCCCACCACCAATAAGATAACGAATTCAAGTTAAGGGTGGATAGCTATACAGATCATGTTATATGGATCTACAAGATGACAGTAACAATGACAAGAACAACAAGCAGCCATTTTCTTTGTATTTGTATCTGGGAGCAAAGGGGATATTTTCATATATATCCATCTACAAGGGAGTGATAGTCAATTAGTCATACCCCTTGAAAAGTTGACTTTTACATGCATATCCAAAAAAATTATAGGATCATCAAAGGACCCCTAATCTTCTTCCTTCTCCCCTCTTCTGTGACCCTTCTCCTTCATCATAAGCCCTACACAGAATCCTCCTTCACCATCTTCAAACTACCAAAGGATCTAAGATAACCTTTTACTTACCCTCTCCCTTTCATTCATCTCATCCTTGTTCACACCCCCCCAAACCTCAACATCTCTCAAAACCCAAAGAAAAGAAAGGAGAACAAGAAAACAATCCCTACGTCAAAGTAAACCTAACTCTTATTCATCCATCTTCTCCTTTACCACCACCAATCCTCTACTTAGGCTATCACTGACAGTGCAAGGATATTTTTGAAATAGGACAGACCTAAGGGCATGACTCAAGAACATTTTTAAAATAGGACAGATCCAACTTAACTTGAATCCACCATAACCATTAACACTCTCGAATCTCTAGCCCACCTTAATCTCTGAATTTTTCCTTGATTTGATTGTGTACACCATTTCACACAAAAGGCACTTTGGAGAAACGTTATTTTTTCTCATTTAATCACTAAAAGAAGTTTTCTAGCAATCAAAATTTCAAATGACAGTAACTAAACTCAGAAGCATATTTATAATTTTTAAATTTGCAAGGATATGTATATAAAATCAAGATATTGAGGGATGTACACAAAGTAATTTAAGAAGAATAATCTAATGTACAGAATATATGATCCATTGATACCAGAATCCATCAGTTGCAGTGACACATACCTTATGTGCCAAAAGTAAGCTTGTACATTCTTCTGGACTTGGTAAAAAGTCACCATAGAGCTGCCAAAAGTTACCCTCCACATCAAATGAATATAGAAGAAGACAGGCCAATCTTAGATCCCAATCTGTCTGCAAATCAAGCACAGTAGAGTAAGAAAAAAATCTTATACTAATCTAACATTAATGTCAAAATCACCGACAGTAAACAAGAACATTGTGTTCATCATTAGTACATTTTTGGAGAATCAACAAAAATAAGGAATAGATACGATAAACTAAAATACTAAATATGTGGAGTTAAAGGAAAGCAGATTCTGAAAACAAAATGAAGAGAATCATTGTGAATTTTCCTTGCAGAAATTTTAATCTACAGGACTAGGTTAAAAATCTCACTTAAGTGATGAGAGATGAATCAACAATCCGAAAATTAGGTTTATTTAATTTTTGCTCACTTCTGACTGGTGTCAAAATTTAATTACAATGCAATAGATATAGCATGTAAAATTATAAGCCAGCATGACAAAAGACCTCCAAAAAAAATTGTCAGTCTTTCATATACCCCACAATCGCTATTATAGATAAATTATGATTCTTATTCAATTTTGTTCGTCGTCTAGAATATATGGAGAATTTTCTTTTTGGAGACCAACAAATGTTCACAATAAGAGAATAGCAGTGTTCATGTAAAAATCTCTGAAACTGACTTCAAATGTCTTACAAATCTGTTGTAACAAAAGAAAATAGTCTTGGTTAATTGCACTATTTAAAATAACTATTCCACTATTGTGATTAATCTCTATAGTTTAATAACAGAAAGTAGAGCCTATCTTTTTCTAGAGTTCATAATACATCTTTAGCCTCTCTATCAAATTTTTGAAATACTTATGCAATACTACTAATCAAGGATTGAAATATCGTACCGTACCGGAGTTTTGACATTCGCTCGGTAACTATATACCGAACAGTATACCGTTCGGTATATATATATATATATATATATACCGCTTGGTAGTAGGCGGTCCGTGTATCGGTCTGCTGACGGACCGGTACGTACCGCTCGGTATGGACGGTATTATTCGAAATTGTAATCCTTGCTTCTAATATATAAGTTTGGCTTCTAACATGACAGAAAGTAGAGCTTATCATCATTGTATATACTTCTTTTTTTGAAAGAATCATTGTATATACTTAATGCATAATGTTTTAAAATTTTAAATGTTAATGGTGCAAGGTACTATTTTACCAGTGATGAAAGACATCATTGTTTCGCAATAGCTATATATTTACTGGAGATATACAACACTAAATATATAGACAGAGTTAGAAGTCATTCTTTGGAGCGAACATACATGAACCTGTCAAGTCATTTCAGTTACCTCAGGTTTTGTGGAGTTGATAATATCAAATATTGGATGACCAACAGGTATTATGTTAGGGAAAAACATCCATGGAAGCTTCTGGCTTATAGTCAACATCAGCTCCAACGGTATTTCCATTATAACCTGGAAATAAATATAGAATCTAACATCATTAAAAGGAACAATTTGTTATTACCAAAAAATTCTAGGAAACATAAAGAAGGGAAAGCTAACAAATATGCTTAATATCAAGCACCATTTACAGCAACCAAGGGCACTGGAATTATGATTTCATCTACCAATTATTTTCTGTCAGAATAGGTTGCCTCCTTGAACAAAAATCTTAGTGATACTTTTATTTTCCTTTTGAAGGAAAAAGTGGAAATCCCACCTGTTTTAATTTACAAAATTGAAAAGGAAACAAGAACCTGGAAAAACTGGCTAGAAGAAATCTCCAAAATTTTACAGCACAAGAGAAGGAAAACGTCCCTACCCATAGATTCAAGAAACCAACAAGAATTCTCCAATATTAGAACAACTCAGATAAATAAACTGTGGAAAAAGAGATGACTTGGGAGTATGATCATTTTCATTAATTTTTTCAATGAGTATAAATAAGCACATGTACCAATTCACATGGTGTTCACATTATATTCACATTATATAAGAATGAAAGAGTGTCTTTCGGAGTACTTTAGTAAAATATCTGCAAATTAAGTGTGTGATGGACTAAAAGCAACAAAAGTAGTATAATCTGATAGTTTTGTGTTTTTTTCTCGAACCAACATTTCAATATGTTTCATGTGTACATGAAAGACAGGGTTTGCTACAAGAGGTAATGCCACCTGATCATGACAGTGTAACTTGGCAAGACCCAAAATGTTAACTTATAAATCTTGTAAAAGATGTACCAACCAAATAAATTCATAAGTAATCGTTGGCATAGTTATGTATTCTACTTCTGTCAAAGAACAAAACAATTTTTAATTGTTTCTTTATCTTCCAAATGATGAAGTCCCAGGAAAACACAATACCCGAAAAGTGATCTTGTAACAAAGCAACCTCCCCACTCAGCATCATCATACCCAGTTAAATTTATGTCATTCTTTGTTGGAAACAATAGACACTTAAATATCACAAAAATCGAATCGCTATGACAAAATGTGGTATGCAAAGCTAGTGCATAAATTTACTAACAAGGTGCAGCGAAGAAGTTATATATGGTTGTGATTGTAAGACGAATAAAATGTGGTATACGAAGTTGGTGAATAAATTTAGTAAGAAGGTGCATCAAAAAAGTTGTCACAAAAATCGAATCGCTATGACAAAATGTGGTGTAAGAATCCGGTGCATAAATTTACTAAGAAGTGCATCGAAGAAGTTATATTTGGCCTTGTGATTGTAAGATGAATAAGTCGGCCAACAAGTCTGCAAGTCTTCTATATTGCAACGGAGATTTCACCATAAAGAAAAGCATTTTGAACATTAAGTTAATAAAGAGACCAGCATCTTACAGAAGCTATAGCAAACAAGCATTAATGGTAACTAGTTTGGCAATTAGTGCAAATGTCCCATTGTAATCCAATCCTTCAACTTATGTGTAGACCATGGCAATCCATATGACCTTATAACGTTCAATGAAACAATCAGATGTATACTTGATCTTATAGACTATTTGCAACCAATGAGCATTTTTCCTTCAGGCAAACAAGTAACATCCTTTTCTTCCGATGCTTGAAGTTTTTAAGTCATGGTATATTGCCACTTGGATTTTTTTTCTCGGCCTAAGCAAATTGTGTTGGGTTGAATAGAAATAGAGATGCTGACAACAAAGGAATGGTGAAAGGGAAAGATTTTTATAAGAAATAAAACATTTAAAGGATCAAAAGTACCCTTACCAGACGTCAGCATTGAAGATGATGTTGAGCTTGGGAATAACAACATGGTATGGGAACAATGGGAATCTCATAGCCAAACTGATGGTAGACCAATGCAACCTGATCATCTTAGCATAGGTTGGCTGATTTGAACTTAGCTGAGATGAGATAGATGGAATGGATTCCTCAACAAAAATGCCATCATTCTTTATGCAAGTTAAAATGTTTGAATAGATATGCCCCTTAAAGGCTTGTAAGTCACAAATGATAACTTGGTCAGACAATGATAATGGCAAAACTTGCAATCTAGTGTTATTGTTTCATTTCACCATCAAAAAAGGAAATATGTTCATGGAAAATAGCATCTCGGCTTGTGAAAATATATTTAGCCTCAAAATCATAGGCTTTATAAGCCATTTGATCCAAATGATATCCAACAAAAGTACATTTTCAAAACATAAACAAACACTCACAAATGATTATAAGTAGGTGACTGTTTATGAAGAACTTCATATGGTATTTTTCTATGGAGAAGAGATGCCGACAAGAGCTCATGAGGTAAGATATAGTGAGCAGACTCACTTTCCAAAAGGTAATGGAAGTTTTGACTGAAATCTCAAGGCCTGGGCTACAGCAAGACAGTATCTACATTCTAAGGCCTCCCTATTTGTTAGGGAGTGAAAACTCAACTATGCTTATAAATAATTCCATGTTCATTGAAGAAATCTCCCATAAAATAAGACTCAATTCTATTATCTACTTGAGTTTATCTAACCTTTCGATCAAATTGAGTTTAAATTCTAATAAGGTTTGGAGTTGTAATAAAAATGCATGAGATATATCCATGCATTACTAGAAAGATCTTCCACGATGGTCAAAAATAATGAGCATTTAAATAAAAAGAATATCGAAAAGCTCCCCAACTATCATAATGAACCATTTCAAACAGTTCAGTAGTAGAATTTGAACTTAATCCAAAAGGAAGTCTAATTTGTTTGGTCAAAGGATAAACATCACAAACTTTATTGAAACAATCCAAAATTTTAGGAACTGATTCTGCAAGGTGCTTCATGGAATGCATGGACAGATAGTGTCCACAAATATAATTGGAGTGTGAAGACTATCCACATTAAGACGACAAGGACTGGGAGGATGAGGTATCTTCAACACATGTCACATCCTTTAAGAACAATGTCCAAGAAGGTGGCGTAGCAATAGTACGCAGAAAAGAGTATACTGTGCACTGCTTTGGATGCTCTAATACTATGTGGAGATGAGTTGGAAGAATAGTTCATTCTCATTGATTCTTCAATGAGTATAAACAGGCACATGTATAATTTCTAGATAATGTGTTGTCTAATGTATACAAGATGTATTCACATTATTTTCTCACTATTTAAGAAATCTGTAATAGTTGGTAAGAGCCTAAGAGGAATATTGTCTTAATCAATTGGTAAATCCTTCACTTGATTTGTCAGATTCTGTACAATATATAAACAATTGTCAACAAACAAAAAAATTGTATCAAAAAATCTTTACGCATTAGAAATAAATCAAGGAACAAACAAAGATTATAAACAAAAAATTGCATCAAGAAATCTTGACGCGTTAGAAAAAGATCAAGAAACAAACAGTGTTTACAACAATCTATCAGACAATGTCCACCAATTAGATGAAAAACCAAGAAAATGACACTCAGACACTGAAAAGGGAAACCTTTTCAGGAGGCTAACGCAACTCACCCTAGCTCGTCGCAGCGGCTCGACGTCCTTGGACGCGTACACTCCGAACCCATTAGGTCCTTCCATGAACTCAACGCCATAAGCACGCATGCTCCTCACATACCCGATCTTATAGAAGTCAGGGTCGGCGGGCTCCAACTGCACGATCCAGGCACCAAAACTGAACCACAACAAACAAAACCTCCAGAAAATTTGAGACAGCACGAGGAGTCACACCTCAGAGAGCAGGGAACTCTCCTCGGCCTTAGGCGGCTCGAAGAACTTGAATGGGGGAACGGGAGCGGTGGAAGCTCTGCTGACGGTGACAACCCTCCTCCTTCCCTTTCTGCTGCTGGTGCTGCTGTTGTTGCCAAGGGGTACAAAGAAGGCATTGTCTCCGTTCTTAAGCTGCTGAGATTGATGAGATAAGAAGAGGAAGAGGTTTCAGGAAACCCCACAAGAAAAGGAGAAGATGAGAGATGAGTGAGAGAGGGAGAAAGGCAAGATACTTACAGTGCGATGGGAGAGGAAGGAAGGAGAGGGAAGGGGAGGAAGGGGGAGAATGGGGGAAGAAAACATTGAGGAGCGGGGAGTGTGGAAATGCTCGAGAAAGGAAGAGGGGAAGAAGATAACCGAGAGGGGGTTTCAAAGAACGTTATCTTGCGGCCGAATCGGTCGAGGTAAACCGGATTCCGATTTAAACCGATTCGCTTCTTTGTGGACCAGCCCCCTTAAAATGAAAAAGAAAAATGCTTTTACATTTCCATCCTTACAGAGCTTGAAAATATCATTCTTGCCCCTTCCAAATTTAATAATGCATATATATTCTTTGATTTTCTTTTAATTTCCCTCTAGATATCTTCATAAATGAAACTTAAAAAAAATAAAATTCATTATTTTTAACTACTAATCATGGTCACATTTGAACTAAAAATTTTATTGGAATTTTGGACAATATAAAATGTATTATTTTTAACGAATTATTTGATCCTCAGTGATGTCCAGTAGTTACGTTAACATAAATTGGAGTCTCAAAAAAAAAAGGGTGGGGGGGTGTGGGTACTACTCTCTTGAAGGGATCCAAGCACACATGGTTTGCCACTATCATAGGAGCAGAACTAATATTTGGAGCTCACAGCCTAACTTAAGGATCTTAGCAGAACTAATAAATTGACCCTCCTATTTCCTTCTCTGTGTACGTAATTAAAATCAATAAATGGCACTAAATAATTAGGACTGTCCTCAATTGTGATAAGGATTTGACACAGATAAGTGAGGCTGTCCAGAACATCAACAAGTAAAGCTGCAAATGTTGCACAGATTCCATCAAAGTGAGTAGCAATTGCTTCACAAAATTAGAATGGGTCTATTGTGAAGAAATCTTCTGCATCCAGCTAGCACACACGTACCATTTTAATCATGCAACAAAAAACCCACAACACCCTCATCAGTGATTGCATGAACTCCTGTTTAAACTAAAAATGTCAGATCAGCACAGGAAAACGGCAAACCTCCTATTTGTCGTCTTCAGATAATTAAACAGAACTTTTCAGTCCACACAAGCTAGTAGGAAGACATTTATTCAAAAGATTGAAAGAAAAGGTGCTAAATAGCATGGCATATCAGATGCATCATGTCTGTTGATCAGAAATCTTAACTCCTCTCAGCTTCCACAAAAGCTTCTTTGATTTACTAAAGAAAAAGAGGACACTTCAGCAGAGACCATGTCTCATAGGTATCCAGTCACTACTTGTAATACTGTGATACCTCCCAGACAAGCTTGTTCATGAACTGGCATTTCTTGTCGAAACCCCAGCCCGGGTTGCTCTGCAAAAGATGGCCAAGAGATCAATAATCAGGAATGACTTTCACACCAGTTACAACTGAAATCAAGATATTTAATGAAGCAATAAAAGGAATTGAACTGTTTTTAATTGAACTGCATAATGGAACCAACAATGAATGTCCAATCGCCAAACCTAGAAAATTATGAATCGCCAAACCAAAGAATTTTTACTTCTCCATTGTCTTTATCAAACCCAGAATAAAATTATAAATCAAGAAAAGTAAGTAACCCATTGAATATGACTTTATTGGCTCTTCTGATATTTAAATTTGATAAAGATTAAATTGTACAAGCATATTTTTTTTCTTAGGTAACAAGCAAGCAGAAATTTAAGGTGCCTAATCAAGCTAGCAATGAACAAGAAATAGATTCAACTCCAGCAGCTTTAAATGTCAAAAAATACACTAAATAATATCTGTGAGCTGCACAAGCGAAGCAACATGAAGTGACTCTAAGCCTTACTCCCAAAAAAGACAAATTTGGGGAAAAGGCTGCATGGAGGGAGATTAGGCAAGCATCAGCTAACATGATCTCTCACCAGAAGAAAGAGACCAGAGACAGACCACTCCAGTCTGTGACACCAGTCTTGCCTCTCGCTATTGTTAATGGGATTGAGAGCCTCGCCTATTGCTAAGGTTCCGGGAAATTGGGGTTTTGATTTTTTTAAACCCTAAAGCATAACTAAGATGCAGTGTAGTAGAAACATTCTACAACTGCACACATTTCAATAAACCAACCTATGATTAAGCTGAGCTTGGAGCAGTATTCTGAAAAGGATATAGCAAATATTTTCACTATGCTCCTGAATTTGGTTCTAGAGCAATTCTAAAGAATAGAGTAATTTACTTTTTCTTGTTGGTCAGGACTCAGGTACACAAAACCACTGCATAAAAAATCTCTACAAGTGAGTTTCATAACATCTCTAGATGTCAAAGAGAAGAACTAAATCATATCTTTTCCAGCATTTTTGTCATTACAAACAACTCATAGGAAAAGTATATTTGTGACACATTGTAAATGGTAATGAATAACATTTTTGCAGTCTCATACGATAATGAAGAGTTAAAGAGGAATGTAGAGAGTTAAAAGATTAATTGTATTTAGTATAAACTATAAAAATCCTTCCGAAAGGGACTAGCATCAAATTTAACAGCGGTAAGGGTTAGTATCTATTCCTCAAGGCGTCAATCTGATATATTCTAGACAATAAAATAGATGAATTCACTCTTCAGAAAAAGAATATGACTTTCAACTTGTTTGCATCTGCTTGCTTTTTCTTTTTAGTAGAAGCAGTGACACCCTGTCTTATATACTAGGGCTCTTTGGATCCTGCATACAGGCATGCAGCTATATGGATGCAGGTTCTGGCTGTACAGTTCCTGCATTAACCGCATATGAGGCATTTGCCAATGCACTAACTTGTATCTAATGCAGACAACCAAACAAGATAACAAAGATCCAAACAACCACGATTTAATTTATGGATGTCAAATAACTAGATCCATAAATAATATATTATTCTGGTATGCAAGCTATAAGGATCCAAGCAACCTCTAAATTAAGATAATAGGCCCATCCCTTGGACCATTTGCATTCTGACAGTCAACAATATCCAATTAAGTGTCCATAAATGATACTACAGAGTCTTGCTGGATGTATAGACGGGTTGTGCATGCCAAAGAAAGATAGTTGATCCCAAGAATTGCAACATTTTTACATGGGTTTTTTCCTTAACAATATCAGAAAAACATCTGAGTCCTTCAATTCGTCAGAAACTAATGTGATGTCTTCATCAGAGTTGCTACTTAAGTCTTTTACAGAATCAAAATGCTGATTATTAGAATTTTGCATGGATTTTCCTAAAAAGAAAACAAAAATAGTTCTACATGAAAGTCAAGAATTTTAAATAGTAGAGAGTGAAACAAAATGTAGTGTACTGAAACATCTAAAGCAAATATATGCATTGACTGCTTGTTCTATTAAAAAAAAAGGCTTTATACGTGTAAAAATCATGGTCCAGATTGAAACATAAAGACTTATGAATATGAAGACAACCTGCAGAGACAGAAGTGCTCGCTCAGTAAACCTCTTCACGGAAGAAGCTGCATTCTCTGGAAGAGTTTTTGCCACTCTTTCCAACTCTTGCTGTTGTTGCTTAGCAGTAACTCTATCAGGTCCACAGTAAACATCCATAAGCTCTTTCATATAAGGTAGCTTTTCCATAATTTCTTTCACAGCTTCCTAGTTTAGGAAATTGGACATCAGAAAATTCATGAAATAATACATGAAATTTCTAACTGGTAGCCACAACTAAGACATCAATACTTACAATTTTAAGTTCATGTAAAGACAAAATGCAAAAGAAAGGATATAGTTTTGACCCAATATTACCACAGAAACTGATTTTGTGATTGAAACAGTCATATTTGATATAATGAAGGAACTAGAATGATGATACACTGTTTGAACAACAAAAATACAGTGCAGCTAAGGGGAAAAAATTCACAGCTCCAAGAGAATCTAGAAAGAGGAAGAATATGATATCTATCTTCACATGGATATAAGTCCCAAAACCATTAAAAAAAGCTTGCAACAGAAACAAGATGCTACCAACAAGGTGCACACAATATTTCAAGACAGGTGATGATAATCAGGATGTGGTGTGTTTAACAGTTGCTTGAATAAAGAGCATCCAAATAGATTTCTCAAGTTTTAAACTAAAAAAGGACTAAGATAAAAACAACATCATATTTTCCTCTTACCGAGACAATTTAACATGCAGCACAAAGTAGAGATAAATGAACTTGCAAAAAGCCAAATGATAAAGGTGCAGTAATTATATGTCATAAGTCATCAACAAGTCATTTGTACTAAGGTGCAGGCAATGCTATAAACTACAAAAGACAGTCAAGCATCTATAGTCTTCACCACTAATTGTCAATTGGAAAAGAGTGTAGCTTCTGCAATATCTGAAAAGCTAACAAAATCCAAAAAGGCATCAAACCTGCTATCGAATCATGCCTTGGGAGCGGTTTACACTCTTCAACTCTACAATAATTCGTACAGGGATTAAATAAAAACAATTTTCTTTTGTAATAGAAGTTGAAATAAAAGAACAAGCACTTCAACAACCATTTGAGAATTCCACTTGCATACTGGTTCCAAAACAGTTTAGGATATACCATGTCGGAACTCATTGCCTTGATATGAAAAATAGATACCAAATTATTATGCTGCAAAGCAGAAATTGGAAGAGGAATTATGTAAAACCATAACTACAAAATTCAAACTCTTTTAACAACTACTGGAAGTCAACTTTAGAGAACTTTTTTCAATAATAATTTGAATTAATCACAAATTTATGCATTCACTTCCAATTTTATAGATCTGCTCAAGGCTCACCATTGAAGTTAGATCAGTTTGTCACTACTCCTTTGAACTTTTGGCACTCTGTGTGATCTTAGCCAGCAATCATCACTTTATATCAGTCCAGTTCACCCATTGTCCTATGATGCATTAGATTCTTGAGATTCTGAGTCTACGTTTTTTTTTTTTCTACAAATATTGATCTCGACAGTTATTATCTGAAGATAAATTGGTTTGCACAGCATTTTGATGAACAATGTAACAATACGGGTCTTGTTGACATCTTTAATTTCTTATCCTAGGAGCAAATTGTAAAGCAAAGACAAAACAGTATAGAGCTTAATGCTTAAAGCAGCTTATATAGAAGAATGTACCAATTTTTTTTGTCAGATCAGTGAAGCCTATTATATTCCAATCAGATTCCAAGTTGTATCCACACATGTATGCATAACAGATAACACCTTGGAGATAAAAAAACCCAAAAAGCTACCATAATGTCTGGATCAAAACTATCTGAAAATGGAACAACCACTCAACAGGTGCAGCTGGCATCTAAGTCTTCTAACAGGCAGATAATGGTCAGATTTGGCTCTATGAACTTCAAATTTTGTTGTGTGTAAAGATGTACAAAAATAAAAGTTGCATGGATCAATTCCAGCCCGTAAGTTATATATTGGGAATGACCACCTTCGGTGGAGGACCATCAACTACTTTTCATTATGTAGAAGGTCAAGAACTTATTAACAAGAATAGACTTCTCTATCTAAAACAAGTCAACAGCACAACAAATCACCTCCCATTCTTCTTGGCTCTGTATCCCTTCATATGCCATCAAGAATGGCTTAGCTTTCTCCAGTGCTTCAAGAAGGGACATTGGAGGCTTCTCATCAATATCCGGATTATCAAAATCAACCAAGTATTCCGGTTCATATTCGATCTGCACAAACAAAAAGATCAAGCTAGAGCAAGATAACAGAGAAGACAATTTGCACAATACAACAAAGGTGGCCTGACAAACCATGTTGTTAGTATGTACAGCATCCAAATATGCGTCCTCAAATGGAGAAGGCAGAGCTGTCCAGCTCATCTCCTCGAACGCTTCAGACAACTGTTTCATCTTCTCTTCTCCAAGCCTCTTCTTCAGCTTCTCCCCGTCAGCATTGTCTCCGAGGTAAATGCCAATATCTTCATCAGCTTCCCCCGCTCCTCGTCCCCTAAATCTCCCACCTCTCCCTCTTCCTCGCATCATTGCTCTCCCTCCTCTTCCCCTACCAGGACCCCTCCCACCGCCGGGGCCGCCGCGAGACAGGACCTCCACCGCCTTCCTCACGGCCTCCTCCCGTCCCATTCTAGGCTGGCTCGACGTCTGATCAGATGTTCCCAGTGTCGACCTTGGAGCCGCTCTTGGCCGGAGATGCCGGTTCTCCTCGCGCGCCCTGGAGTCGGGTTCAGCCGATCGGGTGGGCTTGCCCCTTCCGGCACCAGCGAGTCCAGAGGACAGGCTGAGAGGAAGCGGTTCGACTTCATCCGCATCGGCAAACTCAGGCTTCTCTACCGGAGATACGGCGACATCCTCCCGCTTGAAAAATATGGGCTTTTTAGGTAGCATATCAGAAGAGGTTTCGGAGGAATCCGGCGGAGGCGGCGCTAAGCGACCGCGGCCCCGCCCGACGGCGGGTTTCTCGGAAGACATCCAAGACGAGAAGGAGGGAAGGACGGGAGACGAAGGAAGCACGGGTTGTCCCCTCCCGCGGCCGACGCCTGGAGGGGCGAAAAGGTCGTCATCACCGGCGTTGGAATCGGGTTGGCCCGGGACACGGGACGGGGTCCCAGAACCCCGGCCTCTTCCTCTTCCACCGCCTCCACCAGTCAAGGTGGAGTAGGACACCGCCGCGGCGGAGGCGGGGACGGTCATGGGCCGGCCGGAGACTGCGGCTAGCTTGCCGAAGCCCCGCATGGTGTTCGATGGATTGTCGATGGTGAGATAGCACGAGAGAGAGAGAGAGAGGGAGAGAGAGGCTTTTGGTTGACAGGGCTACGTGGGCTGTAGTAGAATTGGGCCTAATCCTCACCTAATTCTCTAAATAGCTTATGGGCTTTGTAGTTATATGGACCAATTCCAAGCCTCATTAATTATATATATATATATATATATATATATATATATATATATATATATATACATATATGTATGTATATATATGTATGTATATGTATATGTATATATACATATACATATACATATATATACATATATATATGTATATATATATATCTCATATCTTGAAATTTAGTTAATAAATTTTTTTCGTCGGTTCAAATCCGATTAGCTAAAATCTCGAATTTATTGGGTTAGGCTTAGAAAATTTAGGGTTTGGGTGAAACAATTTAGTCTGGAGTAATAGTGAGTTAATAGTTGCTCGCTTTTATACTTTTAGAGTATAATTAATGAGACATGTACACGTAATATCTTAGATGTACATGTGTTACAGCCAAGTCCAGAGTTAAAAGGGCACTTAGTTCATTCATCTCCGTCATTACAATGGAACATAGTAGCTTAATTAGAGAGCTCGAAGAATCATTAGTGCGAATTCTCTCCCCTTTTATTTATAATTTTTTTATGCCTTTGCTTGTTATGATTTAGAGTTTAGTTGTATGAATAATACAAACTTAACTTTAATTATAATTAAAACATGTTAGATGTTAGAAATAGTTCGAATCGGAATTGAACCAAACCGGAACCACCGAGTGATAGTTCGATTATGATTCATACATTTTGATAACGGGAATCATCGATACGACGGTTCAAAGAAAAAAAGAAAAAGGTATCCCCGATCAATAACTCATTTGATCGTTGAGCTTAAACGATCGATGGATGAGTAAATAACTCATTTGCCCCTCTCAACAATCATATAAATAATTATATTTAGGGATATTTTTAATTATTTTTATAATTAAAAATATAATTTTTTTTTAAAATATTTGCCCCTTCTATCCGTCACATAATAGTTATTTTTTAGGAAAAACAATATGAAAACCCTATAAATACCCTTCAAATCTCTCATTTTTAAGCTCTATCTGATTATGATAATTTAAGAAAGTAATATATCAGCATCAACGATCAAAGGATATTGATATGACAGCCAAACTAAAGTTAGATATCTTCAAATTATACTTCAAGAAAGTTCGTAACGTCGATTGCTCTTTCTATATTTTATATAATTACTATGGCTAAATTTTTAAATATAAAAGAGAATATGAAATATTAGAAGAAACTTTCTAATACGTCCATATGGATAGGAATCAATTGTAAATTTTCAAGTACCCTGCTTTTCTCACTTTTTAATTTTCTTTTTAAAAAAATCATAAGTCATTAGTCAAATTAATTATTATTGAATATTTATCTTTTAGTTTTGATAAAAAGTTAGATTTATTGATTATTATCAAGAGATTTTAAATCTTATCGCACAACGAGTTCTCCTACTACTCTTACTCATTCTTTACATAATCTTTATAAAAAATAAAATAATATAAAAAAATTTAAAGCTTTGGACGATCATGTTTCTATTTGTGCTGATATTTGAAATGATCACTAGCAAATGTATTCCTACAATCCACCTGCCATACAGTGGATGGAAAATACAAAAATGTATTATTGTTTTTAGAATTTTCAATGAACTACATACAACCAATAATATTTATAGAATGATAAAAAAATTATAAAAAAAATATTTTTTTTTATTTTTTTATTGATTTTGATAATGTATCGATAAATACTACTTCTATTCCAAAATTATATCAATTTATCAATCTGTTATCATGTTTTGAATTTATATGTACGACTTAGATCTCTTAAATTTTTTGTTCACCTATTAAGCAAACTATTTCATGGGGTCATCCACAAGTAATAAAAGAATGGATAAGATTTTATAAGCTAAATGGTAAAAGGCCCAAAATATTTTCTAGGGATATTTCTACCTGATAGAATTCTACATATAAATTGCTTAAAGAATCTTTTGAATATAAATAATTATTATACACTTTTATTAAAAGTAATGTTAGGCAAATTTTGTTTATATTCACAGCATTAAAACGTGTATGAAAGACTTTTAAAAGTTTTTAATAATACAACATATACCTTATTTGATGTTTATTATCCTACACATAATTTTTTTGTTATTTGCATTAATATTGTTGGTGCATTAGAAGAATATCAAAATGATAATGATTTAAATATGATAATAATGGCTATAAAATAAAATTGAATAAATTATTTTCTTGAAATTTCATCCGTTTATTTAGTTGCATGTATTTTTTATCCTCGCATTAGATTAGATGATTATTTACCCATTTATTATGAAAGTTTAGGAGGATATGTTGATCTTGATGATAAAATTAGATATATTAAAAAATTGGTCAATAACTTGTATGATCATTATAGTGCTAACTTTGTTGGAGAACATGGTACCTTCAAAACTTTGATCAAGTTAATGGGAATAGTAAAATTTTTAAGGGAGAAAAACTATTAATACGAAGATAAAAAATATCAAGGAGATTATTAAGCTGGAACTTATTTTCAGTTTGGGGACAACATTATAAGTATAGAGTTTTCTATTTTAGAATAGTAGATACGGTGCACAACAATATTTTCAATGTTAATGAAGATCGCGATACACATACTAACAACTCTAGTGTCAAGTCTTCTGCGTGGAAAGATAAATCATAGATGAAACCAAATCAATCATGCCCCTTGAATTAGTTGAAGTTTAAGTATACATCGATGAAGACAACAATATCCTATTCATTGATACGTCTATTGAAAGAATTATCATAACGTCCGATAATTATTTTACTTAATATTATGTCAATTTTTTAAGTTATGTCATTATATGTTTATACTCATTAAGTCATTATGGGAGTTCATTATTTTTAAAAAAATTAAAAATAAAAATATAATTTTTTATATTATTTACTTTAAAAAATACTTAAAATTAATGATTCAAACCAAAACTAAAATCAATCGAACGAGAACTAACCCTTGAAGGTTTGGTTCCAATTCCAAGTATTGTGAAATCAGAATCGATGATTTTGGAATCGTGATTAGGTCTATTTAGAAATTAAAAATAATATTTAATAATGAATAAAATTAAAAGTTGCTCAAAAGATACCTATTCAATTTATGTTTAGATGACAATAATAAGATATATTAATGTAATATTGATATCATGGATAATGAAACAACAATAAAGAACCGGAAAACGTTGATTATACTAACATTTATGTTAACTACACCAAGTAATAGATAGCATCATCAATCAAAACCCCAAAACACCACATAGATGATGGAAGAGTGATCATAGACCGCATCCAACTGGCAAGGACAAGCGGACAAGCATGGCTATCAAACTATTCAGCATTTGCATTTGTCTACAACTGAACATTGTAGACAATTAATTCTCCTATTGTGGAAAATTTTGGTTGCCAAAAAGGATGGCATGTGTTGGTCCATCACCAATAATGCATGTCCATCACTAATAATGTCTCGTTTATGATATAGTGGTTTGATGCACTCATGAAGATTTTACGAGCAAGAAGAAGAGTCTTCTTATTGTCTTATTAACCTCTATCTGATATGGCTGTACAAAATGTTCACTCGAGTGTTCCTCTACAATAATGTGTGCCATGTCAAAATTTATGTCTAGAAATAAAAATTATAATACGACAAGAAAGGATAGCAAAGATGAGTATAATAACCATAGGAAGAAGACCTAACAGAAATGAATCGATGAAAGACCTATAGAAGGGAGAGGAGTGGGCGATCATAGAAGAGTTGACGAAGGAAAAAGAAATGGATAGAATGTAAAGACAGACGTAAGGAAAAAGGTGCTAGGAGCGAGAAGAGAGAGAGAGAGAGAGAGAGAGAGAGAGAGAGGGGATGAGGAGGTAAAAGGAAAGAGACGCTGGTGTTTGGCCTGAGAGAAGAACTATTATAAGTTGTCTATGTGGAATCGGTGTGCTTGTGGATTACATCAGAGTGCAACACTGGTTCAACCTGTGACTATGGCTGGAGGATTTAAATATTATATGAATCGTACTAAAAAATGGAATCTATCATGCTTTAAAGATCGAATCGAAGATTGTGAAACCTTCAACGTCAACATGTTCCCAACATATTAAGTCAAATTTGCGTTTGAGAGGGAATCGTGGAAGTCAACATATCGAATCAGCGGGAAAAGTGACCTCACACACTTTTCATTTTTCTTTCTTAAAATGTCAAAAAGTAATTTTACTTATATTGTTCCTCTCCTCTTTATCTCATCTTACTAATTACATATTATCTTTTATATTTAAATCATATTAGTATATTTTAAAATTTTTATTTAAAATTTTTATAATTCTAAAAAAATAAATAACTTCACTTTTCCTAACATGATATCATATACTAGATTGGTATGAAAATAATAAGCAAAAAATATAATTTTAATATTCCTTTTGTTTCCAACATGTTGAAATTATATTTTTGTTGATAAAGTCATTGAAAAAAAAAGATATTAAAATTATCTTTTTGTCCATCACTTTTACGTCGATCTAGCATGTTGTATCATGTATTATGTTTTTCGTCGAGGCAATTGATGACGTTAGGATAAATAAAATTATTTATTTTATTTTCAGAATTATAGAGATCCTAATACAAATTTTCTAAATAGAAAAACTATAATACTATTAATAGGTCCAAATACAAGGAGATAATTTGTAATTAGCCCTTCATCTGTTTACGACTAGTTCTTTCTTGGTCCGGCTTCATGCACCAAGCATTAGTCCGATGAACTAAACCAAACTAAATTAATTATAAAAATATTTTTCTAGAAATCATTAAGAAACGTATGATCCAACTCTTATTTTTAATATAATATTTAAGTTATACAAATATTAGAATATTTTTATTTCTATTAAAATTATACAATTATTTTGCTAAAATTCTATGCTAAGAAAATTTTATATTGAGATGTATTTTAAATTATTTTAATTTTTATAAATTTTAAATTTTATTTCTTAAGTTTATATTTTTATAATTTCAAAGCTATCTAATAAAAAAAATTTGGAGGCGTTAGAATTGATTCGAACTGGTTGTTTTATGCTTTATAATCTATCCATCCAAAAACTTGTCTAAACAAAAATTCAAAAGCGTGCCCCAAAAAAAGACTTTCAGATCCTTTCTTTAGGGGTAAAACTGTAAATAAAAGCATTCTGTAGGAAAAAAAAAGGGGGTAAAATAAGATTATCTTCGAAAAAAAAATAAAAGGAATCAAAACCGGTAACTATTTTCCGAGAATTCCTTTTGATTAAAGCATGTGAGCGTGACAGTTGAAATCCTCACAACGTTATGACGCGTGTCCGTGGTTTCTCACGTCACCTCGTGCTGTTTGTCGTCCTCGCGGACCACGCGAAGCGAGACAGGGCCGCGCATGACGTGCTCTCCTCGCAAAAGTCGCTGACTCTCATCGTTGACTCGCTGACCCTCATCGTTGGCGTCCTTATCTTCCCCACTCCTCTTCGGATTTGGGATTCTGCTGCTGACATCTGTTGTCGACGTAAAAACAGAACCATTTAGCTTTACTCTATTTATGATATTCATAAGAGAAATAAAAAAATATATGTATGATCTCGATGAAGTAAATAATAAGTAAGAAGGATGATTCCCAATCGATGTCACTTTTTTTTTAAAATATTACTTCTAATTGAAATAATACCTAAAATATCCTTTCATCAATTATCCTTTTTTATCTCGTCAATCATTCTCTGATCGCATATATCTCTACACAGGTTGATCTCATCAATCATTCCCTTATCTCTCCTAATCGTTTATATTTTTATACATGGATAATCTTTATCGATCATCCCCTTCATAAGCACAATGCTCCTAGATCCAGAATGAAGGTGGTATAAGAAGGAGGTAATAATATTTTTTTAAGTTTGAAACCTATCGAGAGGTGAGAGAATAGATGATCGATATATATATATATATAAGGATAAATTCGTTGTTTTTGATACTTCGCAAGGATATATATGTGAAACAATCGTGATTTTGGCACCTGTCGACTGCATCCTACTATATAAAACATCGGGCAAGGAGAAGGCGGTGGTTGCCGAGCGGCGGGAGCAAGTGACTCGGCACTTACGGTAGCGTAGGAAATGGAGAAAGCATCCTCGATTCTTGCTTCCGTCTTCGGATCGCGGGAGCCGGTGGCGTCCGCCACGGTCGCCACAATCTTCGTCTACCCTATCAAGTCTTGCCGTGGAATCTCTGTCCCTCGAGCCTGCATCACGTCCACGGGTACTCCAAGCAGATTTCCCTTCCTCTTCCGAGGATTGATGAGAGTTGTCGGTTCGAGAGTTTCTTAGGCGGCAGCGTTGTCCTCGCTGATACTTTCATTTCTTTCCGATTCCGACAGCTAATTCTGTCGGCTTTGTCGATTTACTTGTGGGATGTGTTGAGTTTTGATTTGGTATTTTGGGATTTTATGTCGAGCAAAGGCGTTTGCTTTTTCTTTCCTCTGCTTCTGCTGTGGAGAAGTCAAATTATTTACGTATGTATTTACCATTTATATATTTATTTTGTGACTACATGTTTCTTAGGTTGGCATAGGGCTCTTTGTGCCAAGTGCTCCTGAGTGTGATTAACATGACGTTTATTTCAATTGCTTTTAGGACTTCGATGGGATCGGCAGTGGCTGGTTGTGAACTCAAAGGGGAGAGCATACACCCAACGAGTTGAACAAACACTTGCTCTGGTCGAGATAGAGCTGCCAATTGATGCCTTTAGGGAGGACTGGGAGCCAAATGACATCTCATATATGGGTGAGTAATATAAAGTAATTGCTATAAGATAATCATTTTAAGATCAATGTGTTAGATTATATGATTTTATTTAATTAAGTAAGATATATTATATATCTGATTAAATTTTGATCATATTTATCAACTAATAGAATAAAAGTCTAATTATGATAGAAATTCTTAAGAGATAACGGAACGACTCTCCTAATTATTTTTTCTAGATCTTTTCTAGATATATTGTTTTTGCCTATATATAAACAGAATCTTCTAGGGATCACATCATGATTGTAGAGATCTCTTCTCTCACCTCTCACCTCTCGATAGGTTACTATTTAATTAATTAGAGTGGTCTTGAAAATAGAAAGATAGGGGAAGTGGAGTCTAGCTTCTTTCTAGTGCAGATTCATGATGCATGCAGATCATGATATATTCCTTCATGACATATGAGGTACCTTATTGATTATTGTGTTCAAAAGATATGCATCTTTTGTTTTGGATTTATGATACTTAATTTCAATCCTAGTATTAAATTTTCGCATAATAATTTTATTTCTTACAATTGGTATCAAGTCATGTCAATGTGAGATGAAGCTCTAAGAATGATTATGTATATCTTGAATAAGATTTCTAGTAAGTCAGTTTCATCATCTCCTTTCGAAACATTTACATATTTAAGATTGTCTTGCAGACATAATATTTTTTAATTCACATGGAAAAAAATGGATTCAAGGATTAATTTTTGGTATTTTATTATTTATCTAAAAAAATTCAAAAGAGTACATATTTTATTGCCTAATCATCGTTTAAGGATAGTTAAATATGATAATATAAGATTCCTAGAAAATAACGAATCAGTGGGAGTGAAGATCTCGAAATTTAATTTTGATATATAGGAGATACAAGTTGATACTCCATCATTTTATATTCGGGAAGTTGTTATTCCTTTAATCATTAAATGACTTGATGAAGAAGAATAATAAAATAACATTAATGTACTCCCACATAATGTTGATATCACTACCGATGACTTGTAGAACAATAAAAAAAGATAGTTTTATGAAAATCTTAAAGGGAAAGGAGATATGTCATTTTTTATAATTATGTGATATATCTATAAATATCATATTATGATAAGAATCACGAGGATCTCTTATCGTTTTTACAAGTTATGAAAAGTAGTATGATACAATAAAAAAAGAGTTGGAATCAATAGACCAAAATGATGTACGAGAACTCGTTGAATTACCTAATAATTATAAAAGAGTCAATTATATATGAGTCTTTAGGACTAAACATGACTTGAAGAGCAATAAAATTAAACTTATAGTCAAATATTTTAATCATAAATAAAGCATTAAGCAATGCGAGATATTTTTCTAGTTTATCTAATTGACTCGGTAAGATTCATTATGACATTATTGACTCCTTATTATTTTGAGTTACATCAGATAAATGTGAAAATAATTTTTCTGAATGGAAGTTTGGATAAGAAAATTTACATAGATTAACCTAAACGATTTATTAAAAAAAGAAAGAAATATTAAATTTGATATATAAATTAAAAAAATCTATTTATGATTATAAATAAGCTTCTGGGCAATGTTATATAAAGTTTCATGATACTATTACTTCCTTCGGATTTAAGAAAAATACTATTGATCAATATTTATATCTAAAGATCAGTGGGAGTAAGCTTGTTATATTGATCTTGTATGTGGATAATATATTGCTTGTCAATAATGAACTTGGTTTACTGTACGAAACTAAAAAAATTCTCATCAAAAATTTTAAAATTTTTTAAAATGATTGATATGATTGGGATAATTTATCTTATTGACATGGAGATATTTAAGTATACATCTCAATAATTGTTAAGACTATCTCATAAATAACTTATTAATTGAGTCTTGAAAAGATTTAGTATGTAGCTTTGTTCAGTAAATGATAAAGGTGTAAGATTTAATCAAAGTCAGTATTTTTTAAAATTGATTTAGAAAATAATCAAATAAAAAAAAATAAATATAAGAAAATATTTCCTATGCATGCACAGTTGAAAGTTTATTATATGCTAAGCCTATATCAGACCAGATATTAGTTTTGTAATTGGAATACTGGATAGATATTAGAGTTACCCAATAATAAAATATTGAAAAGTTACAAAGAAAGTAACAACATATCTGTAAGGGATGAAAAACTATATGCTCATATACAAGAAATCAGATCAGCTTGAAATAATGATATTTTCATATATTGATTTTGTAAATTATCTCGATTATAGGAAGTTCACTTTATGATTTATGTTTACATTAGTTGGAGGAGCAATTTACAAGAATAATATAATGTAAATTATATTATCAATAGTAGAAGCTTATTTTGTGGTATACTTTGAGGTTACTAAATAAGCTTTATGACTATGAAATTTCATCTCAAGATTTGGTAGTATTAGACTCAATTGTCAAGTTGTTGAAGATATTTTGTGACATACCGTAGTAGCTTTCTTCTCTAAGAATGACAAATACTATAGTAGTTCTAAGCATATTGGCATAAAATACTTGGTGGTTAGAGAAAAAGTCTAAAAACAACTAGTGTTAATTAAGAACCTGAGTTCCACTGTATTGATTACTGATCCATTCACTTACACATTGCAACCTAAAGTATTTGAAAGAATATATGTTCTTATGATTGGGTTCGTGAGCTACTAATAAAAGTTATGATGATGCATGTTAGAGTGAACATTATAATTGACATTCTTGTTTATATAATTAAAATTATTTATTTCTCCAATCCTTTTCACATTTATGTATGTACCTATTATGGTTAAATGTGAATAATATGATGGTCTTGACAAGATAAATTAGAGGTTATTTTGGATTGTATTAGGAAAGACCAACTGTGTTGTTGTAGACATAGAATAAAGTATAAAATATTATAGAAGTCCAATTATGGGAGGTTTTCGTAGATGATGACTTTGATGAGAGGTAATTACTAAGAAAAGTAATTGCCTTTCCTAAACTTTCTACTCATGCCTATATATAGGCAGGACCTTTTAGGGATTATATCACGGTCGTAGAGATCTCTTATCTCATCTCTTGATAGATCCTTATTCTATTAATTACAGTGGTCCTAAAAATAGGAAGTGAAGAGAAGACAAGTCTAGCTTCTTTCTTATGCAGATTCATGATGCATGCAGATCACGATGCGTTGCTTCATGACATTTAATTACCCTATTAATTATCGTGTTCAAAAGGTGTACACCTTCTGTCTTGGATATACGATTCTTGATTTCAATCATGACATTACATTTTTACATAATAATTTTATTTCTTGCATTTTGTGAATCAGTCATTGTTCTAAGGCTTTTAAAAACAAATAGTTACTTGCATGGACTATGCTTACTTGATCAATCACTATTTTCTCGAGTAATAATTTTACATTTCAAGCCACTTACTTGGTAATGCACTGTGTTCTCAACGGAAGCCTGACATACTTAACCTAACTTTCCATCAAATATAAGATTCTAACATTTTGTTAATAGTTGTATGCATTAAAGATTCTTTAACAAATATGTGCTATGTTGAATAAGGCTAGTGCTAATGCACCTCTGAACTGTAACGTGTGTAGGTAGAATATGGAAGAAGAAAGGAATAAAGAAAAGGAGAAATTTTATGATTCTGATGACGATATTCTTACCCCAACATTTACTCTTCTCTATATTCCTCATTGTCTTAATTTTTTGAAAATAAAAATTATTGATTGGTTGTCTTATGAGGAGCATAACGTTTGAGTCATATGGGTCTCAGGAGAACTGCTCTACACTTCAAATTATTAAGTAAATTACATTGATGACCTAAACATTGCCTAATTGCCTAGGGGTTGCCTAGGTGGGCTTGTTAAGTTCTAGTGAGGTGCAAAGGTGGTGTCTCCTTCAAGATGATTGTTTAATTGTTATAAGTGGCAGTTTTTGAAATAATAGAAATATTTAGACATCCCTCAATAGAGTTTAATGGAAGATAAACATTAATGTGAAAGCATTGTTTTTAGTTTTTAATATCATTGTTGTGAGAAATGTTGATTGGCACATACAGTTTCTCTTTTAATTTCACACTTTCCAGTTTCTCTTTTAATCTCACACTTTCCAATACTAGAGAGAGTGGGCAATCAATATATTTATTATATTTTTATTTCCATTTTTTTCGATTTTGATCATATATATATATATATATATAGCTTCGATGTCTATAAATTAGTATTCATAAATATTATTTTGATGGTGATATATATAATGCTAGTCATACGTGCCCTACAAGTCAATCACGTGAGTGATGACACGTGTGATATGACACACACTCTTTTTGTTTATTATATTATTTGATATTTTATCACTTTATATATATATATATATATATATCTGTGCAATGCGAATCGGATTGGGATGAAATCACGATAATGAGACTGATTCGTCTTTAAACATAGACCATAAATAATCTCAGTTATAGGTTACTCGAGAGGGACATCGAAACAACCGGACATACTAGTGTACTATATACCTGTCTATATGATGGAGGCAACTGGTCTCATAGTTGCTTGTGTGGGGACACTAAGGATATAGTGCATGTGCTCATTGAAGAATGAGTTCACTTATTGATCCGCTTATGGAATGCTGGATGGTTGATGATGCCTTATTGTCAGACAGTGATTCCGTAGTCTCAATGGTATATTTGGTCCTTAGATTTGAGATACCAAGGATGTCCTTTATGAGTACTCCACTCTTTGATAACGGACTTATAAGCCTAGAAGTTCCAGATCTAGCACAGCCGGTCATCGAGAGTGGTAGCCAACCTTACGAGGGCTACTGAGTGTTAGTAGAGGATCATCCGCTCTTAGTGTTATGAGAGGAATATCCCATGTGTTCTTGCTTAGACAAATCCCTGGTCAGGGTCATTCAGATTGAAAAAGAAAGAGTTCTTCGAGAGAATCCGATTAGAGCAAAACTTGAGTAGAAATCATATAGTTATGATAGCATTATCCTCGGTATACAGTCTTTGAGGTATTAGATGGATGAGAGACTATAGATACATGGTAACTGAGGATAGACAGATCCAATAGATTGGATTCCCTTGTATCGTCTAAGGACTATGACGTAGTGGCCTAGTACGCCTGCAGTCAATAAGTCGAATGAATTATTATGGAGATGATAATTCACTAATCCAGAAGGAGTTCTGACATATATGACTTATGACCAGCTCGATATTGGGCTTAGAGGGTCACAAGTGTTACGATGAGTAGAGGTTCAGATATGAGATATCCGTTGGAGTCCCTATCTTATTAGATATCCAATAAGCTCCTGAATTATTGGATCCTATGGATCAGATCCAATAAGAGCCAATGAGAGATTATTGGGTAAAGATCGACTAATCTAAGTAGCATGGGTAGTTGGATGGAGA
Organism: Musa acuminata AAA Group; assembly: GCF_036884655.1. Classification (NCBI taxonomy): domain Eukaryota; kingdom Viridiplantae; phylum Streptophyta; class Magnoliopsida; order Zingiberales; family Musaceae; genus Musa; species Musa acuminata. Next base: position 12,716,904 of record NC_088338.1, on the reverse strand, counting down.
TCCAGTACCCAATATAGTAGGATCCATTAGGATAAGTTGACAAGGGACCTCTATAAATAGGAGGGAACCAAAGGGCCATGAGCTAGGTTCTTTTTGGCTATCTTCTATTCTCCTCTCTCATTCTCCTCCTCATATTGTAGCTCCTATTTAGGGCGTGGTCACGGACTTAGCTGGTTTTGCCTAAGTCGTGCGACACCTTTGCGTGTCCGTCTGTAAAGATCAACCTCCCTGAAACCTCCCATGGTCCCTTAGGACCTACAAAAGAGAAAACAAGTTAGAGAAAGCGTCTCACTTGGGATCCACAAGTAATCATTTCAGTAAACACTTCATAACCAATGCAAATTACAAACATACTTTACAAGCTCTAAACGGTCGCACAACAAAAGATCCAAAATGGTCTACTACAGACTGAAATCCCCACAAGTGACCACATGACACAACCTTTGTTTGCAAGCCTAGTACGACCACCAAAACCAAAGAAAATAGGACTGCTAAGTCTACTACTAGCCCTTTATATGCTATGCAAAGCATAAACAAAACCGAAAGACACAGACATACATAAGCATTACATCGAACACCCCATTTACCATTTTGTCTATGACATTCTCCCCCACTTATTCCTTCTACATCCTCGTCGAAGCCCTTGCCAACGTTGCAATTCCTTGCCTTTGCTGAGCCTTTAATCTTTCGCTCCAACTATAATGCACCTCTTGGCTCCCAATTGCTCTCCACTGTTGTTGTTGAGTAGTCGAACTTTTAATCCGTCATGCTGCTTCAACTCGCCAATGACTTTGACTTTAGTGTGGAGTTGGCTGAGTTGTGTTGAGTATTTTTGGTTCCTGCGGATCCTTCAGATGAAGGAAAAGATTATCCTTAGTATACGCTAGTCTCTCAAATGCCTCATGCCACTTGAATTGGGTGGATGCTTGTTGGAGCTTTAACGAGCATCGCCTCGCAAACTTTTGAAGTTTTTGGATCCTTCCTCCACAAAATTTGCCCATCGACTCTTCTTTCACTTAGTTGTCACTTCCAAGTAGGTTCATATAACTTCCGCTTTCGATTGGCATTCTGTTGAAAAATGAAGCGGATAATCTACTCTCAGTAGCACTGATCACCATTGGTGAGGGTTTGACAACTAGTCTTCCATTTGGTTTCTTCGAAGGGTCTTTGAACATGTGCAGAACTCCTCTACTTGATAGATAAGAGAATTGGGGTACTCGGTTTCACCTATTCTCTTAAGAGTTGAGAAGGCAAATGTTACTTGACTTCGCCCGCCTCCTCGAGGGTTATACTCCATGCATCGAGAGCCTTCGCCTGCCCTTTTGCTCACACTTCTGAAGCACTTGAAGTGTTTGCACTCTTTGCATTGAGTTAGTTACTGTGATTCACCTTCTCAATGTCATCGAACTTCTGGAATGCAGGAAGTTTTCACCTCAACTTGGAGTAAGTCTCTAATAGTTTTGGTCGCCTCTAGGATTGTACCGTCTTCTTCATCAACTTAGCCGCCTACTCCACTGAGGAGCAAATTGTACAACACCGCATACTGCCTGCTTCGTTTCTTGGTCGTGCACTCTTGCATTGACATGAAGTCCTCCACTTTCGACTATCTTGATGAGAAGCTCGTTGACACCAGTCTTACGAAGTTCCTTGGCCTCTGCCCTTTAGCCTTGTCTCGGTGCTTGGAGTTTGCCTTTGCATTCTCCACGTCATCGACTCCTTTTACGACCAAGCGCTCTCCTCCCATGAGAGTAAGGGATCGATAACTTTACGGAAGTCCTGCCTTTGCGGTACCATGGCACTACTATACCCATGGCCATACTATCCGTCGTCTCGCATCTGCATCCCTTTCTTCGCGATCGGTAGAGCTATCTCTGTGGCACTCCTCCGAGTCCACCTCCATTCTAACTAATGCTTGGTTTTGGGTAGCTAAGTCCCTATGGACTCGTCGTCGCTTCTTCGCCCCTTTCGACCCCCTGCTTCAACACCTCTGTGTTCTCCAAGTAATTCCCCTCGGTGGTACACAACCCTCATGTGCTGATGACCAAGGCTTTAATCCAATGCAAAATTCGATGCACGCACGAAATACCCGCCTTTGTGGTACCATATCTTTCACTCCTTGAATCCGTAGCCCTTCTTACCATCATGTTGTTCACCAAAATGGAGCTTCCAGTAGCTCCCGATCATACCTCCGTATGATATAGTCCCTTGCGGGACTAGATTCGTGTGTATCGCATTGCCACGAACTGTTCCATCACGATCCGCTGCACCATGTCACCTCCTGGTGAGATCTCTATTGCATTCTGATCCTTGTGAGATGAACTCGGATTGTGTTCCCTCTATGTGTGGCCTCTGCCAACACATCGCAGGGCCTCTTCCACTTTTGATTGTGTTCACTCATTTGGTAATGAACCTTCGTCCACCCGCTCTTGGGTCACACCTAGACAAAACACCTCCTCTAGGACAGTCCGTCGCCTAGTAGCTCTCGAAGTCCACCGACTTCGCTGAAATTGGTGCACCATTGTCTGGATCCTGGGCCTTTGCCCTTACCAGCACAATCTCTGCTGTGCACCACTTCCTTCATGGCAACTTGAATGGTAGCACTATGGTATATTCTTCAGGAGTATCCGTCTCTACATCCTCTTGCCCCGTGCCAAGGCCTTTTGAACCTAACTTCGCCTCCGCAAGTTTAGTCGCCTTGGTTTCTCCATCAAATGCTTCTCCGAGATAAGGTGTATGTGCCCAGAAGCTCCCTTCATCTTTGGTACCATACAAGATGAGTCCGCTCCATCAAAATTAAGGACCCATGGAACGACATGATTCTGCTCTTGCCTCTACAAGAGTTCATGTCCTTGACTTCTGTATAAGGAAAGCTCTGTGCCTCTGCTCCATGTTCCATCTTCTTTGCTGGCTCCCTTCATGCAGCTTGGGTACTTCGCCAAGTTACACCCAAGTTGCTCCGCTCTTCGATTTGCATTAAGTTGATGATGGTCCTCACGCCCACCATTCTACGGGTCAACCCTCCATTGAGTTTGATCTCCATATCGACTCCAAGTGTGCCTTCATTTGTGTTGCCTTAGATCGCTCCCCTAGTTGATCTCGCAATGCATCCCCTAATGCATTATCTCAAGCGAGATCATGCGATGACTCCTCGTCGCTCGCTCGATCCGTTGAGCTTTGTGGAGTTGTTTTGAGGTACTCCTCCTCAACATATGCAGTCTGTTGCACATGGTTCTCCCTCTAGAGAGCCGAGACTTATCCCTCCTAGATATTTGTCTCGTTGGAATGCACATGGTTCTCCCTCTGGAGAGCCGGGACTTATCCCTCATGGATATTTGTTCCATTGGAGCAACTTTTTTCTTTACTTCCTTCTCTATAAAAGTTTCAAAGACCATAATCCCCTTGGACTACTCTGCCTTGCTGAACAAACTATGCATTGTTCTGCCTCTCGCAAACGCACTTGCTAGATTATGACTCCATGTCAATGCAGCCCCCGCTGCACCTCTCAAGGCCTAGTAACATGCTGAACTCGCTACACACTTCAGCCTCCTACGGATGTATCCTTCTCATGCTGAAGAGAAAGTTTTAAAGCTCCATATCGCTGAGTTTCGGTCGCCTTGGGATGGCCACGAACACTCCATTATTCGCATACAAGCCCTTGCATGAGTACTGAATTCTTCGAGTTAGCAATTCCCCTCACCTCTGCGAGCTTTACACAACTCTTTCGATCGCTGAACAACCCATTCCACCTTTGTGCGCTACTAAGTATGGTTACCAACTACATGGTCTCATCCTTTACCAAGCGCCTCGCTTGTCTTGAGCACTATTAAGTATGGTTACCAACATTGAGCCATAGCTCAAATTCAGCCATCCCAACCTTTGTGCGCTACAAATTCTTCCTAACTTGCTTGTCCTTGTTGTCACGGACTTAGCGGGAATTGCCTAAGTCGTGAGGCACCCTTGCGGCCAAGACGCGAACTTAGCTTGAGTTGCCTAAGTCGTGACGCACCCTTGTGCCAATTTCTCGGACTTAGTTGGAATTGCCTAAGTCTTGACGCGCCCTTGCGATATGCGTCCGCAAAGGTCAGCCAGTTTGCAACCTCACTCAAGTCCTGAAGGACCTGTAAAAGAGAAAGTTGATTAGTTCGAAGAACAGAGCAACGGATAAGTCTTGACGTCTCGCGAAGAGGGAAGCTTTACAAGCAATTCAGCAAGCACCTTGCGTGCATTAGAGAAAAGAGAGAGGAGGAAAACAAGGACTTTAGAAGGTAAAACAAACAGTTGCAAATCCACAAACAGCTGCTCACCGAGTGTCGGGCGTGAAGGCAAGTTCCTGTCAAGTCAACGTGCGAACTTGTGAAGATTTTTCAATGCTCGACAATATACCGAAGCCCCATCTAGCCCTATGCCACCCGGGGGGTTCTAGGGTGTTGAGATGGTTGACATTTCGCGCGGTGTAGCGGGTTGCAGAAAATAGCCCGCGACACGCGGAAACAGAGCCATTTTGGGGCTTTTTGACCTGACGTAGTGAGCAATCGCACTGTGCACTGTAACCTGTTCGAACATATAATTTTACAAGCAAAAACACACAAAACCATGGCAAAACAAGCTGCCATGTCTCTATTCAAGCATGCAAAAGCGACGAACGGCTCGTTGAACGAAGTTGTTGCGAGTGCACGATGACCGTTCGTGACATTCTCCCCCACTTAACCTGTCGACGCCCTCGTCGACGCTTGTTGGTAGTTGTTGATGATTGCTTCTTCATGTTGTAGGGCGTCTTTGGGCTCCCAACTTGCTTCAGTTCAGGGAAGCTTTCTCTACTTCACCAAGTACACGGTCTGCTCAGCTCCATTGGGTAGCTTTATTTTGCGATCCACTAGAATGGTTTCAACTCGTTTCTCGTATGAGGCTCTGGTGGGGGGTAGCCGAGTTGGAACACTTCGGGAAGCATCTTGCGGATCTGAGTGGTAGGCTTTCAAGTTGCTGGCGTGAAAAACATTGTGATTTTGAGCTATGCTGGCAATTGCAACCTATAGGAGACGTTGCCCACCCTACCGATAATTGGGAAAGGCCCTTCATACTTGCGCACCAATCCTTTGTGTACTTTATTCATAAAGAATTGGAGTGATGCTGGTTGGAACTTCACCAACACCAAATCGCTGACTTTGAACTCTTGCGGTCACCTTCCCAAGTCGGCCCACTTCTTCATCATTTTGGTCGCCTTCTCCAAGTAAGCCCACGCAATATCTGCATTTTGGTGTCATTCTTTGGCAAAGTGATATGCTGACAGACTACTCCTAGTGTATTCGATAGCCAGGGTGTGAGGAGTCGACGATTGTTGTCCTGTAATGATTTCGAAGGGGCTCTTGTTGGACGCAGAGCTCCGTTGCAAGTTGTAGGAGAATTGGGCTACGTCCAACAGCTTCACCCAATCTCATTGGTTGGCACTCACGTAGTGTCGAAGATATTGCTCGAGGAGCGAGTTTATCCTTTTGGTTTGGCTATCTGTCTGGGGGTGGAGGCTCGTGGAGAAGTATAACTTAGACCCCAACAATTTAAATAGCTCGGTCCAGAATCATCCCAGGAACTGAGCGTTTCGATCACTGATAATATTGTGCGGGACTCCCCAATACTTCACCACATTCTTCATCATCAGCTTGGCCGCCTCCTCTGCAGAACAGTGTAGGGGTGCAGTAGTGAAAGTTGCATACTTTGAAAATCGATCGACCACCACGAGTATTGATCCGAGTCCCCTTACTACCGGTAAGCTTGATATGAAGTCCAAGGAAATGCTCTCCCATGACCTTTTTGTTATGGGCAACGGCTCCAAAAGTCCCACCAGCTTCCGTTGCTCCACCTTATCTTGTTGGCAAGTGAGGCACGTTCGAACATATTCTTCCACATCAGTCCCCATCTTCGACCAGTAGAAGGCCCTCTCCATGAGAGCCAAGGTTCTGTGAGTACCCAGATGTCCAGCCCAAAGGGAATCGTGACACTCTCTTAAGAGCTCAAGCCTCAAATTGTTCACTCGAGGGACAGAAACCCTATTCCCTTTTGTGTAAACGAGTCCCTCCTGGACCCAAAATCGTCATGCCTTGCCTTCTTTGATTAGTTGCATTAGGATTACTGCTTGGGGATCACTATACAATCCATCCCTGATCTTGGAAAGGAAGTTGGAGTGCAACTGGTTTGCTTGACCTCTGCCCTCTAATTGTACGGCATTCATATGCTCCACCTTCCGACTCAATGCATGGGCCACGACATTTGCCTTTCCGGGCTTGCACTCCATTGCTATATCCATGGTATGCAATTTCGAATGGTACCGCCCGTACCGGGCAGTACGTACCGCTCCGACGACATACCGGTACGCGGACCGCCCGCCACTGGACAGACTGTGCTATAGTGCTATAGTAATACACTGTAGCAGTGCTACAGTGCTACACTGTAGCAGTGCTACAGTGCTACACTGTAGTAGTACTACAGTGCTACAGTAAGAGGAAATAGCTCGGTAAGCCCTGGTGTACCGTTCGATATGCCCTGGTGTACTGCTCGGTACGCCGGTACCGTATCGTACCGTATCGAGCCAACCTCGAAACATCGGTACGGTAGGGTATTGTATATCTTGGCTATATCAAATTTAGCTAGGAAGTCCTGTCATCGTGCTTGCTTTGGGGAGAGTTTCTTTTAAGTTTGGAAATAGCTCAAAGTAATGTTGTCTGTCCTCAGCATAAATCACGATCTAAGAAGGTAGTGTCGCCAAACTCGTAGACAGTGGACCACCGCTGTCATCTCCTTCTCATGCACCTGATATTGCCGCTCGGTCTCGTTGAACTTACAGCTCTCATAGGCCACCAGATGACCCTCCTGCATTAGTACTCCCTTAATAGCAAAGTCTGAAGCATCTGTATGGACTTCGAAGGGCTCCCCATAGTCCAGCAATTTGAGCACCGATTCTTCCAACACAACAGCCTTCAGATCTTGGAATGCAGCTTCACATTTATCAGACCACCTCCAAGGTTGCTCCTTCTTCAGTAACTCTATCAGTGGAGTTGCACGCTTTGAATACGCCGCTATGAAGCGTTGATAGTAGTTGACGAAATCAAGGAAGGATCTCAGCTCTGGCACCTTCTTTGTGTTAGGATCGAGAGCACTAAGAGGGGGGGGGTGAATTAGTGCAGCGGATATTTTTCAGCGATTAAAAAACGAAAGCTGCGTTCGTTCGATAAAGACTATTTTGATGCAAAAACCGATTCTAAGATTACTTATGATTAAGTGCAGTCTACGTTTAAACACAGTTAGCGTCTAAACGCAGTTTGCGTCTAAATGCAGATTGCGTCTAAACTCAGATTGCTTCTAAGCGCAGTTTGCGTCTTAGCGCAGATTGCGTCTAAGCGCAGATTGCGTCTAAACGCAGATTGCGTCTAAGCGCAGATTGCGTCTAAACACAATTTGCGTCTAGGAGCAGTTTAAGCAGAAGTATAAAGACAATGTGCTGCTGTTGTATAGCTCAAAAAGTAATCTGCAAAAAAAACAGATTTACGTCTAAACGCAGATTTACGTCTAGACGCAGATTTACGTCTAAACGCAGATTTACGTCTTAAACGCAGATTTACGTCTGAACTTTGAAACTCGTTTGTAAACTCGCAGAAGGCAGTATGCAGTTGAAATCAAGACGTAAACGTGAACTGAGATCTGATGATTGTGCGAGGAAAGCCGATTTACGTCTAAATGCAGTTTTACGTCTAAATGTTAAAACTCGTTCGTAAAATTGTAGAGGACAGTTTGCAGTTATCAATAGGATCAAAATGTAAGTGTAAACTGCAAAGAAACTCGTTCGTAAAAGCACGGAAGACAGTTCTGCAGAATCAAACGTAAACGTAAACTGTAATGTACGAAAATACGAATTTACGTCTGAATGCAGATTCGGAAGAACAGCACTTAGAACTTGTTCGTGAAAGCGCAGAGAGCAGTAGTAATGAAGGAGGTTTGCAGTAATGATAAAGTGCTCAAAAATAAACGCAAACCAGAGATTTAGAGTGGTTCGGTCAGCCTTGACCTACTCCACTTTTGGCTTCCTCCACCGACGAGGTCGCCGACGTCAACTAGGGGCCTTCCTTCAATAGGCGAAGACCAAACTGCCCTTTTACAGTTTCTCTCCTTTTGACAGGCTCAGGAGACAACCTTTATAGACCTTTCTCTCCTCACTTTACAACTGAAAACTTGAAGAACAGAAGGAGGAGACTTAAAGGCTTTACAACACTTTTGAGCTCTTAGAATCACAGAAAAGATCAAGATTTCGGTGTAGGTCTGTATCTCTTCAGTGCTGAATGGGTGGGGAATTTATAGGCCCCAACCCAATTCAAATTTGGAGCTCAAAACAATCAAATCCCGGAATTCTGGGATCAGGCGGTTGCACCTCCTGACTGGAGAGGTTGCACCGCCTGGCAGAGCTCGAAGACCGAGCTCAGGCGGTGCCACCTCTCTGCCAGGGAGGTTGCACCGCCCAGTCTTGCTCGAAGACTGAGCTCAGGCGGTGCCACCTCTCTGTCAGGGAGGTTGCACCGCCCAGTCTAGCTCGAAGACTGAGCTCAGGCGGTGCCACCTCTCTGCTGGGGAGGTTGCACCGCCCAGTCTCGCTGGAAGGCCTAGCCCAGGCGGTGCCACCTCCTGGCCTGGGCGGTTGCACCTCCTGGTGCAATCAGGGTCCGAATGGTTCATTCCATTCGGCCCAATTTCAGTCTTTCAGGGGCCCAATTGCCCCAAAGATTAAGCCAATGGGATCACCTCCCATTTTCCAACTTAATCAACGTGCTAACTACGATTAAATCTAAGACAATTTCTGTAGCTTTGCTTCGGTGCGTCAATCGCTCCTTCCGGCGAGTTTCCGGCGAACTTCCGTCGATCATCCGATGAACCCTCGGTGATGCTCCTGCGGACTTCCGGCAAACTCCTGGACTTTGCGACGATCCACTTGGCAAGTTCCGACGAGCTTCGCTTGGCAAGCTTCTGGACTTCTCAGATCTGTTCTCGCAGAACCTCCGACGACCGTCCGAACTTCCGTCGAACTCTCGAACTCCCAATGTGATCATGAACTTGACTCCGACGCAACTCCTGCTGCTTGTCTTTCTTTCATCGTAGTTAATCCTGCACACAAAAAAACAAAAACTTCGATCGAGACAATTAATCCTAAGCAATTAATCAAGTTGTCCGACGTGTCATTGGTCCCTCGACGCTTCGTCCGATTCTTCGGCGCATCGTCCTTTCCTGCAGCCTATTGCCCAATCGGCCAGTTGACTCCGCAACTTCGATATCCTTGGCACAATACCCACTCTTCTTGGCCCGATGCTCGAGTCCACAGCCCGAAGCCTTCTGTCGATACGTCGACCGATCCACCGGCCCGACGTCCAATCTTCTGACATGTTCCTCCGGCACAACATGATTTTCCTGCTTTAATTGTCTCATCCTGATCGAAGCACCCTGCGTCACTCAAAACGTAGATTAAATCATAAACATATATCAAGGAGTTTCATCATCAAAATACGAGATTCAACAATCTCCCCCTTTTTGATGATGACAACTACTTGATGACGGAGTTAAACTTAACTCCCGAAATTTAAACAAACTCCCCCTATCAATATACCTTATTGATAGAAACTCTTAGATTCAAAAATCTAAGCAACATGTCATCATAATCGGAGTTAACCTTAACTCCTAGAGTTTAAACAAACTCCCCCTATCAATATGCCATATTGATAGAACCTTGAATTCAAACTGAATTCAAGTCATTGCAATATTCATCATGAATACTTGCAACACGTCAACATGAACATATGCATAAACTTATGCATCACATGTCATGTCATCAACATACTTCTCCCCCTTTGTCATCAACAAAAAGGAGAAGTATCACAATCAAGTGTTTGTGATATTGGTTTAACTTATTGCATGAAAACATATTATGCAGTTTTGAAGCCAAAAAATTTAGCAAATGTTACATCATGCTTAGAATATTCAGGCTATCAAGTTTCAGATATGCAAGTTCTACAGTATACAAGATAGTACTTTTAGAACATGCAAGCTAGCAATTTAGAGATGTTCAAGAAAGCAACTCTTGCTTCTTGAGATATGCAAGTTTGTCAAGTTTTGCTAGATGTGCAAGTTAGCATTTTTGCCTCTTGAGATAGGCAAGATAGCACATTTGCTTCTTTTGAGATAGCAACTTTTCGCTTCTCTTTAGACTACAAGCTAGCAATTTTTTTACGATATACAAGTTAGCAAAAACTTCGAAAGCAAATGCAAGATAACTTTCTTGTGTAGGCTCATGATTATTGCTTCCTATTGTAATGTGCAGGTTGCAAGTCTTGCTCCTTGAGATATTCAAGATAGTGATTTTCAAGAAGACAATTTTTGCTTCTTGAAATAAGCAAGTTAGCAATCAAGTTTTTGCATCTTCTTGACTTGTGCAAGCTAGCTATCTCCCCCTTTGTCATTGTCAAAAAGAAAGGAAGAATACAGTTTTGTAGTTCTTTTTCCTTTTACAACGATTTCAAAATCATGACAAAGGATGAATAATCAAGTTATGAATGTCAAGACAATTTTTCATCATGAATATTTTATCATTGCATTATCATAAGTTGAAGTATTGCATGCATAATATCATATCATCATTCATAATTACATTAATGTTTCAATATAGCAATTTCTTCTCAAAATGTGTAACTTAGCACTCATCATGATTTACATCATATGCAATACATCACATCATAATTAGAAAGCACAAGTATTGCATGCATAATTGCAAATCATAAATGTTTCATATCATGATGGTATCAATTTTGTCAAATTATATCCTACCATGCATGATCAATAACTCCTCATTTGTATTTCATGCATTATTTCATCTCATAAGGAATATCAAGAAAAGTTATTGGATGAGGAGATAAATATTTTATGAATACACGGAATTGTATAAAAATCATATCATAAGTGTTTCGTGTATTCATATTATCACATGAAGCATATTATCATTTTTGAGATTCATAACATGAATAACATTATTACTATTTCATCAAAATCAATTTCGAGATTCACACAATATCAAGAAATCATTAATCTCGATAAGATGGGAAAAGCATTTTCTTTTTAAGTGATTCTTTTAACACATCATAAAAAAAAACTCATTCATAATTCAAGTGATTTACAAGATATCATAAATGAATTTATCACTTGTATTTCATCAAAATCGAGAACTCTAGAGATAGAAAATGATTGAAGCATTTAACATGATTGATGCATGATTCATATTTAAAGTGTATCTTATGTCGTAAATACGAATCAAGCATTTGTCAAATCTGAAATCATCCTCAAAATTACATTCAATAAATTCATGTATGACAAGCATAGATTTATTGAAAAATCAATAAGATAGAGGATTACATTTCAAGTGTTCATCAATTGTAGCATTTCATCATATAGTAAGATATCAATGCGTAAAACTGTGAAGCAAGATTTTGTTTGATATCTTGATACAGGGCATGATGTACACATTTCGAATATTTTGGCAAGTGTAGCATTGCATCACATGGTAAGATATCAGCTCGTATGATGCAAATTTTTGTTTGATATCTTGATACAGGGCATATAGCAATGATAGCAATCATATATTTCTTGGTGATGCAAGCATGGGATAATCATAGCATAGTGTTTATAGCATCAATTCATATATTTCTCCCCATGGCAGTGTTTATCAATTCATATATATCTCCCCCTTTGTCATCAACAAAAAGCATAGTAACTATGATACCAGAAAATAATAATAGCAAGCTTATAGAGGAATTTTACATAGATTGCTTTAAATACTTCTTCCCCTTTGTGTTATAATCCATTGTCTGTGTAAAAATTTTGCAGGATGGAATACATACACATGATTTTGTTGCAGATTTTCACATATAATCAAGTGATAATATAGTCCGAAAAAAAAAATGATTTTAACAAATTTATCTGTTCGGACACATCAACATTCCTAATTCTCTTCTAATGAAATCAAATTGTTCTTCACTTAGAGGTTTTGTAAAAATGTCAGCTAGTTGATGTTTAGTATCAATGAACTCTATGGTTACGTCATGATTGGTGACATGATCTCGTATAAAGTGATGTCTAATATCAATATGTTTTGTTCTTGAGTGTTGTATAGAATTCTTGGTTAAGCATATTGCACTTGTGTTATCACATTTAATTGGAATATTTTTGAGATGAACTTTATAATCTTCTAAGGTATTTTTCATCCATACAACTTGTGCACAGCATGCACTTGCTGCAATATATTCAGCTTCGGTTGTTGATAGTGCAACCGAGTTTTGTTTCTTTGATGACCAGGAAACAAGGGCATGTCCTAAAAATTGACATGATCCTGATGTGCTTTTTCTATCTAATCTACAGCCAACAAAGTCAGCATCAGCATAAGCAATTAACTCAAAATTCTCTGATTTTGGGTACCATAATCCTAGATTTGTGGTACCATTAAGATATCTAAATATTCTTTTAACTGCTTTGAGATGAGATATCTTAGGGTTTGATTGAAATCTAGCACAAAGTCCTACACTGAACATGATGTCTGGTCTGGTTGCAGTGAGGTAAAGTAAACTTCCTATCATACCCCTATAAGTTTTTTGATCAAAGCTTTCTCCACTTTCATCAATTTCTAACTTAGTGGAGGTGCTCATAGGAGTGTTACTAGCCTTTGAGTTGTTCATGTTAAACCTTTTTAATAAATTCATGGCATATTTAGTTTGACTAATAAAGATGTCATTGCTTAGTTGTTTGATTTGTAAACCTAAGAAGAATGTTAATTCTCCAATTAAGCTCATTTCGAATTCAAGACTCATAGTTTTAGCAAAAGATTCACAAAGAGATTCATTTGTAGAGCCAAAGATGATATCATCAACATAAATCTGAACAATGAGAAAATTATTTTCAAAATTCTTGATAAACAATGTAGTATCAACCTTGCCTTTTATGAAGTTATTTTCAATGAGAAAAGAACTAAGTCTCTCATACCACGCCCTTGGGGCTTGTTTTAAACCATAGAGAGCTTTAGTTAATCTAAACACATGATTAGGGAGGCTATTATTTTCAAATCCAGGAGGTTGTTCAACATAAACTTCTTCGAAAATAAAACCATTTAGAAAAGCGCTTTTAACATCCATTTGAAATAACTTAAAATTATTACAACTAGCATAGGCAAGGAGCATCCTTATGGCTTCCAATCGAGCCACAGGTGCGAAGGTTTCTTCGTAATCGATACCTTCTTCTTGGTTGAAACCTTTGGCCACTAATCTAGCCTTGTTTCTAACCACGATACCATTTTCATCTTGCTTGTTTCTAAAGACCCATTTAATACCAATAACTAAATGGTCATTTGGCCTAGGAACAAGCGTCCACACCTCATTTCTCTCAAATTGATTTAATTCATCTTGCATTGCGATAATCCATGAATCATCTTTCATGGCTTCATCAACACATTTGGGTTCAATTTGGGAGAGAAAGGCGGCGTTGGCACAAAAGTTTTTAAAAGAAGATCGTGTTTGAACCCCCTTTGATGTGTCTCCTAGGATTAGCTCCTTAGGATGAGCATCTACATACTTCCAATCCTTGGGTAAGGATGTTTCGGAAGTGGATGCATCCAAGTTGCTAGTTGGAGACGGGGTTTCGTTTAAATTCAAGGAATCAAAATTAACATCATCATCAAGATCATTTTTCTTAATTTCTGAAATCTCATTGAAAACAACATGGATGGATTCTTCAATAATTAAGGTTCTTTTATTGAAAATACGAAAAGCTTTAGAAACCGAAGAATAACCAAGAAAGATTCCTTCATCAGATTTAGCATTGAATTTTCCTAAGTTATCCTTTTCATTCAAGATAAAACACTTACACCCAAAGACTTTAAAATATGAGACATTGAGTTTTTTGTTATTCCATAACTCATAAGGAGTTTTGGTGAGTAAGGGTCTTACTAGGACTCTATTTAAAATATAGCATGCAGTGTTTACAGCTTCGGCCCAAAAATATTTGGGTAGGCTATGTTCATTCAACATGGTTCTTGCCATTTCTTGTAAATTTCGATTTTTTCTTTCTACTACCCCATTTTGTTGAGGATTTCTTGGAGTAGAGAAATTATGGTTGTATCCGTTGAGTTCACAGAATTCTTGGAAATCATGGTTTTGAAATTCTCCACCATGATCACTTCTAATTGACGAAATCATAGATCCCTTCTCATTTTGAACAAGTTTACAAAACTTGGTAAAATATCTAAAGCATTCATTTTTCTGTTTTAAGAAGTAGGTCCATGTATATCTGCTATAGTCATCAACAATGACAAAGGCGTATTTGCTACCTCCTAGACTCGATGTAGAGATTGGTCCGAACAAGTCCATATGGATCAATTGTAAGGGCCTAGAGGTGCTTATTTGATTCTTAGCTTTGAAGCTACCCTTAATTTGCTTACCTAATTGGCAAGCATCACATACATTATCTTTGATGAACTTGATATGAGGAATTCCTCTTACAAGTTCTCTAGATGATACTTGAGTGATTAGTTTCATGCTAGCATGACCTAATCTTCTATGCCATAGCCAAGCATCCTCATTCATAACGGCAAAACACATTTCATCACATAAGTCATTGATGTCAATAGTGTATACGTTATTTTGTTTTAATGTAATCATAGATATATTTTTGTGTGGTTTTTCAATGATGCAAGCATTAGATTCAAATCTTATAATATATCCTTTATCACATAATTGACTAATGCTCAAGAGGTTATGTTTTAAACCATCAACTAGTAAAACATCTTCAATAGAGAAGTTGGATTTGTTACCTATGGTTCCTTTGCCAATGATTTTACCCTTGTTGTTGTCTCCAAAGGTGACATATCCTTCGTCTATGCTAGTGAGCTTAGAGAATTGAGATGGATCTCCGGTCATATGCCTTGAGCATCCACTATCAAGGTACCATCTCTTGCTCCTAGCTTGCGATGATTTAGTTTTCTACAAGAAAGGATGATGTTTAGGTACCCATTTGCTTTTGGGTGCCTCATAAATAGATCTACATTTTCTATCATGTTGCATAGAGTTTATCATGGTTCCTTTAGGGACCCAAATTAGTTTGTTTGGACTTATTTTCTTGAATGGACAACAATGTGTCTTGTGTCCAGATTTGTAACAAAAGTTGCACTTGGTTTGGTGTTGAACATGTAAGATGGAGCCTTTTATGAAGGTGGTTGGATTTTGGTGAGGACTTCTCACAAATCCAATTCCGCTCCTTTTTGGAATGTGACCCTTGTTTGCAAGGATCATGTTTAATGACTTGCTACCAACCTCGAATTTCTTCAAGGTGTCCTTGAGTAGCAGGTTTTCTTTTTGCAAAGTTTCTAAATCATGACATTTGATACATGAATTTAAACTATCATGATGTTCGACTTTTAACTTATCAAACTCACAAGTAAGACTATCATGCATCTTTTTCAGCAATTTATATTTTCTACTTATACTCTTGCATTCGTCAAATAAGTCATTGAAAGCATTTAATAATTCATCGAAAGATAAATCAGCATCTATTGAATTTGTTACCTCATCTTCGATGGCCATTAAGGCGTAATGAGCAACTTGCTCGGTGTTGGACTCCTCTTCCTCAGATGCGCTCGAATCATCCCATGTTGCTTGGAGCGCCTTCTTCTTTGTTGTTCTTTTCTTGACTTGGGGACAATCACTCTTGTAGTGTCCCGACTTTTTGCATTCATAGCAGATTACTTGGTCCTTTTTGGGTTCAAGTTTATTTTTTGCATCATTCTTAAACTTGTTTCTTTTAAAGAACTTTTTAAACTTTCTTGTTAGAAGTGCCAAGTCATCATCACAGTCCTCATCACTTGAGTTTTCTCTCAAGTGGCATTCTGAAGTTTTGAGTGCCATATCCTTCCTGTTCTTTGGAAGGATGTCTTCTTGCTCTTCATGAGCTTTACAAGTCATTTCGTAGGTCATTAATGACCCGATTAGTTCTTCAAGAGGGAAATTTCGCAGATCTTTTGCCTCTTGAATAGCGGTGACTTTAGGATCCCAACTCTTAGGAAGGGATCTTAGTATCTTATTAACAAGCTCAAAATCCGAAAAGCTCTTTCCGAGTCCTTTTAGACCGTTGACGACATCCGTGAAACGGGTAAACATGTCGCCAATGGTTTCACTCGGTTTCATCCGAAAAAGTTCGAAAGAATGTAACAGCAAATTGATTTTTGACTCTTTTACTCTACTTGTGCCCTCATGGGTCACTTCGAGCGTGTGCCAAATATCAAACGCAGTTTCATAAGTTGAAACACGGTTAAACTCGTTTTTATCAAGTGCACAAAATAAGGCATTCATAGCCTTTGCATTAAGAGCGAAAGCCTTCTTCTCCAAATCATTCCAATCGATCATTGGAAGAGAAGACTTTGAAAAACCATTCTCGACAAGATTCCAAAGATCAATGTCCATAGAAATAAGAAAGATTCTCATTCGGGTCTTCCAATAGGTGTAGTCCGTCCCATTAAACATGGGTGGACGTGTAATGGAATGGCCCTCTTGGTTTCCGGCGTAAGCCATCTCTCTTGGGTTTTAATCCTTTTGAGAGTTAACCGGGCTCTGATACCAATTGTTAGGATCGAGAGCACTAAGAGGGGGGGGGGGGGGTGAATTAGTGCAGCGGATATTTTTCAGCGATTAAAAAACGAAAGCTGCGTTCGTTCGATAAAGACTATTTTGATGCAAAAGCCGATTCTAAGATTACTTATGATTAAGTGCAGTCTACGTTTAAACACAGTTAGCGTCTAAACGCAGTTTGCGTCTAAATGCAGATTGCGTCTAAACTCAGATTGCGTCTAAGCGCAGTTTGCGTCTTAGCGCAGATTACGTCTAAGCGCAGATTGCGTCTAAACGCAGATTGCGTCTAAGCGCAGATTGCGTCTAAACACAGTTTGCGTCTAGGAGCAGTTTAAGCAGAAGTATAAAGACAATGTGCTGCTGTTGTACAGCTCAAAAAGTAATCTGCAAAAAAAACAGATTTACGTCTAAACGCAGATTTACGTCTAGACGCAGATTTACGTCTAAACGCAGATTTACGTCTTAAACGCAGATTTACGTCTGAACTTTGAAACTCGTTTGTAAACTCACAGAAGGTAGTATGCAGTTGAAATCAAGACGTAAACGTGAACTGAGATCTGATGATTGTGCGAGGAAAGCCGATTTACGTCTAAATGCAGTTTTACGTCTAAATGTTGAAACTCGTTCGTAAAATTGTAGAGGACAGTTTGCAGTTATCAATAGGATCAAAATGTAAGTGTAAACTGCAAAGAAACTCGTTCGTAAAAGCACGGAAGACAGTTCTGCAGAATCAAACGTAAACGTAAACTGTAATGTACGAAAATACGAATTTACGTCTGAATGCAGATTCGGAAGAACAGCACTTAGAACTTGTTCGTGAAAGCGCAGAGAGCAGTAGTAATGAAGGAGGTTTGCAGTAATGATAAAGTGCTCAAAAATAAACGTAAACCAGAGATTTAGAGTGGTTCGGTCAGCCTTGACCTACTCCACTTTTGGCTTCCTCCACCGACGAGGTCGCCGACGTCAACTAGGGGCCTTCCTTCAATAGGCGAAGACCAAACTGCCCTTTTACAGTTTCTCTCCTTTTGACAGGCTCAGGAGACAACCTTTACAGACCTTTCTCTCCTCACTTTACAACTGAAAACTTGAAGAACAGAAGGAGGAGACTTAAAGGCTTTACAACACTTTTGAGCTCTTAGAATCACAGAAAAGATCAAGATTTCGGTGTAGGTCTGTATCTCTTCAGTGCTGAATGGGTGGGGAATTTATAGGCCCCAACCCAATTCAAATTTGGAGCTCAAAACAATCAAATCCCGGAATTCTGGGATCAGGCGGTTGCACCTCCTGATTGGAGAGGTTGCACCGCCTGGCAGAGCTCGAAGACCGAGCTCAGGCGGTGCCACCTCTCTGCCAGGGAGGTTGCACCGCCCAGTCTTGCTCGAAGACTGAGCTCAGGCGGTGCCACCTCTCTGTTAGGGAGGTTGCACCGCCCAGTCTAGCTCGAAGACTGAGCTCAGGCCGGTGCCACCTCTCTGCTGGGGAGGTTGCACCGCCCAGTCTCGCTGGAAGGCCTAGCCCAGGCGGTGCCACCTCCTGGCCTGGGCGGTTGCACCTCCTGGTGCAATCAGGGTCCGAATGGTTCATTCCATTCGGCCCAATTTCAGTCTTTCAGGGGCCCAATTGCCCCAAGATTAAGCCAATGGGATCACCTCCCATTTTCCAACTTAATCAACGTGCTAACTACGATTAAATCTAAGACAATTTCTGCAGCTTTGCTTCGGTGCGTCAATCGCTCCTTCCGGCGAGTTTCCGGCGAACTTCCGTCGATCATCCGATGAACCCTCGGTGATGCTCCTGCGGACTTCCGGCAAACTCCTGGACTTTGCGACGATCCACTTGGCAAGTTCCGACGAGCTTCGCTTAGCAAGCTTCTGGACTTCTCGGATCTGTTCTCGTAGAACCTCCGACGACCGTCCGAACTTCCGTCGAACTCTCGAACTCCCAATGTGATCATGAACTTGACTCCGGCGCAACTCCTGTTGCTTGTCTTTCTTTCATCGTAGTTAATCCTGCACACAAAAAAACAAAAACATCGATCGAGACAATTAATCCTAAGCAATTAATCAAGTTGTCCGGCATGTCATTGGTCCCTCGACGCTTCGTCCGATTCTTCGGCGCATCGTCCTTTCCTGCAGCCTATTGCCCAATCGGCCAGTTGACTCCGCAACTCCGATATCCTTGGTACAATACCCGCTCTTCTTGGCCCGATGCTTGAGTCCACAGCCCGAAGCCTTCTGTCGATACGTCGACCGATTCACCGGCCCGACGTCCAATCTTCTGACATGTTCCTCCGGCACAACATGATTTTCCTGCTTTAATTGTCTCATCCTGATCGAAGCACCCTGCGTCACTCAAAACGCAGATTAAATCATAAACATATATTAAGGAGTTTCATCATCAAAATACGAGATTCAACACTTTGGCGTTCGCCATTCCGCAACAACTTGCACCTTTGATTGGTCCATCCGAATGGAACCATTACTGATTCGATGCCCCGAGAATAAGATCTCCGTTTGAACAAAGTAGCACTTCTCCCTCTTCACGAACAAAGTGTTCTCCCTGAGAACCTTGAAAATTGTCCGAAGGTGCTCGACATGCTCCTCGAGCGTTTAACTGTAGACGACGATATCGTCCAAGTTGACGACCACAAACTTATCAAAATACTCTTTGAATAATTGGTTCATAAGAGTGCAGAACGTGGTCGGAGTATTGGTTAAGCCGAAAGGTATCACCAAGAACTCAAACGCTCTATACCTGGTCACGCAAGTAGTCTTCGCTTCGTCGCCTTCAGCAATGCGCACCTGCCAGTACCTCGACCGGCGGTCGAGTTTGGAGAAATACTTGCCCTTGCCCAATTAGTCGAACAAGTCCGCGATGAGCGGGATTGGATACTTGTTTTTTACCGTCACTTTGTTGAGGGCTCGATAATCGATGCACAATCGGAGGCTCCCATCTTGTTTCTTTTGGAAGAGAACTGAAGCTCCGAATGGTGCTTTAGAATTGCGGATGAGACCACCGCTTAGCAGTTCATCTAACTGCTTTTTGAGTTCTGCCAACTCAGGAGTGGGCATGCGGTATGGTGGACTTATTGGAGGCTTCACTCATGGCTCCAGCTCGATATGATGGTCCATGCCTCTGCGTGACGGTGGAGTTCTCGGCAACTCGGGTGGCATAACGTCTGTCAACTCCTTTAGGACGTTAGCCACCGGTTCATGAATGGTCTTCTCGTCAAGTGGCTCTAGCTTCATAGCAGCCATGAATGTTCACCTTTTCGTACCCCTTTCTTTAGTTGTAATGCCGATATCTGTTGGGGGTCCCTGGTTCCTCTCCGAAAGATGGGAACCACACAGGGGTCGTCACCTCCCATCATGCAGAGGGAGTTTAGGAACGACATTGGCACCAACTTCGCTGTGTGCATGAATTCTATTCCAAGAATCACTTGGAAGTCATCCAGTGGCACCGCTATCATGTTAGTACTCTCGCGCCACGTTTCGATCTTGATGGGAACTCCCTTTGCCAACCCGGAGATTCGCTTGGCCTCCGAGTTCACCGCCTTCGTTCGACTTGGGTTCTTCTCCAAGATTAACCCAAGTCGCTTTGCTTCTCGATCGACAATAAAGTTATGGGTAGCGCCCGTATCCACCATTGCACGGGTTGTTTGGACATTGAGCTTAATGTTCACATACATCAGCTCGTTACTCCCTGCTTTTAATGGCTTTGCCTTCATGTTCTCCCCCACTTGACCTCGCAATGCATTTAACAAACGCATTGCTCCCATTCAGGGACCTTGCAACTACTCATCATCACTGCTAGATTCTGAACTGCTTGAACTAAGAGTGACGGCTTTGCCCTTGTCTGATTTGGGAGGGTGGATGAAAGCTGTTAAAGCATTGAGTGCCTGTTTCTATGGGCACTCCCTCACCATGTGCGGCCCTCTGCACAATAAGCATTCGCCAATCTTCGAGGCCTTGCCTTTTGAGCTTGGCCCTTTGTGGGAACTCTTCTTCCTTTGTTCGCCTCCGGGCTCCTTCCCTCGAGAATATTTTGGAGGGCGATTTCCTGAAGATTGTTTTCTTTTTCTCAGGTCCTAAAAGGAAACAAAGTCGGTGAGCCTTTCTGCGGCAGCAATTGCCCCGATCACATCGATAACATTCCTTCGATGTAGTTCTTGTTAAGCCCAAAGCTTCAAACCATCGAGTAAGCTAAACAGCTTATCATTTTCGGACATGTCCTGTATGTCCAGCATTAATGCAGAAAATTGCTTCACGTAGTCTTGAATGGAATTACTTTGGTAGAGTTGTCTTAGTTTCCTCCTTGCGACGAACTCTGTGTTCTCAGGTAGAAACTGAGTTCTCAACTCCCACTTTAAGTCCGCCCATGTGTCCGTCCTGCATCGACCTTGTTGGATCTCCTCCCAATGGGTTCGCCACCAAAGTTTTGCATCCTCGTTCGGATACATGGTTGTTATTGAAACTTTAGTATCTTCATAATCATGCCTTGTAGCTCGAAAGTAATGTTCCATGTCAAACAAGAAATTCTCGAGCTCTTTTGCATCCCTAGCACCTCCATAGCAATAAGGCTCAGGTGCCCTCAGATTTTGTGGCGATGCAATGCGGGTGTTGCTCCCTCCCGCATTTAGTGCCCATGTGAGAGCTATCACTTTAGAAGTGGGTTACGCCACGACTTCGTGTAAATGTTGCACGGAGTCTTCAGTATCATCCGTCAGTTGATCGACTAAGGCCTCAACCTTGTCGATTCGGGATTCAACTTCTTCTTGTGAGCTCTCTACCCTAAGAAGCCTTCGCTGGCCTTGGTAGAGTTCCTCCAAGATCACTTCAAGAACATCCAAGCAGGTTTCCGCCGCTGTGAGTCTCTTCTTATTGCTCTTCTTCCCAGTTGGCGCTCTAGATTGCGCCTCCACTGCTTGCGGAGAGTAGCGTAGCCCACCTACAACTGCTTGGGGCAAAGGTCCGGCTTGCCCCGCCTTGCTTGATTCGCCACGATGCTTTGCCATGGCGGAATTGCGAAGTTCCTTTGCTGTTTGCTCGAATTGCTTGTCCGCTCTGATACCACAATGTCACGGACTTAGCTGGAATTGCCTAAGTCGTGAGGCACCCTTGCGGCTAAGACGCGAACTTAGCTTGAGTTGCCTAAGTCGCGAAGCACCCTTGTGCCAACTTCTCGGACTTAGCTGGGATTGCCTAAGTCTTGACGTGCCTTTGCGATATGCATCAGCAAAGGTCAGCCAGTTTGCAACCTCACTCAGGTCCCGAAGGACCTGTAAAAGAGAAAGTTCATTAGTTCGAAGAACGAGCGACGGACAAGTCCCGATGTCTCACGAAGAGGGAAGCTTTACAAGCAATTCAGTGAGCACCTTGTGTGCATTAGAGAAAAGAGAAAGGAGGAAAACAAGGACTTTAGAAGGTAGAACGAACAGTTGCAAGTCCACAAACAACTATTCATCGGGTGCAGTGCGAAGGCAAGTTCTCGTCAAGTCAACGTGCGAACTCGTGAAGATTTTTCAATGCCCGACAATATACCGAAACCCCATCCAGCCCTGTGCCACCCGAGGGGTTCTAGGGTGCTGAGATGGCTGACATTTCGTGCAGTGTAGCGGGCTGCAGAAAACAACCCGTGGCACGCGAAAACAGAGCCATTTTTGGGTTTTTTTACCCTGCGCGGTGAGCGGTCTCACTGTGCGCTACAACCTGTTCGAACATGTATTTTTACAAGCAAAAACACATAAAACCAAGACAAAACAGGCTGCCATGTCTCTGTTCAAGCATGCAAATGTTAGGAACAGGGGTCAGCCCTAAGAGGTGGGGGTGAATTAGTGCAGCGGTAAAATATGTCGGTTTTGAAAATTCTTTCGTTCGTTGAAAACCGATCTCAGAAAGATAGCTTGAAAGCGTACGGAAAAGCGTAGTGGATGTAAAGCAAATACGGAGGTTTGCAGTTAAAGTAAATTGCACAAATAAAACACAAATCAGATTTTTATAGTGGTTCAGTCGTTGTGACCTACATCCACTCCTCCGATTCCTCTTCCGTCGAGGCCACCGGCATCCGCTATCGATCTTCCTTTAATAGGCAAAGATCAACCTCTTTCTTACATCCCTCTTCTCCTTTTCAAAGGGAAAAGCACTCACTCCTCTCAAACTCTTCTAACACTTAGGCTAGAAGAGGATTCTCACAAGAGATTTCTACAGCGTTTTTCCCTTTTTAAATTCTCCGTGCTTGTGTATTTTAACCAGGGATGAGAGGGGTATTTATAGGCTTCAAGTTGATTCAAACTTGGAGCCTAAAAACATCTCATCTCGGGTTTCCTGGGTCCGGGCGGTACCACCGCCAATGTCAGTCTGACATTGACACTACACTGGGCGGTACCACCGCCCAGTCTAGCGGTACCACCGCCTGACATTGGGCGGTGCCACCGCTTGCAGCCTCTCAGAGGCTGTGTGTGGGCGGTACCACCGCCTAGATCGGCGGGGTACCACCGCTTGACATAGTCTCGGAGATTGTGCCACAACGGTGCCACTTCTTGGGTCACTATTTGGGCCTTTCATTGGGCCCAGCATAGTCCTTACATGGGCCCAACTGGCCCCTAATTGGGTTGGCCCAAATCCAATCCCAATTAAGTGCTAACTACGAAATATAAGGCATACTTAAGCTAAACAAGTCCCTAGGTCTTGGTTTCTTCCGACGATCTCCCGGCAATGTTCCAACGGACTTCCGGCAAGCTTTTGGACTTCACAACGATCTTCTTGGCGAGTTCCAACGAGCTTCTTCTGGCAAGCTCTTGGACTTCTCGGCTGGTTCCTACAGAACTTCCGACGAACTCTCGAACTCCCAACGAAATCGCGTCCTTGACTCCGGGACTTCATTTTGCTTCATGTCTTGCTATCGTAGTCAATCCTGCACATGTAAAACACACTTCGATCTAGATAATTATTACTAAGCTTGAATCATGTTGTCCGACATGTCATTGGTCCATCGACGTTTCGTTCGATTCTTCGTTGCATCGTCCTCTCTTGTGACCTATTGTCCAATCGGCCAGTTTGTTAGGATCGAGAGCACTAAGAGGGGGGGGGGGTGAATTAGTGCAGCGGAAATCTTTCTGCGATTAAAAAACGAAAGCTGCGTTCGTTTGATAAAAACTATTTTGATGCAAAAGCCGATTCTAAGAATGCTTATGATTAAGTGCAGTTTATGTCTAAACACAGTTTGCGTCTAAGCGCAGTTTACGCAGTTTGCGTCTAAATGCAGTTTGCGTCTAAATGCAGATTGCGTCTAAGCGCAGTTTGCGTCTAAGCGCAGTTTGCGTCTAAGATCAGATTGCGTCTAAGCGCAGTGCAGTTTGCGTCTAAACGCAGTTTTACGTCTAAACACAGTTTTACGTCTAAACGTAGTTTTACGTCTAAATGCAGTTTGCGTCTAAACGCAGTTTTACGTCTAAACGTAGTTTTACGTCTAAACGCAGTTTTACGTCTAAACACCGTTTGCGCAGTTTATGTCTAAACGATGTTTTAAAGGGATCTGAACTTAGAAACTTTGTTCGTAAAAGCGCAGAAGACAGTTTTGCAGAATCAAAACGTAAACGTAAACTGTAATGTATGAAAACACCGATTTACGTCTGAATGCAGATTCGAAAAGATCAGCACTTAGAAACTTGTTCGTAAAGGCGTAGAGAGCAGTAGCTATGTAGGAGGTTTGCAGTAATGATAAAGTGCTCAAAATAAACGCAAACCAGAGATTTAGAGTGGTTCGGTCAGTCTTGACCTACTCCACTTTTGGCTTCCTCCACCGACGAGGTCACCGACGTCAACTAGAAGCCTTCCTTCAATAGGCGAAGGCCAACTACCCTCTTACAGATTCACTCCTTTTGACGGGCTTAGGAGACAACCCTTACAGAAGTTTTCTCTCCTCTCTTTACAACTCAAACTTGAAGAATATAAAGAGGAGAACTAGCAGTTTTGAGCTCTAAGAAACACAGAAAGATAGCAAGATTTCGAGTGTGTGTTCTGTTGCTTTCAGTGCTGAATGAGTGGGGTATTTATAGGCCCCAACCCAGTTCAAATTTGGAGCTCAAAACGATCAAATCCCGGAATTCCGGGATCAGGCGGTTGCACCTCCTGACTGGAGAGGTTGCACCGCTTGGCAGAGCTCGAGGACTGAGCCCAGGCGGTTGCACCTCTCTGTCAGGGGTGGTTGCACCTCCTGAGTCTGGCTCGGAGACTGAGCCCCAGGCGGTGCCACCTCTTGACTGAGGCGGTTGCACCTCTCTGCCAAAGCTCGAAGACCGAGCTCAGGCGATGCCACCTCTCTGTCAGGGAGGTTGCACCGCCCAGTCTAGCTCGAAGACTGAGCTCAGGCGGTGCCACCTCCTGGCTGGGGCGGTTGCACCGCCCAGTCTCGCTGGGAGGCTTAGCCCAGGCGGTGCCACCTCCTGGCCTAGGCGGTTGCACCTCCTGGTGCAATCAGGGTCCGAATGGTTAGCTCCATTCGGCCCAATTTCAGTCTTTCAGGGGCCCAATTGCCCCAAGATTAAGCTAATGGGATCACCTCCCATTTTCCAGCTTAATCAACATGCTAACTACGATTAGATCTAAGACAATTTCTGCAGCTTTGCTTCGGTGCGTCAATCGCTTTTTCCGGCGAGTTTCCGGCGAACTTCCGTCGATCATCCGATGAACCCTCGGTGATGCTTCTACGGACTTCCGGCAAACTCCTGGACTTTGCGACGATCCACTTGGCGAGTTCCGACGAGCTTCGCTTGGCAAGCTTCTGGACTTCTCGGATCTGTTCTCGCAGAACCTCCGACGACCGTCCAACCTTCCGTCGAACTCTCGAACTCCCAACGTGATCATGAACTTGACTCCGGCGCAACTCCTGCTGCTTGTCTAACTTTCATCGTAGTAATCCTGCACACTCAAAAACAAAAACTTCGATCGAGACAATTAATCCTAAGCAATTAACCAAGTTGTCCGGCATGTCATTGGTCCCTCGACGCTTCGTCCGATTCTTCGGCGCATCGTCCTTTCCTGCAGCCTATTGCCCAATCGGCCAGTTGACTCCGCAACTCCGATATCCTTGGCACAATACCCGCTCTTCTTGGCCCGATGCCCGAGTCCACGACCCGAAGCCTTTTGTCGATACGTCGACCGATCCACCGGCCCGACGTCCAATCTTCTGACATGTTCCTCCGGCACAACATGATTTTCCTGCTTTAATTGTCTCATCCAGATCGAAGCATCCTGCGTCACTCAAAACGCAGATTAAATCATAAACATATATCAAGTAGTTTCATCATCAAAATACGAGATTCAACAATCTCCCCCTTTTTTATGATGACAACCACTTGATGACGGAGTTAAACTTAACTCTTGGAGTTTAAACAAACTCCCCCTATCAATATGCCATATTGATAGAATCTTGAATTCAAACTGAATTCAAGTCATTGCAATATTCATCATGAATACTTGCAACACATCATTATGAACTTATGCATAAACTTATGCATAACATGTCATGTCATCAACATACTTCTCCCCCTTTGTCATCAACAAAAAGGAGAAGTACCACAATCAAGTGTTTATGATATTGGTTCAACTCATTGCATGAAAAACATAATATCAAGTTTTATCATCATACAGTTTTGAAGCAAATGTTACATCATGCTTAGAACATTCAAGCTATCAAGTTTTAGATATGCAAGTTTTACAGCATACAAGATAGCACTTTTATAACATGCAAGCTAGCAATGTTGCAACATTTTAGAACTTGCAAGCTAGCAATTTAGAGATGTTCAAGAAGGCAACTCTTGCTTCTTGAAATATGCAAGTTGCAAGCTAGCAAATTTTTACGATATGCAAGTTTTGCTTCTTGAGATAGGCAAGATAGCACTTTTGCAATTTTTGTTTGACAAGCTTGTGATGTTCAAGATAACAAGCTCTTTCTTCTCTTTTGAGAAGTGTCATTTTTGCTTTCGTTGCAAAGTGCAAGCTAGCAAAATGCCAAACTAGCAAGAGATAATGTTTTACATGAGGCAAGCAAACAATTTGGCAAGTGTTACATTTGCATCTTCTCTTTAGATGTACAAGAAATTAAACAAGTTTTTGCATTTTCTTGACATTTCAAGCTAGCAATTATCGGTGATGTTCAAGATAGCAATTTCTTCTCTTTTGTAATTTTTGCCTTTTTCTTGAATTGTGCTAGCAATCTATCTCCCCCTTTGTCATTGTCAAAAAGAAGGGAAAAACCCTTTACATCAATTTCTAAATCATGACAAAGGTAAGTAATCATTCTTATTTGTGCATCATTATAGTTTCAATGCACAAATTCATTAACATTACATTTCATTTTTTATGCAAGATACCGAAAAATCAATCATCATCATGAGCATATCAAACATGATATTCAAGCATTCATGATATATCATTTTGGCAACATAATCATAGTTATTCAAACGATGGTATCTAAATGTCAGAATTCATTACATCCTATTATGCATGATCATTGACTCCTCATTTGTATTTCATGCATTATTTCATTTCATCTCATAAGCAATATCAAGAAGAGTTATTGGATAATGAGATAAATATTTTATGAATACACGGAATATCATAAGTGTTTCATGTATTCATATTATCACATGAAGCATATTATCATTTTTAAGATTCATAACATGAATAACGTTATTACTATTTCATCAAAATCAATTTCGAGATTCACACAATATCATGAAATCATTAATCTCGATAAGATGGGAAAAGCATTTTCTTTTTAAGTGATTCTTTTAACACATCATAAAAAACTCATTCATAATTCAAGTGATTTACAAGATATCATAAATGAATTTATCACTTGTATTTCATCAAAATCGAGAACTCTAGAGATAGAAAATGATTGAAGCATTTAACATGATTGATGCATGATTCATATTTAAAGTGTATCTTATGTCGTAAATACGAATCAAGCATTTGTCAAATCTGAAATCATCCTCAAAATTACATTCAATAAATTCATGTATGACAAGCATAGATTTATTGAAAAATCAATAAGATAGAGGATTACATTTCAAGTGTTCATCAATTGTAGTATTTCATCATATGGTAAGATATCAATGCGTAAAACTGTGAAGCAAGATTTTGTTTGATATCTTGATACAGGGCATGATGTACACATTTCGAATATTTTAGCAAGTGTAGCATTGCATCACATGGTAAGATATCAGCTCGTATGATGCAAATTTTTGTTTGATATCTTGATACAGGGCATATAGCAATGATAGCAATCATATATTTCTTGGTGATGCAAGCATGGGATAATCATAGCATAGTGTTTATAGCATCAATTCATATATTTCTCCCCCCCTTTTTTTTTAGTGTTTCATCTTAAGTGATCGATTTCATGTTAGCATGCCTTTTCATTTATGTCAAATGAAAACATGCATCAACATTTAGGATCGTGAAATGAATTTCATCATAAAACCATCAATCACAAAAATCATCATGTATAACTTTAAAATCTCAAATCTTTATTCTTATGTCAAAATCATACATCATATTTAACAAACAAAGACAATGAAAAATATCAAGCC
Organism: Musa acuminata AAA Group; assembly: GCF_036884655.1. Lineage (NCBI taxonomy): Eukaryota > Viridiplantae > Streptophyta > Magnoliopsida > Zingiberales > Musaceae > Musa > Musa acuminata. The sequence goes on along the minus strand of NC_088338.1, from coordinate 12,688,623 downwards.
TTCCAAACAAAAGCCATGTATCGTCATTGAAAAGCAATATGAAAATCATCAAAATATACATTCTTGCTTCTCAAGCACATAAATAAGATTTAATCTCACTAGGTGTACAATCATTAGATTTATATCTTGCATTAACATAAGACATGCAATTTTCATTATCATTTTCAAAATTACAAGCATGATCATAGTTTTGTATTTTCATTATTAAATTATTAAAAATGTAATTTTCAAGAAAATTTAAAGAAAAAGAAAAATGCATCATGAAAAACATCATGTAATTTCGAAGTAAATTAAAGGCATTTTGATTACCTCAGCGTCGAAAGGCGTAAAGGCGTAGTTTGCCACCTCGCCTTTGTTGATTTTCTCCTCGTCTTCAGAGGAGCTCGATTCATCCCAATTTTTGTTCTTCTTCTTGCGTTCAAAGCAAGTAGTTTCGTTCTTTTTACTTTTTAATTTTTGTTTCATTTGTAGTTTAAGTTCACCATCACTTGAGCTTATGCTCGAGTGGTCTTCAAATGTTCTATGTCCCAAATCCTTCCGGTTCTTTGGAAGGTGGTTCTCAAGTTCTTCACGTGCATTGCACGTCATTTCATATGTGATCAATGAACCAATTAGTTCTTCAAGTGGAAATTGGTTCAAGTTTTTCGATTCTTGAATAGCAGTTACTTTTGAATCCCAAGTTTTAGAAAGTGAGCGCAAAACTTTGTTAACGAGTTCAAAATCCGAAAAGCTTTTACCAAGTGATTTTAAACCATTGACGACATCCATAAAACGGGAGTACATGTCAACAACGGTTTCGCTTGGTTTCATATGAAAAAGCTCGAAATCATGTAGTAAAATATTAACTTTCGAGTCTTTGACTCTACTAGTTCCCTCATGCGTGATTTCAAGAGTGCGCCAAATATCGAAAGCCGTTTCGCACAAAGAAACCCGATTGAACTCATTTTTGTCCAAAGCGCAAAATAAGACATTCATAGCCTTTGCGTTTAAAGAAAAATACTTCTTCTCTAAATCCGACCATTCGTTCATCGGTTTAGAGGGAAGTTGAAAACCGTTTTCAACGATATTCCATAAATCCAGATTTAGAGAAATAAAGAAAACTCTCATTCGAGTTTTCCAATAAGTATAGTCCAATCCATTAAAGAACGGTGGACGAAAGACCGAAAAGCCCTCTTGAAGAGCCATTTCTCTCGGGTGTAAATCCGAAATGAGAAATACCCCGCTCTGATACCAATTGTTAGGATCGAGAGCACTAAGAGGGGGGGGTGAATTAGTGCAGCGGAAATCTTTTTGCGATTAAAAAACGAAAGCTGCGTTCGTTTGATAAAAACTATTTTGATGCAAAAGCCGATTCTAAGAATGCTTATGATTAAGTGCAGTTTATGTCTAAACACAGTTTGCGTCTAAGCGCAGTTTACGCAGTTTGCGTCTAAATGCAGATTGCGTCTAAGCGCAGTTTGCGTCTAAGCGCAGTTTGCGTCTACGATCAGATTGCGTCTAAGCGCAGTGCAGTTTGCGTCTAAACGCAGTTTTACGTCTAAACACAGTTTTACGTCTAAACGTAGTTTTACGTCTAAACGCAGTTTTACGTCTAAACGTAGTTTTATGTCTAAACGCAGTTTTACGTCTAAACAATGTTTGCGCAGTTTATGTCTAAACGCTGTTTTAAAGGGATCTGAACTTAGAAACTTTGTTCGTAAAAGCACAAAAGACAGTTTTGCAGAATCAAAATGTAAACGTAAACTGTAATGTATGAAAATACCGATTTATGTCTGAATGCAGATTCGGAAAGATCAGCACTTAGAAACTTGTTCGTAAAGGCGCAGAGAGCAGTAGCTATGTAGGAGGTTTGCAGTAATGATAAAGTGCTCAAAATAAACGCAAACCAGAGATTTAGAGTGGTTCGGTCAGTCTTGACCTACTCCACTTTTGGCTTCCTCCACCGACGAGGTCACCGACGTCAACTAGAAGCCTTCCTTCAATAGTTGACTCCACAACTCCGATATCCTTGGCACAATATCCGCTCTTCTTGGCCCGATGCCCGAATCCATGACCCGAAGCCTTTTGTCGATACGTCGATCGATCCTCCGACCCGTCGTCCAATCTTCTGGCATGTTTTCCTTCGGTCCAACATGATTCTTCCTGCTTTAATTGTCTCATCCTAATCGAAGCATCCTGCGTCACTCAAAATGCAGATCAAATCATAAATATTATCAATTAGTTTCATCATCAAAATACGAGATTCAACAATCTCCCCATTTTTTATGATGACAACCAATTGATGACGTAGTTAACCTTAACTCCCCCTATCAATATGTTATATTGATATAACCTTGAATTCAAGCTGAATTCAAGTTATTGCAAATTTCATCATGAATATTTGTATCACGTCATCATGCATAACATGATCATACTTCTCCTCCTTTGTCATCAATAAAAAGGAGAAGTTCCAACTATCAAGTGTTTGGACATAGAAGTTCAAATTATTGCATAATTAATATAATCTCTAGTTTTATCATCATGCAATTTTACTATCATCATAGATATGCAAGGTGGTAAGATAGCAAGTTTTACATCATGCAAGCTAGCAAATTTTTATATCATTTTAAAAAATGTAAGCTAACAATATTTCAAAAGCAAATGCAAGATAGCTTTCTTATTGAAGTGTGCAAGCTAGCGATTCTTGCTTCCTTTAGCAATGTGCAAGTTGCAAGTTTTTGCATTTTCTTGACTTGTGCAAGCTAGCTATCTCCCCCTTTGTCATTATAAAAAAGAAGGAAAGAATACAATTTTGTATCTCTTTTTCCCTTTACAATAATTTTCAAAGCATGACAATGGTAAAGTATCAATCTTATTTCAATATGTTTATGCATCATAATAGTTTCAAATTAAAACATACACAATTTTAAAACTTTACATTTCATTTTTCATGTTACCCAAAAAAAATAAATCAATCATCATTATGACCATATTATACATGATACTAAGACATTAAAATTTTTAAGCATTTATCAACATTTTGATCATGATACCAAAAATTCATCATTTAAAGTATCCATGATACCAAACATTAAATCAACATTTATAATACATTATTTTAGCAATAAATTATAGCATTTTAAATCATGATTGTATCTAAATGTCAAATTACATTGCATCTCATATTTCATGCATATTTTTATTTCATCGCATTCAGAAAAATTAATTGGGTGATAAATACAAGGAGTTATACAAAAATAAATCATATCATGAGAGATAAGATCATGTAAATATCAAAAGACATGATTCATATATTAAATCTCCTCTTAAATAAAATACCAAAAAAAATTATAGGAGTATAAAGAAGAGATCTTGATTAAAAAAAATCTCAAGTTATTCTAAGAGATCAAGATCATGATTTAAGTAAAACTTATTTAAATTCAAATCGTCAAATCAAAATCATTTTTTAAGGAGAAAGATTTCATCTTTTTAGTTGTTTGTTACATACAAGCATGCCTTTGTCCCTTTTTTTAATGCCAAATCAAAATATATATCATCGTTTAAAACAAAAGTACAAGATTTATTATAAAATTGTATCTCTTTTTACAGAAATCATCAAGATCAATAAATCACAAAAATCATCATGTATAACTTTAAAGTCTCATACATAAACTCGTCAATCATGGTATCAAAATATTTAATATTTTCATTAAATCATTATGTATCATTAAGTATACAATCGTTAAGTATGACAGTTACACTATTTCATATGAGCATGCCTTTTTCATTTATCCAAATTAAAACATACATCATTTTTAAAACCGAAAAAACAACTTTCATTACGGTAAAAATCGTAAAGATCATCATGCATCATTCCTAAATATAAACTCATTAAGCATGATATCAAATCATCATTATATTATTTCATCAAGCATGATTCATAAGGCATTTTTAATCAAAATTATTTTGTTTGTTTATCATAAAACATGTAATTTTTATAATTATTTTTAAAATTACTAGCATGATCCCAATTTTTTAGCATTTTCATTACATAATTAAACATGTACTTTTCAAGAAAAATAATTAAACTAAATTAAAAATAACTCATAAAAAATATCATGTAATTTTGAAATAAATTAAAGGCATTTTGATTATCTCGTCGTCGAAAGCCGTTAAGGCGTAGCTTGTCACATCGTCTTTGTTGATTTTCTCTTCGTCTTCGGAGGAGCCCAATTCATCTCAAATAGCTTCCTTTTTCTTGCGTTCATAGTAAGTAGTTGCATTCTTTTTAAGTTTATTTTTGTTCTTTAACTCTTGTTTCATGAACCTTTTAAATTTCATAGTGAGAAGTTCATGTTCACCATCACTTGAGCTTATGCTCGAGTGGTCTTTGATTGTTCTTAGTCCGAAATCCTTCTTGTTCTTTGGAAGGTTGTTCTTGAGTTCTTCACGTGCATTGCACGTCATTTCATAGGTCATTAAAGACCATATTAGTTCTTCAATCGAAAAGGTATTTAAATTTTTTGATTCTTGAATTGTCGTTACTTTTGAATCCCAATTCTTATTAAGAGAACGTAAAATTTTGTTTACAAGTTCAAAATAAAAAAAACTTCTACCAAGTGCTTTTAAACCATTGACGACATCCGTAAAACGGGTGTACATGTCTCCAATGGTTTCACTTGGTTTCATATGAAACAGTTCAAAATCGTGCATCAAAAAATTAACTTTAGAATCCTTAACACTACTTGTGCCTTCGTGTATGGTTTCAAGAATGTGCCAAATATCGAAAGCCGTTTCGCACAAAGAAACTCGATTAAATTCAGTTTTATCTAAGACGCAAAATAGAGCATTCATAGCTCTAACATTTAAAGAAAAAGTCTTCTTCTCCAAATCATTCCAATCTTTCATTGGAAGAGAAGACCTTTTAAAACCGGATTCGATAATGTTCCATAAGTTTAAATCAATCGAAAGCAAGAAAATTCTCATTCGAGTTTTCCAATATGTGTAGTCCGTCCCATTGAAAAACAGAGGACGAATGAGAGAGTGACCGTCTTGAAAGCCGAAAAGAGCCATTTCTCTTTGGGTGTTAAACCAAATGAGAAAACGAGGCTCTGATACCAATTTTTAGGAATAGGGGTCGGCACTAAGAGGGGGGGTGAATTAGTACAACGGTAAAATACGTCGGTTCTGAAAATTCTTTCGTTCGTTGAAAACCGATCTTGGAAAGATAGCTTGAAAGCGTACGGAAAAGCATAGTGGATGTAAAGCAAGTAAGGAGGTTTGCAGTTAAAGTAAATTGCACAAATAAAACGCAAACCAGATTTTTATAGTGGTTCGATCGTTGTGACCTACATCCACTCCTCCGATTCCTCTTCCGTCGAGGCTATCGGCATCCACTATCGATCTTCCTTTAATAGGCGAAGATTAACCTCCTTTTTACACCCCTCTTTTCCTTTTCACAGGTTTAGGAGTCAACCTTTACAAGCACTCACTCCTCTCAAACTATTCTAACATTTGGGCTAAAGGAGGATTCTCACAAGAGATTTCTATAGCGTTTTTCCCTTTTTAAATTCTCTGTGCTTGTGTATTTTAACCAGAGATGAGAGGGGTATTTATAGGCTTCAAATTGATTCAAACTTAGAGCCTAAAAACATTTCATCCCGGGTTTCCTGGGTCCGGGCGGTACCACCGCCTGTGTCAGTCTGACACTGACACTGCACTGGGCGGTACCACTGCCCAGTCTGGTGGTACCACCGCTCGACACTGGGCGGTACCACCGCCTGCAGCCTCTCGGAGGCTGTGTCTGGGCGGTATCGACGGTACCATCGCTTGACACAGTCTCGGAGACTGTGCCACGACGGTGCCACTTCTTGGGTCACTGTTTGGGCCTTTCATTGAGCCCAACACAGTCCTTACATGGGCCCAACTGGCCCCTAATTGGGTTGGCCGAAATCCAATCCCACTTACGTGATAACTATGAAATCTATAGCATACTTAAGCTAAACAAGTCCCTAGGTCTTGGTTTCTTCCGGCGAGCTTCCGGCGATCTTCTAGCGAACTTCTGACGATCTCTCGGCAATGTTCCAACGGACTTCCGGCAAGCTCCTGGACTTCACGACGATCTTATTGGCGAGTTTCGACGAGCTTCTTCCGGCAAGCTCCTGGACTTATCGGCTAGTTCCTACAGAACTTCCGACGAACGTCTGGACTTCCGACGAACTCTCGAACTCCCAACAAAATCGCGTCTTGGACTCCGGGACTTCATTTTGCTTCATGCCTCGCTATCGTAGTTAATCCTGCATATGTAAAACACACTTCGATCTAGACAATTATTACTAAGCTTGAATCATGTTGTCTGGCATGTCATTGGTCCATCGATGCTTCGTCCGATTCTTCGGCGCATCGTCCTCTCTTGCGGCCTATTTCCCAATCGGCCAGTTGACTCCACAACTCCGATAGTGCAATATATGCTCTTCTTAGCCCGATGCTCGAATCCATGGCCCGAAGCCTTCTGTCAATACGTCGACCGATCCTCCGGCCCGACGTCCAATCTTCTGACATGTTTTTCTCCGACCTAACATGATTCTTCCTGCTTTAATTATCTCATCCTGATCAAAGCATCCTGCGTCACTCAAAATGCAGATCAAATAAGAAATACTATCAATTGGTTTCATCATCAAAATACGAGATTCAACAGCAAAAGCGACGAACGGTTCGTTGAACGAAGTTGTTGTGAGTGCGCGACGACCGTTTGTGACATCGTGGTGCCTCTTACGCGAAGGGTTGGCCATTCCTTTGAATACCAATATCAAATGCCCACTCCTTTGAACGACTCCTTTTCCCTACATCTCCATGCCTGTTTTCCCCTAAACGATCGCACGTGCTGGCTACCCTCAATGCAGCCCCGCTAGGTCCCCCACGTTTGCATGCCAAGTGTTTCTATGAGTGCTTGTCTCGCTTTGATACCATCTGTCACGGACTTGCTGGTTTTGCCTAAGTCGTGTGGCACCCTTGCGTGTTCGTCCGCAAAGATCAGCTTCTCCGAAACCTTCTATGGTCCCTTAGGACCTACAAAAGAGAAAACGGGTTAGAGAAAACGTCTTACTCGAGATCCACAAGTAATCATTTCAGTAAGCACTTCATAGTCAATGCAAATTACAAACATACTTTACAAGAACTGAACGGTCGTACAACAAATGGTCCAAAATGGTCCACCACATACTGAAATCCCCACAAGTGCCCACATGACACAACCTTTATTTGCAAGCCTAGGACGACCACCAAAACCAAAGAAAATGGGGCTGCTAGGCCTATTGCCAGCCCTTTATATGCTGTGCAAAGCATAAACAAAACCGAAAGACACGGACATACATAAGCATTACATCGAACACCCCAGTTACCATTTTATCCGTGATAGTGTGGACAACAAGAAGGGGCAGCTCCTTCTTGATTGCATGGTGTGCGCGAGGAAGAGATTTGGGCAACGATTTGAGGAGCATCTTCGTAGGCCCTGTCGTGTGGATCACCACTAAAGAGGAGGACAGTTGACCTCCATCATCCTCTCCCATAGATCCATAGGTTTTCAGGGATATACGATCTCCCTAGGTATCACATCTTTCTTATGCACGTAGTTTTTCGGTTTTGCGGGTTTTTACGCATCAATCTTTACATGACGATGAAACCTTATTTTTCTATGGGAATTCTAGGATTTTGTTTTCTGTTCTTTCGCTGCGCATGTGATGTCGGCCCAGATTCTCCAACGTGTAACTCATATACCAAAAGGTTGAGGATTCATAATCCATCCAATAAATTTATATACTAAAATATTGGTATGGTCGTAGTGTACAAAGCTAACTTAAAAGTTTTTTAAGATGACAACTAGCATTTCTGATAAAAATTTTGGCTGTTGATAATGTTATCTTAAGATCAACTATTGCCTTTTTATTTTGCCTTTGCACAAAAAGGAAAAAGAAAGATGGTATTGATGCACTTGGCCACAATGTTGGTCATAAGTTTTCAGTAGTTTCCTATTTTTGTGGTGAACAATATGATTTGATGTTCTGTTTTAAGTAACAACTATACTTATTTGGTATGTTCTTTGCGAGTATTATATTCTCTACATTTTCTGCAGTTATAAAGGCACCTCAGATGGAGCCACTGAAGATTCCTTTGAATAGAGAACATGCTGCCATTGATGACATATCTGTATGGGAGTGGTCTGGCTCTGCACTTGATGAAGGCAATGAAGCATTTGAGTGGTTTACCAAGTATCTTGGAAAACCAAGCCGTCTAGTCCGTTTTAATACTGGTATTTATTTTCTAATGCTCTTTTATTTCTTTCAATGCTACAAGTTCTTCAGTCCCATAATATTTGATGCTAGGAAGGGTTTTTAATTGGAAAAATTATCAAGGTTCTGAATGGGAACGTAATATGGCTGGCATCTATGTAGTTGATGTTCATTTCTAATCCACTTGGCTAATATTGCCATTCTTGTTCTCCCCTCAGCAATACTGATTTTACTTGGCATGTTTTTACCTGTATTGTTTAGTTGTGTGGAAAATATTCTGTTTCTAGTTCAGTGCTATGATTACATTTCACCTGATGAGCACTTGTCATCCATGCATAATAATGGTAGTTTGTCAGTTTACATATGATTCAATAGTAGTTAAAATTTCACTCTTTTATTATGTGAAGCTTAGTGCAGTTTTTGAACTTGTAGATCGGAGTCATAAAACTAAATAAGGTGGAGATCCTTATAAGCACTTGTAGGCTTTGACTGGCAGGATTTCCTAGATATTTAGGCAAATATCAAATTATCAAAATTATAAAGCAACAAAATCAGTGGACTAGAAATAGGACGAAGTCACTGACAACATATAATGCTATGGTCTCTATAGAGTTTATAGGCCTTGAGTAATTCATTCAAAGTTCAAAAGAATTAATTGAATCCATATATTTATGATATTACTAAAAATATTCAAACACTTTTAACTGGTGAAGTATGCATGTTTTAGTAACCACATGCTCATCTCGAGGTGGAATTACATAAAGAGAATGTTGTTTAAATCTTCTTTATGAAAATTAGTCTGCTTTTGAATATTACTTGTATATTTCTGTTCAGCGATATTTTTAAATTGTGCCTCTTGTTACAAATCATGGTATGTAATTTCGAATGATATCGTCCGGTATGGGCGGTACGTACTGGTCCGACGATATATCGGTACGCGGACCGCCCACTATCGGACGGAACGTGCTACAATGCTATAGTATAACAGTGCTATAGGGCTACAGTAAGAGAAGAGAAATATATAAAACCGCTTGGTATGTCTTGGTGTACCGCTCGGTACATGGTACCGTACCGTACCGAGCCAACCTCGAAATACCGGTATGGTACGGTGTGTTATCTTAAATTGTAAGGTTTTTCTTGTTAGCTTAATTCTTTTTTTACCTTATTTTTTGCAAAAATGTTATTATCATGTCTATTCAATCAACATATTGAAGGAGCTGATTAAAAATTTTCCTTGTGATGTTAATTTTTCAGTATCAGAAATTAGAGCTGTGGACCCCGATTACGCTCAGGGATACAAAACTGCATTTTCTGATGAGTTTCCTTTCTTATTGGCATCCCAGGTTAGATTTCTTTAAAGTGAAACTGCAAGATTTCAAATGTTAATATTATACTAAAGTAAAACTCAGCTTTCTGTTTTAATATATCATATGCAGGGATCATTTAATTCTGTAAATGAGCTTCTGGAAGAACCATTATCAGTAAATCGCTTCAGAGCAAAGTAAGAAAGTAATATATAAATAACATCCTATTTTAAATCAAAAAAACACTTGGCAGTCATATCATTTTAGTAATTGATAATTTTGGATTGTTGCACTTAACCATATCCATCACCAGTATTCTTCAGGGACTTATGAGTTTCAAATTTTAATTTGTCAGTATCATTGTTGATGGGTGTGATCCATTTTCAGAGGACCTGTGGAAAGAAATAAAAATAAACAAGTTAACATTCTGTGGTGTTAAGTTATGTGCACGCTGTAAGGTAACATGCCTTCTGTTCCTTCCACTTTTTTATATTATTACTGTAAGATATTATTGGTGTTTGCTTTTGGATTTAAATTATCAGAGTGTGGATAAGTATGTTTCATCTGTGAGCTTTCAGTCTGTCGATACAAGTATATAATTGCAATTTTTTTACCTCAAATAGAAAGGGTAATACTTCTCATTTTAGAGCCATATGAAATCTCTTGGATGGTTAGTGGCTCCTGATAAATGTGATAAATGCAGTTGTTCTTGCTGGTGACCTCCATAAAGTAAATTATATAGTGTCATTTTCACATTTCTTATTAACTAGGGAACCCTATCTTGAGAAAAAGAGAATTGGAACTTCTTCAAAAGAAAATATGTCGATCACTTACGGTAATATGCAGGAGCTCAAAATAATTAGGTTGGATGTATACTGTGAGCCAAAGACCAATTATGGGAATATGTCTATTTTCAGGCTTTATTGATATAACCCAATACCATCTCTCAACAAATGAGTAATGTGGAAGTTAAAAAGGAAAAAAAATATAGTTTTCAATAATATAATTGTATTTATGGGATTTTTAGTTGTTGAAGAATATGAAGCAGAGTGCTTTAATCCATCTTCATTTAAACACTTCTGGAAGATACACTTAATGTGACCTATGGCCAACTTAGGCTAGATTAGCCTGACAGTCTACTGGAACTTGTTCCTACTACCATAAACCACCTTGGCCAGGTGATTTTGGAGGCTCAAGTTGGGTCCTTAGTCCCCAAGTTGTTTGGAAAATTGAAGTTTAGTTGCTCACACTGTCATCTTTGTCTGGTGTCACCATGGTAGATGCATTTGTATGATGATACAAATCTAATTCTATATTTTGTTTGAAATTTTGAATATCCAATTCTGAATCAAAATATAACTTTTCTCTAAATATAAATCCAGACCGAGAGTGAATATTTTCTAATCCACTTTCTGCCCTATCTCAGGTGCATTGTGATTGCAGAATAATGATTTTGGAGGATAATCTCCTCATTAGAATTTGAACAAATCAGCAAAAAATTGACCTCTTTAATGTCTGAATTCAAAACCTCTTCAAATGGAATGAGATATTAACCACCAGGACAATGTCCATCTCACTCTTGGTAATGATTGGCTAAACCATCAACATTTAAGTTACTGATTAGAGGCTTTTCAATCTAAGCTGAATTCATAGAGTTCGTCTATGAATTATATGTATGCCTGAGTGTGTGATTACACCGAGGTTAGAAAACCTTTTTAGAAGAAAATGCTCCACTAGGGCGATGCCATAGTATTCTTGGTAATGATCAATCAAACTATCATCCTTTAAGTTGATGATCAGAGCTTTTCAATTTATGCTGGATTTAGAATGTTTGTCCTTGAATACATATATGTATGTCCACTTGTGTGATTCAGTGTTCCACTGAAGTTAGAAAACCTTTCTAGGAGAAAATATCTCTGTTGGCTAATATCATTAAAAACATTGACTTTGTCCTGAAATGTTTTAGATATGTAGTTTTTTTAACATCTTGAAAACAGTGAACATAGATAAGATTATCTCTAAGATTCAATATAAATTTCTTGTCATTTTCATCAGGTACCAACTATCAACCAAGAGAATGGAAGTGTCGGGAATGAGCCAACGCAAACTCTAATGAAGTTTCGGTCAGACCATGCTTTGCATTTAAAGGAGAAGAAGGGGAAGGTAAAATCTTCTTTACTTTGTATGCGTACCAAGTCATCGTTCCACATAGATATGTGATCCTCGGTACACATGACGATATTTGCAGTAAACAGGAACCAGTTTTTCTTTTGGATAATCTGAAGCCAATATGCCATAATGTTAACCTAAAGTCAAATTTCATGGTGGTTAAATTTATTATATTTGAAAAAAAATGTAGGTCTTCTTTGGACAGAATTTGATCTGCAAAGATTCACTCTCACCAACTGGCAGAGGGAAATCTATTGCTGTCGGGGATATAGTTTGTGTTCTTCAGAAGTACCCATCTTATGCTGATGCACCTGTCTGACCATCCAAGAACCTTTACTCAAGGTAACTAAGATGGTAATGATGATGGATGTAGTGCCTGGAAAAGAAGGTGAATTGATAACTATATCAAAATGTTTATCCAGGATGCAGGTCTCAGTATGGCAGTGTGTGAAGCAAGTTGGCTTTTGGCCTTCCATCAATTTTCTTCTGTCTTTCAATAAATAACTGTATATTATAAATATGAAATCAGGTCAATGTGTTGTCAAAACAATAAGTTTATATGCAATACCTGCCTGGATTTTGGTTTAGGAAAGTAAATGACATATTTCCTTGCTTTTTTCTAGAAAATACCATTCTTGCTAAGCTTTTTAGGTTCTTGGTTCTGTAAATAAACTTTTAGTTTCTGCATTCTTAGACTTGTCTGATTGAACTTTTTTAATCTCTATCTTCTGCATAAAAAAACTTCTTCAACAAAGATGTGGTTTGATTTGATAGATTTGTAATATTGTCTTGTCATTAGTGTCAAGCAACAATTCTGTGTCAGGAATGGGATTAAAGCCATCCATTCCTGATAGTGCAGTGCTTCCTCTGAGGGGAGGATAAAAATGGTGGTACTGCAGATGGAACTTTGCTTAGATATGATAACTGGTTAGCAATGCATTTTAGCTTTATCTTCCCATGTAAATTGTGATTGATGAACTATATAAACTCAAAAAGATGGTCATAGGTAAGAACACTGAACCCAGAAATTACTTGTCTCAGCAGGTAGTCTTGACCAACCCAACAGCTGATACTCCACTGGACTTACATAGATAACAAAGCTATGGTGGCCTATTTTAGGAAAGGATCCAATATGGCTTTAAGATCCTCCCTCTTGAACACATGAAGATGAATGATAGTGGACCATTTATCCCTTATGAATCAATTCAATTTTCCTTTTTATTTTCAGTGTAAACTGAGTTATGAGCAAACGTATTGTTGCATAATGTGGCTGCATCAATGTCACAAGGACAGCAAATTCAGCATAGTAGGACACAAAATAATTGTGTTCTCATTTTTTATTCTCATAATGGTTTCATCCTTTCCAAAAGCAATGTATTCTCATAATGGCTTAGGGAGACCTCAGGTATCTTATTAGATCTATGCAGCAAAACCCTACTCAAAGAAATAGTAAGTTGTTTTTCGAGTTCACATAGAAATCTGATTTTTAATATCAAAATATATAGAGTAATTGTCACTATCACTATCTCTAACTAAAGAAAGTGTCATCAGAGATCGAACTCTAAATATACATGATTTCAAATAAATAATCAACATTAGTGAAACTATAATTATCACTATGATTCTAAACAGCAATCTTTTTCTTCGTATCGAATTGAACCATCATTTTCCCATAGTCTTTCCTACCCCTATTTGATGAAAATATAGTATATATGATGAATAATTATTTTAATTTTGCTATTTGATTTCTACTCAGAATTAAACATACAAATCTAATCCTAATTGTTAGGATTGTTAATTAGTATTCCTAAAGCTCTCATCTTTTAGTCCCAGTAACCATTGCAAATTGAGAGAATCAAATTGAGGTCATTTAGGATGAAGGCGACAGTGGTCAGCAAATCAACTAAAGAATAGTGAGAACAGTAGTGAAATCTAACACGAGAATAGTGAGAGAATGATCGACAAACATAAGACAACAGATAAAATCTTGATCAGAATAAGAAGGATTGCAAATAATTCAATATAAATCAACTAAAGAACACCAAATCAGAAGTGATTCTTGGTTTGGAAAATAAATATTCGAGTGAATTTTAGCAGCAACGATAGGAGACAAATCAAATATAACTCTATGAAGGAATGGGTGTCATAATTGATACAGTGTGTTGTTATCCTTCAAGGAATGAAGTATGCACAGGAGATGGTAGATTTGCTGCAGAGCACAATATACCAGCAGACATCGAGCTATTGAATCGCTGCGTAAAATCATTAGAACTGTAACCATAGATGAACCCAGGCATTCTGATATGGAATGTTTTCCTGTAGATGTTTAACACAAACCGTAGTGGAGTAAAGACTTTACAGGATGAAATCCAGATTTCACAGTATGAGTACCTGCTCATGCTGAATACCAAGTTATTCCATACAAATCAAATTCTAGCATTGTTCAAATAATTTGTACATTTTGATCCATTTTCTAATTTCTACTGTCACTGTATACATCTTGTGTATCGTAACATGATCCATAAGCGGCTCCAGTTAATGACACTTCTTTATGCGGGATCTGAAGAAGCAAAAAAGAATTGTGATTATTAATCTTGAGTGATATCTGACACTTTTCAATGCAGATGCAAAAATAGACTAATCATAGAACTTAAAAAGTTTAACAATGTCGCGAAGCTTTTGTATAAAGGTACAATACAATGAGCCATCATAATTTTTTCTCAACTGATACAACTAGATAACTATTGGGAACTAAAATTTGGGTAAACACAAACAACAACAGTGACAAGAACGATGACGGAATTGTAGAATAAGCAGAACGCAAGTGCCACCAGGATGTGCCAAGAGAACTGAGTCTGTCAAGGACGACCAAGTGAGAATGCTTCCAAGATTCACAATTTCATATACAGGTACTGTACCAATCATGGTTCGGACCAAATCAAGCTGGTCCAGTACCGGTCTACTGACACTGGGTGAACCGACATATACTGAGTTTTGAAAAAGCTTAAAAACTAAAAGATTAATAAAACTGCCCAGTACAGAGCCTATACCATCCTGTACTGGGTGATACCACCCTATACCAGGTGTATCGAGCAGTACCAACCCTATACGACTCACGACAGGTGTGGTGCCTAGTTTACCTTGGTTCATGTATTGGCAACTCATCGGACCGATAAATACCAAACCATACCGGACAGTATTGCAAACTTTGTGTGCTTCTATTTCTCTGGTTATAAGGTAGTATGATGCTCTGGTTGGATAAGAAAGTGTCAACAGGTAGAATTGTTGGATCTCTGCTTCTCTGCAGTAAATTAAAGTACACAATTAACTATTGTCTAAAATCTGCAACAAGCAGATCTATCTAGTTAGTCAAGAAAACTCGTCCAAAGGATGCCTGCATAACTATTGGCTAATGAAACTACTACTCTCAACCTTTTGCAGCTAGTCATTCATCATCATTCATCATAAAATCCACAAAATCTGCTTATTGGTTTAGAATGAAACAGACATAAAAACTTACCATACAATCAGTTGCAGATTTATCTCATGAGCAAATAATCTTTGTTGGAATGAATATTAGGGGAACCAACTAGATTTATGATTTACAAGTTACGGAATTACAAGGAGAAACAAGATACTGGGGTGTTGACATATTCAAGTTCGAGAATCTTCTAATATGTAACAAAAGCCAGCAGACAGTTGATGTTTCAATCTTTGCAAAACCAGGATTGAATCAATCATATACAACTATAGGAACAGCATGCAGCAGGCTACTGCTAGCAATGTGGAATGTCTTCAAGACAAACATATAACAGAACTAAATGTACTTATAATATTTTAAAGATTGCTCCATTGCAAGATCTGAGATGTAAATTCCACTAAAATAGAACATATATTTCATGATAAAATCTAATTTTCTATCTACAATAAGCGACAATGATCTTCCTCCTTTGGTCAGCCTGCAACATTCAATCAAATGGTACCATTTGATAGAATCATAGCTAAAAAATCGTATCAAGTGTGTATATTTAACAGTTCATCTTGGCAAGGAGATAAAGATGATGATACATCGAAAAAAGAAAATTAAAGAGAGCTTAGGTGAAAATTTGAAACTTAATCTCATATGGTCTTAGGATGATGTAAAAAAACTTTAATTTTTATGTTATTGTAAAATATGATGTTACACTAGTATTTTTTAGAGAGAATTTCATATATGGCCCTGAAAGCACTCCTATTTTCATGAAACACTTATTAGAGTTCCAAATGTCGATAATAACCCACTAAACCAAGTAAACAATCAAAGATGCCCTTGGAGGTAATTGAGAAGCAGATTATGAGGAAATTCTATGTTACCCTTCCATTAGTGCACAAACTCAGTGATCATAACCAAATTATTACAGAGTAAAACCAATCATCACATATATTTTGATTGGTGATAGGACTTCCAAGGTGCTTATTAGCCTATTGGTAGCATACTTCACCACTCCTTAGTATGGACTGTTGTCCACATCCCTAATATGGATTAATAGCTAATGGCTGATCATTCAAGCAAAAGCTTGTAGTTTTTGCAGTTTTAACTACTAGACAAGAACAGAATCATTTTCTCTAGCAAGGTTCATTATACTGGTACTCTGTCAAAACAAATTCAACATGTGCGTACGCTTGATATTGACTTGACAATATAAATACAAGCCATTATAATTCAGCCAAGTAGATAAGATAATTTTTCTTGTCTTTAAAGGTCCCCAATAGAAGGATGCAACTGGCTTGTCCTCTCTTGGATTCAAAATTATTCCTATAGATTTACTAAATAGAACTTTAACACGTAAATTCTCAATGAAATCAACAACCAAGTAAGCTGTCCATTTCAATTTTCATCAAGGGTTCAATAACATTAATGTAAAGTATGCCTGGAATAATCATGCTACATGAATTTTACAAACAATACAAGGTAGTTGCAAAAGAACCTCGAAAATACACCCATTAAAGGCAATATTTGTTTAGAAGTTATGTTAAAAAAGGATACATCCTATATCATTCCATTATATGAAGTTTAGGTCATAATTTTATGAATCTCCTCATGATACAACCCAAACTCTATGCTGACTCTTTCATAATGATTGAAAGGCATGTGCAGTATCCTAGTGATCTTGAATACAGGGATTCTCAACTAAGGTCATACCAGAATTATATTGAACAAAATGGTACTATTGCAAAAGGAAAGAGACTGAAATCACATGATATCTATCTACTGTTGTTCTCCCTATATAAACGATGATATAGTTTTAGTGAGGTGGAACTCACCATTTGCAGTACATGTATACTTCATAATCACCTCGTGATGCCCCACGCTATGAACAGGTGATCAAACCTTCAATCCCAATCCCTATCGGACTGCTTCCTTCCTGCTCCAGTGTACTCCTCACCGCCCGGTAGAGCTCCAGCCACGAGGAAGAACCTAACGTGAAGCTTTCCCCCAATATGCCATCGGAAAACGTCAAACTAGGACTCGGTGGACAGGCGGCAGCCACCAAATCGATCACAGCCGCCGGCCTGATCGGTGCCTGAGGGAAATTTAAGGCCAAGTTGTCAACTTTATGCTCGTAAATCTTCCCATTCCTATCCAGCTTATACCACGACGTGCCCTGGAACCTCCCCTGCGCCTCCCATGGCACCCGCGGCACCCCCTGCAGTTCCCACCGGATCAGGATTATGTTCTCCGACGGCTGCCAGACCCGGAAGATCTGGAGCCCAATCTCCCTAAACAAAATCCTGCCGTGAAACCTTAGCGCCCAGAAGATGAGCCTGTAGTTCTCGATGCCGTGGAAAGTGTTGAGCGGATCAATCAAGGTGATATCTTCCCTGGAGGAAACCCCCAAAACCCAATACAAAGCAAGACAAACCAATCAAATTCCGAACTTTACGCCGAATTCAAATGCGAGGGTAGGGTTTCTACCGGTAAATGTCGTAATTGAGGTCTTTGGAGAAGAGGGAGGGGAGGTCGTTGCGGAGGGTCCGGACGGCGACCCCGAGGTTGAGATAGAAGTCGTCCTTGTTGCCGTTGCCGCCGCGGCCGCCGGCGGTGGTCGTAGTGGTGAGAGGCTTGTGGGGATGCGCGGGCGGCCTCTCTTGCACGGCGTCGCCGCGGGAGGGAAGAGGAGGAGGGAAGTCGAGCTTAGTGCGAGCGGTGGTAGAGAGGACGAGCCGCTGGGAAGGCTTTTGGAGAGGGAGGAGAGGCGGGGAGGAGAACTTGGGAAGAAAAGCCATCGCCTTTCTCTGCTGCCTTCTTTTCTATGGCCTCTTTCGGGGGTTGTTTTCCGTCGTCAAGCTTCCATGGCCGAGAGAGAGAGAGAGAGAGAAGAAGAGCGGAAGAGGGGGATTTTAGTGGCTTCGAGCCATGCAGCGAATAATAGCGTAATTGCAGGGATAAAAATGTGGTGGTACGAAAACTTCCAAAAAGCTAACACTACACGTCTCTAAATTTCCAGGTGTTGGCGCAGCAGCTGTTCCACGTGACGTCGGATGCTATCAGTTACGGCCTTTTCGTGGAATGCCGGATTGGATCCGAGGGGGGCTTTTTTGTTTTTGCAAGAGAATATTCGCATTTTGAGTGATTCTTAATCGTTATTTTTATTTTTAATTTTTTTTATTTATCAAATATTATTTTCTAATTTTAAAAAAAATATATTTTAATTATCCATTAAAAAAGTTACAAAAAAAAACATGATAAGATCTTATTAAAAATATTATGGATAATTTAAGTAAATTTATAACCTCAATCAAATTAACAAGCGTAGAAAGATGATATCGTAATGATCTATGAGCAATGACAACCAAATATGCACGATATGATATCACTAACAGTATTTTTCAATAATATTTCTAAGATATTAATAAAATACCAAAATATATTATTAAAAATATTATAAATGGGTCAATAAAAACACTATAATAATTTAAAATTATTTAAAAATATATAAAAATTTTGATTAAAAAACTTTTTAGGGATTATTTTGGATATTTTAAACTAGAGATATCCATAATATGACCTAAGTGATTATGGCATATTACCGTTATAAAAATTTATCATTATGAACTATCAACATTTGTCTTCATTAATTTAATTTAATAAAATTAATTTTTGATAAATATTTTAGATTAAAAAACATATAAGAAGGGATCTAACATATCATACTTAATCAATATTTTAAATATTAAAATATACAAAAATGATATTTTAATCTTTCAACTAAGGCTAAGTATAATAATACAATATTACTAAACTAGTGTTTTAAATGTAAACAATTATTAGATAAAATTTAAAACTTTCCTACAATGCAATTATTTTCTTATATAATTTTGACTCGATCATTAATAAGGATGTAGAAAATGCAAGTCAAGTTCTTCGCGAGGACTTATTAATAATCAAAGCTTAAATCTAATTTTGAAGCTCGAATAGTTTGGATTCACCAAATGACTCGAAGAAAATATAATCATCATCGTTACAAATTTAGGATTATTTGCTCTTCAGTAAGTTGTTGACATCGAGTTACCAAATCACATCCGAGCAAACAAGTTGATCAACGGGAACATTCGGGGCCATGCAAACTCCCCCTCCCTCTCTACTGGAAGTAGCTGCGTCTTCTCTATTGAATCTTTATACCACCATTGGAAATGATAGTTGGTGTTGGAGACACAGGAGAGAGAAAGTTGAGCTTCAAATATGGCTCCAAGCATTGCTTGAGAAAACAATATCAAGATCTTAAACAAAATATATACTGTTCGGAGCTGAATATTTTTGATGACATTCTATCTCTAATTGATTCCCTTGAGGTTGTCATTCAGATGTTAATTTTGTCTTGTAATTGATTCCCTTGAGGATGTCATCCTCATTAATGTTTCTAGAGATGTCAATTTTATGAATATCTTTGAAAATATTCTGTTTGTGTGGTACTCAGAAACATATTCTACTTGATTCCCTTGAGGTTGTCATTCTCATTTAGAAATATTAATTTCGTGTATTTCTTTGATAATAATATTCTGTATGTGGCACTCAGGAACATCTATCTTCTAATTGATTCCCTTGATGTTGTCATCCTCATTCATGTTTCCAGAGATCTCAATTTTATGAATATTTTTTATAATATTCTGTTTGTGGCACTCAGAAATATCTTCTGCTTGAATCTCTCAAGTCATTCATGTTTATAGAGATCTCAAATTTGTGGCACACAGATTTCAGATCATATCCTACATTGCTGATGTTTTGATTGCTCAGTTTGTAATGTTCCCTCAATTTAATACACACCTTTGTTTTCACAAAAAAAAAAGAAGTATTTAATATACACATTCTTATCCAAAGAAGAAGAATAAAATGGTGCCTTAATTAAATGATTTAATATTTAATATAATTTAATATTTAATTTTAAAAAAAAATTATATCTGACTTAAATATTATATTAAAAATATTCGACAGAATTAGTATTTTAATATTTATAGGATGCTAATATAGTTTTTTAAAATATTTTCTAATCAATGAAAAATTTTATTTATTTATTTTTGAAAATTATTTTATATTACATAAGTATTTTTTTATAAGATCACACACACACACACACACACACACACACACACACACACACACATATATATATATATATATATATATATATATATAATTTTTTACCTATTAATTTAAATAAAAATATATATTTATTTTCAAATAATAATATTAAAATGATAAATTTATCCTAAAATATTCAATGCACATTTAAGATGTGATTTTCATTTATTATTTATCAGACAACTAAAGCATTTTACAATTATGCATTGACTCAAATCTTTTTTTTTTCAAATATATATTAAAAATACAAATATATTCTCCCTTCAACAACACCCTAAAAATTCAACAATAATAAAAGAATAAACTTCAATCACGATATTTCTCAACATAACAAAATCGACTGTTACTCCTTCCCATCGAGATGTAAGAAATGATATATCGAAATCTTCCTTAGAATTTAAAGACATTGTTAAAAGAAAAATATCAGCTCCAATACAGTCTTTCTATCTTTTATCACAGGATCTAAATCTAACCCATCAACTATTAACAGAGTCCAACTCCAAGATCAGACAGGCAGTGAGGTGAAGTTGGATACCAAACCTTTTTAGCTCTCGGACTATCACATATCTGAACTGAATATATTTCTAGAGCTACTGTTATTCTCCACATGGTTCTCTCGGATGAGGCTCTACTGTGTGGATTTGATTTAGAAGACCGATGTTAAGATGTAGACTTTGGTGTTAATATCCACTAAGATGCAAAAACTGTACATGCTCTAGAATTTGGGGTTGCATACTACAGCCTAATACAAAACAATGCTGGAGATGGAGGTACTTACTTCATGTGAATAATGCAACTGGAATTTTTGTAATGCACATTTTCCCTGAGACATTAGTCTCATTACATCTAAGTTGCCATATTTTTAAGGAACAAGTGTGGCAACATATTGTTTGAATCTAGTAAATGTAACTCACCATAAGATGAAAGTACAATTGTTAGCAAACATATTGAACAGAGTATTTGCCCAATAAAAACAATGCACCTAATAATAGTCTCTTCTCACTTTATATAACTTTACATATATGGGTGCTGAAATTTACTCCTACAACTTACCTCCAGTGCCAAAGACAAGGTTTATGGATCATTACATGGTAGATGCTAATAGATATGTCATCAGCACCCTTTGAGAAATAACAAAGTGTGTGGTTGCACGCACAGTAAAAAAAATCTTCGTGCATGGTCTTAATGTAATACATATTAAGGAGTGGAAAATAAAACGCTTCTTAGCCAAATAGTATTTGCATGATTATGACATGAAAACTGGATTATATAGGCAGTTCATCCCTAATTCCTAGGGAAACACATTTATTGAAACACATCTACAAAACTGTGGAGAAATTTAGAGATACACACCGTAAAACAACTCTAGCAAGATGATTAGTCGAGTTCAGGCATCATCAAGAGCAAGAACACCCGGCAGAGACTTGCCCTCTAGCAGCTCCAAGCTGGCACCGCCTCCCGTAGAAATGTGGCTCATCTTATCAGCAAGACCTGCTTTCTCTACAGCAGCAACTGAGTCACCACCACCGATGATGGTTGTGACCCCAGCCGCACTCAAGTCTGCCAGTTTCTTTGCAATTGCCTGAACAATGAAATAAAAAGTGCCCTTCATATATGAACAAAATGCATGATTTGATGTCTTGGTCTAAGTATCTGGTACACTGATTTACCTCGGTTCCAACTGCAAACTTCTCAAATTCAAACACCCCCATGGGTCCATTCCATATGACGGTCTTTGTGGTATCCAAAGATTCACTGAATGCCTTGATGGAGTCAGGACCAATATCAAGACCCATCCAGCCATCAGGGATGCCAGAAGCTGGAACAACCTGACGATGCAAGAGCAATGTCAAAACATAATTTATGGTCTGCATAGCCAAAGTCATCATATTGCTGAAACCATGTTCGCTAAAGAACCTAACATCCTTGTCTCTCAACCTATATCACGTCTTAGCGAACTGACAAACATGTGAACAAGTTTCCTATTAATCTACATCAGCACGAGAACTAGACACTCTATTACTGTAGCTTCCACCTGGATAGTGCATCAATGGTTCAATCCCAATCAGTGACATTAGTCAAAGTATGACCTCCATCTCCTTTTACCAGAAAGTTTACAGACAAAAGTCTGCAAAATAAACTAAAACCACTAGAAACTAAATAAGAGGGTGAGTTTTTAACCACTTTTTGGCGCTACCATGAATGGCTAGTTGGTTGTGCATTGTCAAATTTTGCTCAATTTATTCAAAAAGGCATACGTGGACCAACCATGCAATTTGCATCTGCAGCGAACTTGTCAGCTGCCACGACATCGGTAGGCAACAGTAGAGAAACCCCTTTAGACTTGGCTTTCTCCAAAAGTGAGGTTGCCAGATTGAGCTTATCTTCCTCCACAAGAGACGATCCAACTGAGTACCCCTGCGCCTTGTAAAATGTGAATATCATTCCTCCACCAAGGAGGAGGAGATCTACCTTCTCCAACAATGACTCCATCACCCCAATTTTAGTTGAAACCTTAGAGCCTCCAACAATGGCCGCAAAAGGTCTCTTGGGGTTTGCTACAGCTCCAACTAGATAATCAAGCTCCTGAGAGGGGAAAAAAGAGGGATTATCTCCAGTTTGTACTATAGTTTGATAAACAAAAAACATTTTAAAAGAAAAGTAACCATCTGACATGAATTTTTTCACACTAAAGAAAACTATTAATATTCAGTAGAAACATAAGCAGGATTTTCCAATCACAATAAGTATAAAAATCATTCTTCAAAGTAATTGCACACAATTTAAATAACCAATTAAAAAGCTACATTATGAAATTAGTGAATACCTTCTGCATTAGATAGCCGGCAACAGCTGGCTTCAAGAATTTGGTCACTCCCTCAGTAGAAGCATGAGCCCGGTGAGCTGTGCCAAACGCATCATTGACATAGAGATCAGCTAGCGATGCTAGCTTCTTAGCAAACCCTAGGTCGTTTTTTTCTTCTTCTTTGTAAAATCTGACATTCTCAAGAAGCAGAACACCTCCATCTGGTAATGCAGCCACCATCTTCTCAACTTCCTCACCGATACAGTCATTAGCCATCTCAACCTATGTAAGTACCAAGTAATTAGATCCCAAAAGTAACTCAGTCCAAATTTGGTGAAGACTTGAATAGAACACCAATACCTACATTAACACCAAGAAGTTCAGAAAGCCTAGGCACAAGAGGCTTCAGGCTGTATTTTGGGGTGACACCTTTAGGACGGCCCTGAAAAATTACACCACACCATTAATTCCATATTGATCTGAAAATAGAAATATTGGAGCATGTTTGAAATAAGTTCACATCTGAATGAACAAACAATGCATGAATTGCACAAACATTGGAGCATGTTGGTTGGGCACGTGACATGGTGACTTAAAAAAGCACATCATCATATAGTACTGCATCAAACATGGAAAGTGAACATGTAAAACATCAAAAACAGAAAGCTAAAGTGATGGTAAATAAAGTCTACAAAGGTAAAAGTTTGTGAGAAATGGCACAATAAATTAGTATAACGAAACCAACTTCTTCTCACAGGGGGAATATTAGAGAACTATAAATACTGTAATCTGCAGTAAGAAACATGTGGATCCTATGCCTAATGTGTACTTCATGAATGAACCTTACTAAAATGTTAGCCACAACAGCTATTGAGGATTGCCTAATGCTATTTTGCTGATTGCAGCAACCAGAAGGAGAGGTCCTAGCTTGATTTAGAAAAGCATATATCTTGCCATGAATATTCCGAGAATGATGTATGGATGGAATATTAAGACAATATGGTATCACTGCCCATTGTAGAATAAAAAGAAATGCAAAAGACAAGCTTTAGTCTTAGCCTGAAATGCAGTCAAAGGGAAACTGCTAAAAGAAAAAAATTATTCAGTAAACAAATTTTTATTGAGCAAGTTATCTGAAGAAACCATGAGTATAGGAAAACTTCCTAGATCGTATCTCAGTTTTTGGACACTTTTCCTTAGGATTGTTTCTTTTATTTGACTCAAAAGCATCATACTTAAATGCTAATTACAAGTTGCAATGTGATAATGCAGAAATTATATTTTTAGCTTTTATACTAAAGCCTGAACAATTGTATTAATATCATGATTACTGCAACTTTAAAGAAAACGATAGCAAAATAGAGAACGTGTGTAAAAAATTCAAACATGACGCTTCCATGGTCATCAATTTATACACCATCAATACCACATTGTTTTCTTATCCAATGCAATTCATAAATTTCTATTATTTTTGTAGCTTTTATACTAAAGCTTAAGCATTTGTATCTATATATTCACGCTGGAAAACAATGTTTTTCATAATAAATTCCATATTGAGATACAACATTGAAGCTTTTCTTTTTTGTTTATCCTCCCATAGGAATTAAAATCCTATTAGGCTAACAGAAATTTACATACTCAGCTACGTAAATCTAATAATAAACGATGTAAAAACAGAATTATCCAAATTTTCAAATGACAATGGCTCGCATTCTAAGAATTAAAAATATCGTATCACGAAAGGGATCAAATTCTATTGCATGCGAAACATATTACACGTCCAGATGAAACAAATATCGATAAAATCAGGAAGGTATATATTTCCAGAAGCTAACATCAAATCACAAGCGAAGAAATGCAGAGACCACATTAGGAAAGAGAAGATCTCCATATAAATAAAACTAAACAAAATCATGCAGGATCATTAGCTGCTAGCTTTAGCTCAAACTATCAAGCGCCAACAAAGAGAAACGATCTACAACAATCAGATGTTATTAACGACAGAGACAAAAAAAAAGACGCTGAATCGGGTGACATGAGCTGATCAAGGGGTAGAGGATGACCAGATGGCTGCAGAGGATGACCCTGGCGCCGTGCTCCATAAGGGATTTGATGGTGGGCACGGCGGCGCGGACACGGGTGTCATCGGTGATCTTCTGACTGTCATCTAGCGGCACGTTGAGATCCACCCTCACGAACACCCTCTTTCCCTTGAGGTCGTCTTCCTTAAGATCACCCACACTCCTCTTCGTCGCCATTTCTCCACAAAATTAACCACCGAAAAGAAAACAAGGAAAGAGGATCTCACGATCCGATCAAACAGATGGAGAACGATTAGTAAAAATAGAACAAAGAGGAGAAGACTCGCGATCGAATCGAATCGATTGACGAAGGCTTGTGGAGGCGTTTACCGGCGGGGGAGGGCGTCGATATAGCGGTGCTGTGCTAACGTGGGCTTTGCCGGGTCGAGAATGTTCTCGTCCCTTGTCGGTTTCGTGACCTCTTCACCGGCACACAAAGTGGACGGTTGAGATTGATGATTGGAGGAGGATCGAACGACCCAGGACGCGCGCGTGGACTCGGTGCTCATAGATTCTCACCATATATTATAAACACATTCGTGACCTCCAAGAAATGAACACTATGTTTACCAGCTAGCATATTACCCGGTTAAATTGGGTCCCACGTTAAACACAACACGAACACCAACCACGAAGTAGGTACGTCGTTAGGTACATTATACGAGTAATCAAAAGATTGATTTAGGATAGGATGTCAGAGACTGCCCGTGACCGGTTCTAGAAGACGTCTCCTGATTTCATAATATAGAAATTAGCATTAAAAGTAGTGATAATAAAAATATTACCATTAATAATAATAAGCTTTGTGAAGGATTACATGACATGGCAGAATTATTGAGTAAATCAATTCTCTCTTTTCTTCCTTTGTTCTGGGTTTGGAGTTCTTGGGAGTTGACCAAAAAGTCAACAGACATGACATGCCAAAATTCAACTTAGGGGAATAAGAAATGAATTCTTAAGACATGGAACGACTTATTTCACTGGGGGCATTAGAACTTCCCCTCAGTTTAATATAATATGTGGAAGATCTAACTTCAACCATTTCTGTGAAGACTAAAAAGTCAATTCTCTTTCATAATATGAAGGAACTCAATTCTCTCTCTTTGTTCTGGATTTAGAGTTCTTGAGGTTGACCAAAAAGTCAACCACACATGACACACCAGGATGCAACTTGGAGCAACAAGAGAAGGAAGTCTTGAGACATGGAACAGACTGTTTTAGTAAGGGCATAAGAACTTCCTGTCAATTAAATATGATATGTGGAATAGCAATACAAGGAATCTGGGGAGATCAAACTACAACCATTTTTGAGGAGATCAACACCAGCACAGCTATGGTGG
Organism: Musa acuminata AAA Group; assembly: GCF_036884655.1. NCBI lineage: Eukaryota > Viridiplantae > Streptophyta > Magnoliopsida > Zingiberales > Musaceae > Musa > Musa acuminata. The sequence continues at coordinate 12,662,036 of NC_088338.1, read as the reverse complement.
TTCTCTAATCAGAAAGCAACCAAAGTCAATAAAGGATTCCTAGCAAATGAGAAACGAAATGGCACCAGAAATCTACATCTCACAATACAGACATGTCAAGGACTTGGAAGTTTTGTACTGCTGTATTGTAATAATCTTTCTTGTGCTGAACTTGCTAGAAAGGTCTGATATGCTATACATTTGGATGAAACAACAACTTGGTGCCAAATTCGAGTTTGAAGCAAAAAAGAGAAAAAAAGAAAAGAAAGGGAAAACCTACTAAGTATCTGAAACCACTCAATCTTTTTGTGTTGTTCTTGAGGAATCAGTAAGCCAAGCAGCTGAGTATTTCCGGTAATCTATCCCAGGATCGGCTCTGTAGGGTTTCAGCCTTCAGCTCGTTCACTGGCATGCTTCCAAGTTTTGATCTGCAGTGTGGATATAGAATGATTCGAGGAACCAGACAAACCAAGGACCAGTTCTTTATCTCGTCGAACACAACAGATTCAGCCATGAATTCTGCACTCTGAATGTCACATTTTGGAACTCTACATGAATTCATCATACCAAGTTTCAGCCCTTCAAACTCATCAACCATTGCACTATATTCTTTCCAGTTGGCTCTTCTGCTAGTAAAGCCAGTATAAGATGTGCAGATACACTGCCATCAGGTAAGGAGAGATTCAGTTCATAAGCGCACTGAAAAAAATCTAAATGCATCAGGAAACAAAAATGCCAAACTATTTTTGGGTGTTCCAGCACTTTTGAGAACTAATTTGACTGCTAGCATCATAAACTGATGTTCAAACATCATAACAACGCATCAATTTCTGGAAGCATTTTCTATAACTATTAGGGAGATAACTGTAGTCTCACATGAATATAAAGCCAGTTGTTTCTAAAAATAAAATCTGAACAGAGCAAATTTTTTGTTAGTGCAATTGCACTCAGTCTGATGATAACTAATCCTGAATTTGATTTTAATGTAAATTGCTTTATGGAGCTTAAACTATGCAGTGAAATGTGAAGTTATTTGGTTCAGCTCAGACAGGTGCCACAACCAAAATCTACTTTTTCTTGGAATCAATAATACAGTATCAGAATCAGAATTGAGTACTCTCATCTAGATAGAGGTACATATCCAAAGCCGATTACATATTTGTATTACTAAGTACATGTTATTTGTTTAAGCTTTCATTCAATTTCAACAGCCCAGAGTAGCTGATAGCAACATGATCAAGATTGACAAACTACCAATCAGAAGGATTTTAAAGTAAAACCATGATGCTGCATCTTCCTAAGAGCTGAAACTGCTTGAGAGTTAAGCATCAGTCAAATGTTCCATTATCCATTAGATTCTTGCTTGTTTGTCAGCTTGCATAGGTAGACAGAGCCGATAACTGATTTACTTGTAACATTATTTCTAAGCATGCTTAGTTGGTACAAATTTACACACCTTGTAAATCTAGCTCAAGTCACTTGCAAGAAACTTACACGTGCTTTTAGGATAATGTATGTATAAACAATATAAAGTCAAATTTATTTCAAATGTGGTAGTCTCTGTCCATGAGGCCCAAAATAAGGAAGATTCAAACCATCTATGCAACAAAATTGCCACATAAGATAAAATTTTGTTTGCAAAATAAAGTAATAAACCATACATGGTACAGGACATTACACTATTTTCCTGCAGTAGAAGATGTTGTCTAGATCAATCCTTAGAATATTAAGGTATTCATCTGTCTAAGAAATTTTATATGTCAAACATGTTTATCAAGTGGCAGATGAGTTCTATAGCAATCCTAGGAATGTTCAGTCTGAATATTAATCACTTTATATAGAATGTTAAAGAATGATGCATCTCAGAAAAGCAGAATAGTCACTTTGAGTTCTTGACTTCCCCAAACAGTGGGCACTTGATAGCTGCAACAAATAGGATTGTTGGTTCATCATTCTAGCCGCACCCCATCTATCATATCTTGTATATATGCAAAGATCATACATAGGAATGGTTAATATAGTATTTTAAACCACATTGTAAGGCCCATTCCAGATATCTTTATTCCTTACGAACTTCCATTATCGTATCACATAAAAATGATGATTCAACCAAGAACTCTATACTAAGAGCAATTCAACCTATAATTGTAGTCATTATAATCTTCAAATAAATGTAATTGCAGACTTCCAGCAGACGTTTGCTATTGTTGAAAATCTATAAATGATATTTGAGTAGGGTGACAAGAAATTGCGGGAAAGTAGGGCATGCATAGACACATCAACCAGTCCATGTATATTTTCATATGCTTTGTGTATCTTGTATAACATAGATCTTCTGTATTGTCACATTGAAACTCATAAGAAGCATAAAAATCACTCACACAGTGGCAAATATTCACAAAATTACATATACATAATATCAACAAAATCCAAATTACATATGTAGATGTTCTAAAGCCTTGTGAATTTACTTTGGCTATATATATAGTAGTAACCCATGATAATCATTAATGGTGCAAGATTCATGATATATTTTGAGCAATATGAAACTTACTAGGTTTGAATTTACTTCTCAAGACTAGTAGTTCATGAACAGTCATCATTTCCTTTATCAGAAGGAACTTAAATAACCCTAACAGAGGCATCATTTCCTTTCTCTAGTCATCAAGACGAGCCATAGTTCAGAAATAGTTGCAGTGATGGTACCATTACCAGGCCTATTTCACTTTTAGTAGCCATCCCACTTGATGATCCCTGAGAGGAACAAAGAAGCGAGTATAAATGAACCATGGAAGTCCCAGTGTCTGTTAATCGGTACAGAAAAAGATTGGCCAATCTCAGCAGAACCGGAAATGAAATGACAAGTTCATTGATGCATATCGTAAGGTTATCCAAGAAGGCAAAAGAAATTGCGGCATTACAATGCAATCCATCAGATTGCCAAGACAGTTGAAGGAGTTCACCAGGTCCTGAGGAAGTATCAAACAACAGGACACAAGAGTTTCACCTTTAGATGCTCAAACTCAACAGCACTGAAGACGACGACGATGATCGTGAAGTTTATTGAAGGGGAGCGGGAGACGAGAATTAGAACGACTCAGCACAAAAGGAGAGGCTTTTAGCATTTGGAAGGGTTAGGAGGTCTGGGAAAGGCAAAAAGAGGCTCTTTTGGCGAAGGGGAATTTATAGTGTCTCGGCAAACCTGAAGCGTCAATCATGTCCGTCTGATGCAGAGACGCTGTTGGAGTCTTTTAAGTGGACCAAAGTCGATCACTCGACACACAAAAAATCTCTCTTTGATCGCTCATGGCTTCGCCTTCTGCGTTCCCTTCCCTCTCCCCGATGCTTCGTCGCTCCGTTGCCCTAACCAAGATCTCGCTCCCGATTCGGAAGCCCTCCACCTTCCGAAGAAACCCTACCCTGCTCCCGATCAAAGCCCTCAAGGAGTGGAGAGAGTACGAGGACGCCCTGCGTGAGAAGGACCTCGCCCGCGCTCTCCGGTTCTTGAGGTCCATGGAGCTGGAGCCTCTTCCGGCGGAGGAGTCCTCGGTCGATTCGGTTTCGTATGTGCCCGCTGATTACCCAAGGACGGCAAGGGACTGGGAGGTGCTAGACGCCTGCTTGAACGCCGATGACATGCGCCTCGTCGGCAGCGCCTACGCATTCCTTCAGGACCGCGGGTTCTTGCCTAATTTTGGGAAATTTAAGAACATTGGTATTCTGAAGATTTCTTCAAAATTACTCTTTTTATATATATGTACATGTTCTTCCTTCATGAAGTTGTTTGACTTGAGTAATTATAATGATTTTTTGCTGCTTTAATTGATCCTTTGCTTGTTTTTCCCGCTTTTCCTCGCAAGCACTTGAAAGGATCAGTCATAGTGAAGGCTGGTGATCTACATTGAAGTTCAACTTGGTGTTTGATCATGTAAATTACGGGTTAGAGATCCGCTCGAGTATGAGCAAAGAAGAAACAGAAGGGGCCATTGTTATCCAAAGAAATCAATCAAAATTGCTACTACCATAGTGTGATAAGAAGTTGTACTCTCTTATTGGAAGAAACAGACAGGAAGAATATAGTTTGCTTACTAATAGTTGTGCATTTCTGTGTTAGGTAATATAAAAAACTCCTTTTTGTAGATAGTTCAGCCTTCAGGTCTAGTGTTGCTCTTTCACACTTTAAATTTGAATAATATGCATTTCATGATATGGTAGCCACTGAATGCCCATCTCTGAGTTTTTGTAATCCAGTGATTTGTGCACTTGCTTACTTATTTCCTTTCATGTCATATACTGTTGGTGCTACCTACTTGGATCATACATTTATCCACCCACATCCTCTCAAAGGTGTTTCTTCATTCTTTCACACGATTCCTTTTATTCTAGGGCATGGTTCAAGCTAAGCACTTATTTCAATAGATTCTGTATCCTGATGATGGGAATTTGGTGAAAACATGAGAGAAGCACATGGAAAAAAAAAAAGGCATTAATATGCCCATTTTGTAAGAGACATTAAAATTAATTCAAATATGGTTTTTTATATTATCTGGGTGAAGTTATTTTTAATTTTTTCTGTCTTGGACCTAAACTGAGCTAGGCTTTACAAGCAATTGTGCCACGAAGGTATTTAGATGGACGAGCTTGCAGTCGGTCCATTACGAGCCCTAAACTAGCTTAAGTTATGAGCTGCCGACAATTAAGTTTATATTATTAGACATTAGTTGAAGACATATAATTATTTTTGCAATTTGGGACTAGTAGGATATCACATCAATCTCCATGTTCCTATTCTGTTTTATTTTACCATTTTGGTTGGTGTTCTATCTCTCGTTTGCTCATGAACTTTTTACTGGTGATCGTGTTATACACATTGGATAAAAACTAATTTCTTACCCTCTTTAGCAATTGGACCACTTATTTTATTCCTAGCACTCATCATACTTTTTTGTCTCCTGTGATTGGGTTCAGTTTTTAAAATAGTTGTTCCTCTCTTTTGGTTATATCCAAAATTGGAACTCCGTTTAGGAATTTCTAGACAAACTTTTAAGTTGTTAATGCTATATTATTGGCCAGATGTTGAAGACAAGAAGAAACCTGTCAATGAGATCATTTTACTGGAAACAAGATGAGTGTGATGGGTCCTCAGGAATCTAAAAACTAAAAGGGCAAAAACCTGGTAATGTTGTGCATACAAGTTATAATGATTTTTTTTATGTGGTTTCAAAATAAATCTTTAATTTAATATTGTGAACATGTAGGAAAGATACAGAGGTAGAAAAACACATGGTGTCGTGTTACTGGGCTTTCTGGAATATATGGAAGATAGACTCGCTGAACAGAGAAAACTTATTCTGGTTCCATGTTGCTTTCCTGTTTGAAAGACAGATGAGTTTTGGGCACAGGGTCTTTTTGGCGGAGTCAGGCCTGTATGACCCTTGGCCAACACATTCTGTGCCAGTTACACCCTTGATTGGAGTTTAGAGCAAAGTATAATTTCATGCTCTTCTATAATATGTCGAGAGCACTTGAAATATCACTTCATATATCTTGTGGCATGCACTGAAGAAAATGACTGTTTGATGACTTTTAGGCTGTACCTAATGGTACTATTGAGTATTGACTAAGCCCTTGGAGTTTGAGGTATGTCTGTTGTCTGAAGTAGTTGTTCTGTTCAAAAATCAAGGTTGTGAGCTCATTTAAATTTATCTAATGTTTGCTTGAAGCCAGAGTGAATATATTCATTCAACGATGGAAAAGGCATGTGCCACTTATCAACTACCAGTCCTGTGCAATATATGGAAATGACAGTTGTCCTAGAATTCAATTGTCACCTTGTGAGACACTCCATTGTCATGCTTATTTGCTTTAGTTTCTTGAGAGAGGCTTCATCTTGTCCTGAGGATTCTCTTTCCCTGAATACACATTGCTAAAGCCTTTTATTTTTAACTTTTGAACTTATAAAGAATCTTCTTACTTATCCATCTGTTGTATGCAGTTTTAGAGGGACCAAGAGAGGTGACACCGACAGTTCTAAAGGAATCGACTGGTTTGGAAGGTTAAACATTTCTTTAGGATATTTTGTTATTTGACACTTTTGCTTTTTCATTAGTACTTTACTCTTGTAAGCTTGATATTTTACTGGAGAACATCCCTTATTGCAGTTGCTTTTTTAGTAAGTTTTCTATAGAACTTCTGCCACTGCTTGCTCAAATTCAGGGGCTCTAAAAAGCTTATTTGGTGTTTTTCAGCTTCTAATCTTGCACCAAAGAAATGGGGCATTTCTGGAAGCTCCAGGCTTTTGTTGATTGGATTCCTTGGAGGTGTATCTTTTCTGCTTTCGCAAGGCGTAGACATACGACCTAACTTAGCTACAATACTGGCTTTAGGGATGTTTGATGCAATTTTTCTAGGTGGCACTTGTCTTGCTCAGATCCAGTGTTTTTGGCCACCATATAAACGTCGAGTACTTGTCCATGAAGCAGGACATCTACTTACTGGTGATTCTTATACTATCTTTATATTTGAATTTCTTAATTATTTTAAGAGCTGAATTAGAATTATCAGTTTCTTTTTTTTTCTCTAATTTAAATCCAATAACTTGATGTCTGTAACTTACAGCATACTTCATGGGTTGCCCCATTCGAGGGGTGATTTTGGACCCAATTGTTGCCATGCAAATGGGTATCCAGGGACAGGTATGCTAATAATGTTTCTTATTTGAACAATTTTCCTTCTACTCCTGTAACACAATGCTGAGATACTTGTGCATCATTGTTTGTGAAATAATTTTCCACTTTCTCACTCTTGATACTGTTTCTTTTAGGAATTCATTTTAGCTTCTTCAATTCGTGAACTGTAGTCCAAATACAGTGGCTTGCTGCTAATCATTTATTAACAGCAAATGTTTAAAGAGTCAACAAGCTAAACAATTATACCTGGATCAAGTATTTAATGAAGTGAAGCCATAGGTAGATAAATGGTGTGTTTGATAGTTTAAATTGCTAAGTGATGGTGTCAAGCATACTCCAGACCTTGTACCTGATCCCTGTAATTCTTGTCATACCATTTGAATATGTGGGCATATATAGTTTTATTTAGGTTTTGTGGTTATATTTCCTGTTATATATGATCATTTCAGTCGCTATTTTTCCTTTTGGAAATAAAAGTTCTGAATTCAAGAGATGAAACTCCCTTGGTAATTATTGTTGTGTTTTGTCTTCTTAATTCTGTTATGTTGGTCATATATACAATTTTGGGATATTACTCCTAAAAATTATAAAACAAACTCAAAAGATGATCCATGAGATTTATATGCCTTCTTCCCTGGCAAATAATCTATTCCCCTCATCCCTTTTTCTTCTCTATTACCATAAATTTGTTTTTATTTCCATTATCGGAAACAAAACAGATGAAAATGGAAATGATGCAATACATGAAAATGCATTATTTCCTTGTTTATGAAATACATGAAAATGGACATGATGCAAAGCAAACTTTGCATTATCATTCTAAATTGTTCAGCAACATCTGAATTAAACCAGCTGAAACAAGTTGCTCGCAAAGTTACATTGCTTGTGTTAGTCTTTCAAGTTAGTCTTCACAAATTAGTATGCTCTTACCTAGGCAAAATATGTTTCCTTTTTGTGATTCTATCAGAGTGAGGCTTGTCAAGGGACATAAGGTGCATTAATGACTATGACAACTGATGAGGCAATACTTACTTGAGGCCAGGAGTGTAAACTGATAGATAACGTTGCTCACAGAAATAATATAAGTATCAAGAGCCCAATTTAAGGAAATACTGAGCATTAGATATATCATATGGTGATGGTTCTTTATGTTATGATTGAGGTAAATCTCAAAGCACTGGTCTTTATAAGGATTAACCTGCTTGGCCTAGAATTGTGTCGCAGAACAATTTAACCATGACCAGGTAAATAAAAAATAATTTCATTTTTGTCTCTTCCTCTCCACAGACAAACATCTGCCTTCCTTCTTTTTACCTATCTCCTCCACCCCATCTCCGTCACTTTCCAGTTATGTTCTTGAGACATCTTCAGGGACAATCTTTAACAGAGGACAAGTTGCAAACCACCAGATTCCTTTTTTTTTTTCTTTTTTTCTTTCAGATCTATTTATGACTCAGATGCTTTAAGCTGTGTGTGTCAGATACTTTTGAGACACATAAGTAATACCGCATAAATACTTCTTGTGGAGACATTTATTTTTTTGGAAGTTAAATCTTTTCATTATGGTGAAAAATTAGTCAATTTTGGATCTCTTTTCTTGTGGATGAGATGAATATATATTTTATTTAATATTTTGTATAGTTTGTATTGAGTACTAGGTTATTAAGTGCAAATACAATTGATTTTATTTTAATTTATTTATCATAAGTTCTTGCAATATCCTCTACATTTTATGGTACTGTCTTGCCAAAGGTAGTTTTTATATAATGAACTTGCTACATGTTTAACTTTCATGATTTCTAATTGTGTATTCGTGTGGATATCTGTGCTTCATAGACTTAAAATAGGAAGCCAGTAAATTTAGATAATTATGAAACTTTACATTTGAAAGATCAATCATCTGAAAAATCCTTCTTTTAACTAGAACATAGGTTTCATTTTAGTGGGTTCTATTCTCTTATTAACAGCTTCACTACATTGTCATTGTTCCCAAACAGTTATCTGGTTAAAACCCATATCTTGACCTATCTCTGCAACTGTGGCGTGTACTATGAAGCAACTTCATTGCTAGCTGTTAAGTTAATCATATGGTTTTTTACAGAATAATTGACAATTATGCATGCATGCAGCAGAGAAATGAAAGAATTTTTGTTAAAACTATTCCTATCTGATTATTGATCTCATCACATTCCAGTTTTATCTGGATTTTGTTTCTGAACCTGTCTCCTTAAATTAAAGCTTGATTCCTTGTTCTAATAGATATACCTATCAGTTGAGTTAGTTCTCCATTAGCAACTTATTTACACCTTTTAAAAATGGTTTGTACTTTTTGTTAATGTCTTTCTTTTATACTAAATTTTTCCTTCAAATGAATTTTATGATAAAATTAGGCAGGGACTCAGTTTTGGGATGAAAAGCTGGATAACGAGCTTGCAGAAGGTCGTCTTAGTAGCACTGCATTTGACAGGTATTCTTGGTAATTACCATTGTTGGAATTTTCCTAAACGAACATTCAATATTTGATTGGCATATAAATCGTTTTCTTAGAATAGTCCGTATGCATGTCAATGTGTAGGTACTGCATGGTACTTTTTGCTGGAATCGCAGCTGAAGCTCTTGTTTATGGGGAAGCTGAAGGTGGAGAAAATGATGAGAACTTGTTCAGAAGTTTGTGTGTTCTCCTACGACCTCCGCTGACTGTCATGCAGGTGGTACATTAGGCATTAGCATTTTGTTACACTTCATTAAAGTATAATTTCCTTTTACATACTAACTCTAGCCTTGCAGATGTCAAACCAAGCACGGCGGTCTGTTATGCAATCATACAACCTTCTAAAGTGGCACAAGAATGCACATAAAGCTGCAGTTAAAGCTCTAGAAAGCGGCCATAGCCTTGGTGTGGTCATCAGGAGGATTGAAGAAGCCATGTCTTCTGGTAATTGACGGCGGAAATTTCACTACATAGGTGATCTTCATAAGCCACTTGCAGTAGAACTGTTGGATTTAGCTTCAAGTGATGATCTCTCTTGTCAATTCTGGTGGAAGCACATCATGCTAATCAACAAAGTTCCACAGAGCTGCTGTACTTCATCTGGCCTCTGTATCTCATAAAGTTGGCTGTCATCAAATGATACGACAAATGATGCCGATAAGATTGTTGATAAGCTAAACAAGTTTTACTGGCTACAGTCCACCCAACTTTGACGATACTCCAGAACTCCATCACAGATCAGGTAATCAGTTCCTCATGGAAGATGGTCTCAGTGCCAGACATTGTAACTTGTTACAAACTCAAGTAGCTCATGTCGATTCAGCGACCCCTGCAGAAAGAAAATAGTGCAAAATAGTCTGTATTCTTTACTTGATATGCGATTAAAGAAAACTCTGATGACTTATTCTTTCATGTAATAATCAGCAGAGAAATGTATCTGGTTCTGTCAGAAGACTTCACGTTTGCAGACTGTGATGCCTCTTCACCATTGTTGTTCCTTCTCTCTTGTTTCCATCTCTATAACTTGCTGTAGCAACCTTTTTCTTCCCCTTAAAAGATGAAATGGTTGATGTTCAGGAGATGCACGTGAAGTTCTTGCTTGTTTGATTAGTGTTTCTTGAAACAGAATGGACATTGTAGTTAAAGATGATTTCTCTATTACCTATATATATATATTCATTCATTCTTGCTGCTGAAGGATGAGCCTTGGCTCCCTCAGCATCATATTAAGATTGCCTCTTTATGACTCTGATTATTAGCATTCAATTTACAAAAATATTTTTTCTGTGCATCCATTCAATATTTTTACCTTGATGATTAATAATTATCTTTGCCAGTGAGTTTGAAAAGTATTAAAGAACTAAATAAGATATATATATATATACATACATATATGTTAAATGGATAATGAATATTAATGTCATTAATCAGGTACATCTTTTACAACTGTTAACCTGCCTAATTAAGTGCCAAGTATTTAGTTTTGATTAACCTCTATTAAAATGTCAGGAAAGATTGGAAGCATGGAGAAATGTTCTGAGAGATTAAACCAAAAAGAGAGCAAAAATTATTTTTTAAAAAATTAAAATCTCAATCTTGCCCCATGTAAATAAATGGAGTGATGCCATTTTTCTTAAATGAATACTAGCTGTGCTATCACATACAAGTCAGCTGAGATAAACTTTTAGGGGATGGCACAAATGTAATGCTGATGGGTCTTTGTATCAAACAAGAGGAAGGGAGAATTGCAGCTTTGGCAAAGATCCAATCAAGGAGAGAAATACAGAGAAAAAAAAAATTCCCCTTGGCACATTTTATCAATAGTTAGAGACATGCAACTTCTTTTACAATGCTTTGATGAGTACAATATTACTCATCTATTTAGGGAAGCAAGTAGAATGTTGGCCCCAAAAATTACTCTTTATTTTTTGTGATCCTCTAATGAACATGATTATTTTTGTAACCAATCTGGAGGGAGGACTAGCCCCAAAAATGAACTTTTTTGTGATCCTCTAATGAACAGGACAGGTTTTGTAGTCATTTAATTAAGCAATAGATCAACTTATCTCTTGGGGATAAAAGAAAACAAAAGGGGCAATGAAGAAGCCACTGTTTGATCCCACCAAGTATGTTGCATTCATAAACAATGATTTCTTCTCAGTGGTGGCTTAATGCACATATCCATAACAGTAGTCTTCCCCAGTCTTTTCCCTCCACAATAGAGCTATGCCCTTTCCTGACTGCGTTGTGGCCCTCTCCATCATTGCTCCTTTAGAACTTTTAGATCTCCTCCTTCCTCTCCTCTCCCCTACGCTCCTCTCTCTCTCACCATCCTTCCATCTCTCTTGCTCTACTAAAAGCTCTTTGTCCAATTGGCTAGTGGCAACTTTCCCAAAAGCCTTCAAGGGCATCTCAAGTGGAGGGCCTTGGCTTCCAGTATATACTCCATTGCCCTTTGAGCCTTAGATTGGTCTCCTCCTCGTCACTCTGGAGAAATCATCTAAAGATCGCTTCTTGCTGCCGGCTCCATGGTTTAGGAGCCGAAAGATGTGTTTTTTAGATGGTAGACACACTCTTTGATCCTCTCAGACTCTTAGGTTCGTTCGATGTAGGGGGGACAATGGGTTTTTGACGTTGTGAGTCCATCTAAAGATGATGGCCTTCTTAGTTTTTGAACTGGGCTTTCTTTGGTTTCTTATTTGGCAATAACATTTTGCTCGAAGCTCTACTCTATGGGAAAAGATGCTGGCTTTGTGCCTGTTTCCCTTTGTGTTTCCTTGCTTTGGACTCGTTCTGAACCTTATGCAATCTCACTAGGCTCTCTGAGTAACTTGAGCTAGCTCTCATATATTTCTGTTGATCATAGTTGAGCAGACGAGGTGGTCTTTTGAAAATATTGTGCTTACCCTATTGTTTGTCTTTCCGAATCTTTATTCACTTTTACTTCAGTGTTTTTCCATGTTCTGCAGATTTAAAGAACCCAGCCCTTCCTATATTATGATTAGTTTTACCCGTTTTGCATGCTTTATGGCTTATCATTCTTCCAAGCAATTGCTTATTTCTCACCATCTTTGTTGCTTGGAGTTCATTTAATGAGAAAAGGAAGTAACAAGGAAAAAAATTTGCCTTTACTGATGCTGTAAACAGACTATATTTGTCTGGTAGGACTCTCGTTCAAGCATTAATTTTCTTCTATGGATCTCGATCTTCCATCTTTTCCCTTTTTTTTTAACGTGCCTTATATTTATATATATCAACTTGATTGGCATAGAAAAAGATAACTTAGATGATATTTATATGAAGCCACTTCTCATATTTTATCTGTCTATTGCTGTTTTTGTAAAGCACCTATACCTCTTGTTTCTGTTTCATGCAGGAGAGAATTGAAAATTCTACTATTTCTTCTAAGATATTATACAGGTGCTAAATTTTTTATGTTCTTTTACAAAAGTCATTAAGACGCTATATTCAGTAAGTTATTCTCTTTTCACAAGACATGGTTACATCTTAGTAAGTGTCAAAAGAAACTTTTTTTACGTATTTTATTGTGGTATTCATTCTTCATGTAATTTGTCACTTTTTTAGACTTTTGCAATGTCTGTTCATAGACTTATATGGTTTCTGATGGTTGAATATCCAATTCAAAAAACTGTGTGTACATGGTGTCTAGTTTTGCAGATTTTATTTCCTGGACATTTGATCTTGATCATGCAAATTAGAGATCAGTTTGAGGTGGGCCAAGCAAGTAAACTTTGTTAGGAAAGAAAATTTGCCTAATGAGGCACTCAGACACCCAATGCCGTCACTCAGGGTCAACACAATCGGATGAATCAGCCTTGGACATGGAGAGAAATTTATGCAATCATCTCCACTCCTATAGTACATCTCCTATCCAACCTATTGCATCAGGTGGTCAACATTCTGAATGTGCTGCTGCATACTTTTCTTGGCCGACCTCTACACTGTTACATGGTGCTGCTGAAGGCCGAGCTAATTATTTTGGGAACCTTCAGAAAGGAGTACTGCCAGCACATCTTGGCCGGCTTCCAAAAGGGCAACAGGCCACAACACTGCTTGACCTCATGACAATAAGAGCATTTCACAGCAAAATTTTGCGTCGTTATAGTCTAGGTACAGCAATAGGCTTTCGCATCAGAAAAGGTACATTTACAAATATCCCAGCAATTCTTGTATTTGTTGCTCGGAAAGTTCATAGAAAATGGCTCAGCCACAGTCAGTGTCTACCATCTGCTCTTGAGGTAAACAATAGTCTGTTTTTCTGGTACTTTGTTGTAATATGATGTAGGAGTTGTTTGTCATTTTAACTGTGCTACTGTATGTATCACTATTTGCTTGACTTTTTGGTTTCTTTATGTGCTTATGGAGTTTCACTACAACCTGTTACATTTGAGTGATCTATTCTTACTAATGCAGTTTACTTTTACGGTGAACAGGGACCAGGGGGTGTGTGGTGTGATGTGGATGTGGTAGAATTCTCTTACTATGGTGCACCAGCACCGACTCCTAAGGAGCAACTGTATAATGAGCTCGTGGATGGCCTACGTGGAAGTGATCCATGTATAGGTTCAGGTTCTCAGGTACTACCGCAGTTATCCTGCTTCTATATGTTCTAAATTAAAGGTCTGACTGATGTAATTGATTTATGTGAACATAGAAATGCACCCTGTTTCCCGTTTAGTGCATAATGTCTATGATTTTGTAAACTTCAGGTAAATAATGTTGATACTGTCTTGTTTATGAATTTCGTTTGTTATGTAAAATCACTCTAACATTGTGAATGGTGAGCTAAATATCATTGCATCAGATGCATAAAAACTTTTTTCATCTATCAGTGAGATATTAGTTCTATACTGCTCTTGTGCATGCATTTCCTTGGTCTTATTTTGCTCTAGTAAGCTGCCATATGAGTTTTCAGCATTTGGCTGCTAGTTAGGTGAAATAATTGCAAGTCTTTTCCAAGTGTTGCTGTAAATTATTATTTCAGAGGATAATTTGACTGCTTTTGTTGAATTTAAGAAGTTGTTTGAATGCCTTTAACATTAGTGGACCAATTTGTCTATTCTGGTTGATGAATCATGTATGACAAATTCTATTATCAACTTGGTTGCATACGTCTGCATATTCACAAGTATGCCTAAATTTTGTAAAATAAGATTAGCTAGTTAGTAATTGCTACCATGTCTATCTCAAATGTTAGCCGGAGAAAGTGGCTAGACTCTTTAGTTACCAGTGTCCAACAAACTATCTGGTGGCTAACCTCCTTTTTCACTTGGTCTAGACAGAGATCGGTGACTTTTTAAAACCATGTAAATTATAGTTACATGTTTGCTTATGCTCAATCTTAATAGTTTACCATGATTGAGGAATTGAACCTGACTTACGATCTTGTAAAGCAAGATTCTAAGTCTTGTGTACTGCTGCCATGCTAAATTGGGTAGTTATATTCATTGGCATTGCATAGTAATGTGTTGAGACTATATTTATGTATGTATGTATGTATGTATGTAAATTGTGGACCAATCAATTCTGGAAGGTTGGAGCTCTACACTTATATGGTGTCATTTTATAGAGGAGATTGGGTGCCAGTTGGCAAAAGCCTTGGGATTGGGTTCTAAAAACCAGCTATCAAGCCCCTTGTCAAGGAGCTTTCAAGTTCATCAAAATGCTTGACCCTTGAAGAAACAACCATCTTTAACGATTACCTAAATTATGTCTTTAAATGTCTCTTGGTTAACATGTCTTATTTCCTGTAGATCTAGGGATTGCTAACATAAAGGGGCATTGCCCAATTGCATACTCACTGTATTGCAACAGTTTGCTTAAGTCTTGGTATGAGTTAGCAATATAAATTGGCTCATATTGCTTGGCATGAGGCTGGAACCTTGCCAGACTTATGGGTGTTCCACCAAGAACAGCTATAGGATTGATAAAACAAATTACGATCCTTGATACACACACACACATATATATATGTATGTATGTATATATGTATATATACATATATATATATATATATATATATATATATATATATATATATATATGTATGTATGCATATATATATGCATACATACATATACATACATATATATGCATACATACATATATATATAAATATATATACGAGGAATCTGTCTTTTGATCATCATTATGTAGAACAAGGTTTTTAAAACCGAACCGTACTGCCCAATATGGGCGATACGTACTAGTTTGTTGGAGGGGTGTACTTACATTATTAGCAATATAAATTGGCTTATATTGCTTGGCATAAGGTTGGCACCTTGCTAGACATATGGGTGTTCCACCAAGAACAGCTATAGGATTGATAAAACAAATTGTGATCCTTGATGGTATATATATATGTATGTATGTATACATACACACACACATATATATCAAGGTTCGTAATTTCGTACTGTGCTGGAGTATCGAGCTTAGCTTGGTCTTGTACGGTATAAGTATATCGAACGATATATTCTAGTGTATCGCTCAGTATATAAATATATAAATAATAAAAAAGTTAAAAAATAAAAAAAGGGGCGATGTTGCCTCGTTTCTTCTGCTCGGTTTCTTCTCCCCGTGAAGCTTCTCCTTGTGCGGATGAGGAGAAGTCACCGACAACGTCGAGGCCTTGTCGCGTCAGACAAGGAGGCGACATCTCATCTGCGATGTCCGGCGAGGGAGGGCGACGATGGATCGGGATCGTCGAGGGAGATCGGCATCGGATCTTCAGGTTCTCCTTTTTCTTCTCTCTCTTCTTCCTTCTCCCTCGACTAATATCACTTAGTAGCGGGCGGCGACGATCGAAATTGATCGTCACTGATCGATTTTGTGGTAACGGGGCAGAAACAGCCCCAATCAACGGTAGCAGGCGATATCATTTGAAATTATATATATATATATATACACACACACACACACGAGGTCATTGTCTTTTTATCATCATTATGTAGAACAGGATTTTTAAAACCGAACCGTACCACCCGGTATGGGCGGTACGTACCAATCCATCAGCAAACCGGTACACGGACCGTTAGCAGACTGGTATGCGGACCGCTCACTACCAGGCAGTGTCATTGATATAGCCCCGTATCGGATGATACAGGGTTGTATCGAGTGGTAACGGTTGAAATTTTGACCGTTTTCACTAGATACATGTCGGTAACAGTCGAAATCAATCGTTACCATCTGTAATAGTGCTCCAACACAAAAATTTGCTTCCTTTGCTTTGCCCTTTTCACAGAAAGAGAGGGAGAGAGAGGAGAACAAGCGACAGACTGAGCGCAATATAGAGAAGGAAGAGTCGAGAATGGAGAGGCTTTCGGAGCTCTGCATTGCTCATGCCATTTCCCTTACGTCGCCCCGGGAGGCATGCCGCTTATCCACCATCTTGACCACCTTCCATGTCGTCGCGACCTCTGACACCATCTGTGCCCGCTTGTTGCCCGCCGCTTGAAGAAGCCCTCGCGAAAGAAGAAGATGCCTCCCTCCAACCTCAACTCCTCCTCTTTTGGTCCTGTCGCAACCCCCGTCCTAGCGACATTGTCGGACGATGGAACTCGACCCAGCGTTGCCTTTGTAAATCGCCTCATTTCGGTGACTGAGGATGGCTGTTCGCCATTGCTCATTTCTACTGAGATGGATAGTAAGAGGTTAAAGACAGGGCTGGGGAAGGGTTTTATGCCCTTTTTAGGCGTACTGCTCGGTACCCTGTATTGAACCATACCGAGCTTTACACTAGTATGGTACGAGATTAAAAACCTTGATGTAGAATATGTAGAAATGACAATATGCTGCTTGTTTCCAGCATATTGACATTTTTTTAATTGCCTCTGATCCATATGTATGTTTATACTTCTTTTCGTGCTGTATTATGATGGCAGTATCAGATTTATGATTTTTGCTCTTATATGCAGGTTGCAAGCCAAGAAACATATGGAACTTTAGGTGCTATTGTGAAAAGTCGAACAGGTAACAAACAAGTTGGTTTTCTCACAAACCGCCATGTTGCAGTTGATTTAGATTACCCTAACCAGAAGATGTTTCATCCTTTACCACCTAATCTTGGACCTGGGGTCTATTTGGGCGCTGTTGAAAGGGCAACATCTTTCATCACAGATGACGTTTGGTATGGGATCTATGCTGGAACAAACCCAGGTAATATAGTTCAAAATTATTTTTTTTGTAATTGCATGGAGTTAAACATCTCTAATTTTCAGATCTTTGAATATCCGTTTCGGTATCTATTGCATATCTTTCTAAGACCAGAAAGTTACTAGTGGTTGTTAAATGCCTTTCTAGAATCTCGTTTATGCATATAGGATAAACTAACAAAATCCTGCAAAAATGTTTATTAGATTATGTAATGATGAACAATCTGTAATATTCATTAGTAACATGAAACCCGGTCAGCATGGATTGGAAGATCAACCCAAATAGATTCTCTGTTACCTTTTACTGAGGGTATATTACAACTGATCACTTTGTTACATGGTTGATCATCTCTCTTGGTTCTTATACTTACTAGTTGAATGATGTTCTGATTCCCAACATACCTCTTACCTCGTGAGACACCTGCAGAAACTTTTGTGCGAGCAGATGGGGCTTTTATTCCCTTTGCTGATGACTTTGATGTGGCCTGCATCACCACTACAGTGAAAGGATTGGGTGAGATTGGAAATGTTAAGGTTACAGATCTACAATCTCCAATCAACAGCTTAATTGGGAGACAAGTGGTGAAGGTTGGGAGAAGCTCTGGTTTGACAACTGGCATTGTAGTGGCCTATGCTCTAGAGTATAATGATGAAAAAGGAATATGCTTCTTAACAGATTTCCTTGTTGTGGGTGAGAACCAACAAACATTTGATCTGGAAGGTGATAGTGGGAGTCTCATAATTCTGTCAGGACAAGATGGGGAGAAGCCACAGCCTATAGGGATCATTTGGGGTGGAACGGCCAACCGTGGAAGATTGAAGCTTAAAAGTGGTCAAGGTCCTGAGAACTGGACTAGCGGAGTTGACCTAGGTCGTCTTCTTGATCTTTTGGAACTTGATCTTATAACTACAAGCGAAGGACTTCAAGGTTTGCTCTTCTGGCTTAATCACGAGCTGTTAGATATTGTGTCATATTGCAACACCATCTCTCTTATTTCCGTGCTTTGAAACATTTGTTTTTACTTTTCCTTCATCTTGATTAAAGATGCACTACGGGAACAAAGATTTGCTTTAGCAGCAGCAATCAATTCCACAGTTGACGATTCATCTCCTACAGCATGCACCTTTCCAAATGAAAAGATGGATGAGATATACGAACCTCTAGGCATTAACCCTCAACATTTTCCTCCTGAAGGTGCTTCTGGTTCAGAGATCAGACCCTCTTTTACAGGCGTTGAATTTCAGGTGGATACCATTGAGGTGGTAAAGAATGTTGAAGAGCATCAGTTCATCCCAAACTTCATCAGCATGTCCCCAGTGCGTCGGACTCAAGAAGACAGCCCAGAAAGGAAGAACTTATCTGCACTTGGGAACTCATCTGATGAAGATCTTTGTGTTTCTCTATATTTAGGGGACCGAGAACATAAAAGACAGCGTTCTGATCCTAAATTGAACCCTGATTTACCACAATGAAGTAGATCTGATTTTGTGGGGCTGATTATGTAGCTGCTAACAACTTCCTGGTAGTATTTCCATATGATATGCAGTTGCAGCAAATGCACGCAGAGGAAGCTTTTTAGGCTTTGAACATGAGCTGAATTTTCAAAGAACCAGTCTTTGCTTTGCAGAAGAGAAGCCAGAGTCAGCATTCTTTCAAACTGTCTTTACTCATGACTATAGTTCGGACATGTTATGGATTAGCAGTGTGCAAGGTCAGTCATCCAACTACTCGGTGGCCATGCAATTTTGTATGTTCAAATGAATTACAGGTGTCTTGACCCTGAAATATATATGAGACAATGTCAATGGATATCTTTGAGTCTACCTTCTTATCTTAAGTTTCTCTTTAATATATTTATGTATAGGAAAACTCAGTGTGAGTAGTACTTTCCTTTCTCTTCTCTTCATGTCTGTCAATGCTGCGATTGTTAGATGCTTCTAATTTTTCTTCATAAGTAAGCGGTATGTTTTAGATGGTTGTTAAATATCTGGAAATATGGTTCATTTACATGGGTGCATTTTCCAATGGCTCATTTAACGAATTACTGGCTTTTCTAGCTGCTTAATAACTGAAACAGGCTGAAGTGGTTATTAATCAATGTGAGAACTTGAATATTCTGGAGTGTATGTGAACTACTTAGAGGTTTTTTAGTACATTTTGCATAGACAAATTTACACTGAAGATTGTGGGAAACAAGTTTAATAAGTGTTGATAGAAAATTTCATATTACTTGTGTTTCTAATATTCATGGGATGATCTACTAGAATTCAGAGGCATCATTTAGTTTGTTAATTATCATCAGTAGAGTACCTAGTATTGGTTGTATTACTGCAACAGAGTATTGGGTATTTCTTGCTCTACTATTGACATCTGTGACTCTAACCCTCTAAGGTGACCCAATCAATGTCCTTTTTCTAGTGATGCTGTTAAAAACAACTTTATTTGAGTCTAATCTTCATTTACAAAGAATTGATTAGTAATTTATAAGAATGATTGCCTGTAGATGTCAGATTTTAACTAGGGGCTAAATGATGCTTTCTTGTCCATAATCAAATTATAGGTAATTTAGAGGACAGTCAATAACTTTCTTTTTGCTTTGTTTTAAAGACAACAGTCTTTGGCTTAGTGAGACAACTATGGTCATATACAAGAGATAAAATTGTAGATTGAATCTTGGAGGATTGTTATCGTACTTAACCAACCAATAAAGAAATATTCACACAGTGCACGACAAGTATACTATTGTTGAAAATCATTAACCCCCTTCTGTCATAGCTGCTATGCAAACTTTGCTTTTCTGATAGCATCTTTGGGAAGTTCATATCTGTTGTGTAAGTTATCGATCTTGCTGGATGAGTTATCTTTAAGCTCAATTCATCATCTGTAATATATTAGTTTCATTTCTCTTAACAGCTTTCTTGTTATGAAGGATGGCTTTCGTTTAAGATTATTTTCCTTCACTGACTGATCTATTATTATTTGAGAGAAAGACAGGAGGGGGGTATTGTACATCTTAAATTGAGGAAAACTATGTAGGTTCCCTTATTTCTGGTATATTTATATTGTTGACTCCTCTCCTATAAGAGGAAGCTGTGTCCGCTATTCGCTCCTGATCAAACCCCATTCTCTTTGTTGGCTTGTTGTAGTTGGCTTTTCTCCTTTCCAGTATACAGTTTGCTATTTTGTGACTAATTAAGTTATGGAGCTGTTGTTGAGGAAGGATAGAATAGATATCATCAAGCTAATTAAGGGAGTTGGAGGGCGATCCAGGTGACCTTTGATTAATGTAGGATGGCATATTTTGACTGTGAGCTTCTAAATATTCACAAGTTATGCATGTAAAAATCAGTTTCTTTTTGGTATATGTTCTGTAATGTAAACCTGTCATGTTCTTTTGATTATTACATTTAGAGTAGAGGTACTAAAAGCAAAGCACTTTTATGAGTTTGCATCAGTAGTCACTCTTGACATCTTTTTTTTTTTCCTTTGTGAAGAGGAACTCTCTTTGTATTGGATGTGAAACATTTGAGTAATCTCTAAGTTTTTCATAGAAAAGTTTAGTTAAATAGTGAAAGAAAGAGTGGTAGTTAAGAGTTTTTGAGAACTTCCCATATATGTTTATTAGCAAAATGTACTATTCTGGCCATTTTAACGAAACAATGGAAAATAAATGAAAAACAATCTTGTGATAGCTCCTTTTCTGTCCGTGACAGCCATTTATCCATCAACCATAAGGTCTTTCTGAATTGTGTCTAGGATCATAGTCCTTGTACATAAGACCAAAGTTAGATCATAGTTTTTCCTTTTAGAAATTCATATTTTGAATCTCTCTCTCTCTCTCTCTCTCTCTCCTCTTTGTAGAGCTTGTATAATTTGGGAAGGTCATGCTGTGCATGACCTCTAACTACTTCTGCCGGTCTTCAGAACTATGGTTCACTCTTTTCCATATGGTTAGTGGAAGAACCTTCTATTCTGTTGGTGGTAAAACTCCAAGGTTTGGGGAAACAGCAATCCTACATAGCATAACTTTGAGATTTTTTTTTTCTTTTTCTTTTTTGCAAAGTTGCTTTCAGATCCCATCTTTGAGACATATATATGTATTATGTATATATCAAGCTTCTTGTCTGTCTAAAATAATTCATTGTATTGAAGTTCCTTCCCTGTTTGAGGCAAATTCCTTTCTTGTCAGAAACCTTAGTAGTTGACCAGATTGAATTCAATACCTTTAACATGAAATGCTGCAAAGTTTATCATATCTTTGGAATCCCACCCTGCTCTCTGAATCAAGAGTACTGTGGCAGAGTTCTTGAGTGCCTTACAAAGTTATCAGTCAAATGAGCTGCACAATCCACCTTGCCTGACTCTAGCCTGTTTATCTCAACCATCCTCTGCATTTTCACCCATTTTTTTATGCTCAAAATTGCTGAATCAGATTTGAACCTTGCTTGGCACATCCAACTTTAGTTTCTTAGATTTAGCACTTTTATGCTCACCGGATGGTAATGAAGATATTTGGTTTGTGGACATGCTTTTGGATTAGGTATATATTTGTCGGTCAACAATGGTTCTAATATATGTTTCTTAAGAGGACTTCTTGCTGCTATTTATGTATCTTGGTCTACTTGTTTCATTGTGATAAATGCCCAAAGATAGATAATGTAGTGGAAGAATGACAATTATGCAGCTACCGAAAGCCGATGGATATTGTAATAATGATTGTAGGATGTGTATTAGGAGCTTTGTGTTTGTTTTGTGTCGGGTTGAGGGGCAACAAAAAGAGTTTAAGAAACTTATATCGAGACTCGGTGGCTTCATTCACTGCTTGATTTCTTTGTAAGTTGTTATTATCTTAGCCTTGCAAACCCCCATGAAATCACAAAGGTGTGCGTGCAGACATGGGAAGTCATTTTAGGATGCCAATGGCAATCAAAGCATATATATATATATATAGCAGGGATAGACAGCACATGATTGCTTGTTTAGCGTGGATATGTTATCAAGTGAACTGTTGCACCAACTCCCACTGTTATACTACCTGTTTGTCATCTTTAACATGTACTACTTCCAAAAGAAGAGGGACATTTCTTGTGGGCATGAAGATGATGATGATATTTCATTATGGGCTTTTATCTTTTTGCTGAATTCATCATGTTTGCTCACTGTTCATGATGATCATTTAACTAAGAAATGAATTTAAAAGGCAAATTAAGAAGATTTCCAAACAAGAATATTACTAGAAACCTTTGTTAGATGTCTTTTGCAAGAAAGATACGTAGAACTTATGTTCATCCTTTCTCATCTCAACATTCATGATTTCATGTTAAGACTTAACATCTGCATAGCCTTAACTATGAGCTTCTGTTAGGATATAGTTCAAAGCTAAGAGACCAGAGTTTAAATCTCAAAAATAAGCACTCTATAAAAAAATATAAGTTAAGACTGCAGGTTTTATTTATAGTTTCACTAAAGTCTTCTTATATGTCTGTATTATATCCTTTCTTGCATCCCAAATGCTATTGCCAAATCTCTTCTATTAGTCTACTTAACATATATTTACACCTAATTCTTTATGTATGAAAATATATTTTTCTTGTTTACTCTACATCTCAATGTTTTCATCTCAACAACAAAAACTGCTTCTTCATTGGGCACACTGCACATATGAAACAAGACATAGTAGGAAAATTCTTACCTCAAATTTTATGATTGATTTCTTCCAAAATGTATGTGAGATGCTCTCCATAGCTAACGAAGACAGGTGAAGAGGAAAAGTCAGTAGCATAAACTATAGAGAGGAAATTAAAGAAGCAAAAAGATCAAACAATTTTTTGTGAGCCTTCTATGCAATTCAGCCTTCTGTTGGTGAGTGAGTGATTGAAACTGCCAGATGATCTGATGGAGTCAAACCCAAAAGAAGTCTTCCTCTCTCTCTCTCTCTCTCTCTCTCTCTCTCTCTCTCTGTGGGCATAGAGGGGGTACATCTTTAGAGCTTTTGGTATGTTTAATGATTCCTATGGTGTTGATCCTTGTGCCTTGTTGGTGGGAGATGGTGATTTCAAAGAATGTAGCACTCACTAGTCTCTACAGCTAATCTTCCTACACCTATCATCCTGTTCTTCAATTACCCACTGTAGATGCTCATGGTAGCTTCTGCGCCATGAATGGACAACCCTGGATCCATGACCAGATCATGCTGGCAGCTTCAACCTCTCACACCAACAAATCAAACTTAAGCCAAGAGCTGGGAGGGACAAGAGAAGTAAAGACAACAAGCAGATGGAAAGATACATGGAAGAGATGAACAAACAGGTAGGTGGGAAAGCAGATGCTGTGCATGGTGGTGGTCATAAGCTGCTTTCATCATCCCTACCCTCCACATTCATATAAATGCACCCATTCACTTGGTCCCTTGTTACAGTCTGTCACGGTAACTCTCACTAGATATTGATAAGAAGCATCCAGTATGACAATATTATGTTAATGGATATGATCAATTTTTCTTAAGGATAAACGATGAATACGAGATTCAATCTCATAATCTTACTATCAACAATCAAATTTCTTACAAATGAAGTTAGATAACATCCTCTAAAAATTTATAACAAATCTATTATAATCCTGATCTATAGTAACTAAGTTAGATAGCATCATAAATTATGAAAGTTTATGAGTGAGTCGAATACATCATCAAATCAATATATTCCATACTTATTTATTATAGATGAGGATTATAATATATTTATTATTGGACAATCATATATTCATGCCCAGAGTTTGGTCAAGTGGTAGACATGTAATATAAGGTAATATAGTAAATTGCGAAGGATGACTTATTACTTGCACAATTCCATAATAACGGTTAACAATTCTAAGAGAGAATTCATTATTTTTAATTTTTAATTAAAATTATACTAGATGGTTTTCCTATATATATATATATATATATATATGTGTGTGTGCATATAATTAATGCTAATAACTTAGGCTATCTATAGACTATCTACCCATTGCACTGTTTTGTTCCACGGTGGTCACTGTTACCTCCAAATGAGAACCCTCCTGAAACATAATACCCCATATTTGTCAACCCACACAGTGTTGCAGCTTGTCTTGTTCCGAGCAACTTCTGTGGGAAGGTCGCCTTGTACGTCCTTAAATGATACATTTGCTCAAACAAGTAATTGGCAGGTTTAGACGCTTCCCAGTCATGTCGTAGTATGAGATGAGATGCATCACTCAGTTACACTAAGCTCCGCATGGCAATTTGCTCGGTCTCTTGTGCATGGTGGGATGTGATAGGAGGCAGCTGTGTGGATTTGTCTTCTTCCCTAGGGTGGTTCCACATGCCTGGCTGCTCCTTATACTGCAGCAGGATGTGTCCTCCTCAGTCCTTTGCTAATCCAAAGCTCTATCCATTCGTAAAATATTAATCTTCTAAAAAAAATTAAAAAAAAATAAATAAATAAAATTAATTTGGGATCTAATCATTTCAATAAATACTTGATAGATCATAGACAATATAAATCATAAACATAAATTTCATAAGTTATGAAAGATCATATGACAAAGAGTCCAAGGTGATCCGTCACGATCAACCAGCTCTAGACACTATTATAACGGTCCATCCAACCATGTATCACCTGGGTAGCTCCTGAGTATTGTGCTGGCTGACACTCTGTACCACTCTGCGAAACTAGAAACCCCCCAAAATGACTACTTAGATAGTCTGTTTTTGGACAGTTTTACCTCTACGCGATGACTACACACAATCTACGTTTACAAATGTGAAATAACAATAAAAGTCAACCAAAATAAACTTGTTAAACCTAGTGCAAGCTCTATAAATGCTGAGCAAAGCATGAACAAAACCGAAAGATATGGACATATATAACAATTACACTAAATACTCTGTTTATAATTTTGTCTATGATATTCTTCCCCCACTTATTCATTCGACGTCCTCGTCAAAACCTTTGTGAACGCTGCATCTCCTTACCTTTGTTGAATCTTTTATCTTCTGCTCTAATTGCAACATGTCTCTTGGCTCCCAATTGTTCTCCATCATTATTGTTGAGTAATCGAATTTTGATATGTCATAATGTTGTAGCTCGTTAATAACTCCGACTTTTGTGTGGGGTTGATCAAGTTGTATTGATCCTTGTTGGTTACTATAGATCATTCATATAAAAGAAAAGACCTTCCTTATTATGCGCTAATCTCTCAAATGTCTTGTGCTGCTTGAATTGATTGGATGTCTTTTGGAGTTTTAACGAGCATTACCTCGCCGACTTTGAAGTTTTTTTGAAGTCT
Source organism: Musa acuminata AAA Group (assembly GCF_036884655.1). Lineage (NCBI taxonomy): Eukaryota > Viridiplantae > Streptophyta > Magnoliopsida > Zingiberales > Musaceae > Musa > Musa acuminata. Next base: position 12,636,392 of record NC_088338.1, on the reverse strand, counting down.
TTCCTCCGTAAAATTTGTCCATCGATTCTTCTTCTATTTAGTTATTGTAAAGTATGTTAGCATCACATTCGCTTTCAATTGGTATTTTGTTGGGAAATGAAACGAACAGTCTATCCCCGATAAAATCGATCACCATTTGGTAAGGATTTGACAATTGTTATTTGCCACTAAATTTCTTCGAAGGGTCTTTAAACATGTGCATAGCTCTTCTGCTATATAAATAAGAGAACTAAGATACTCGATTTCGTCTATTCTCTTAAGAGTTGAAAAAGTAAAGGTTACTCAACTTCACCCACCTCCTTGAGGGTTATACTCCATGTGTCGAGTTGGTTACTAGCCTTCGCCTATTTTTTACTCATACTTTTGAAGTACTCGAAGTATATGCACTCCTTCTGTTAAGTTAGCTATTGTGATTCACTTCCTCATTGCTATCGAACTTCTGGAATGCAAGAAGTTTTGCTTGAAAAGAGTAAAATTTTACCTCGACTTGGAGTAAGTCTCTAATAATTTTGGTCGCCTTTGGAATTGTACCGTCTTCTCCATCATCTCTATTGCCCATTCCTTTAAGTAGTAAAAGTACAACACCAAGTACTACCTACTTCGTTTCTTGGTTGAGCACTCTTGCATCAACTCAAAGTTCCTCACTTTTGGCTATTTTAATGAGAAACCCATTGACACTGATCTTATGAGGTTCGTTGGTCTCTACCTTTTAACCTTATCTCAAAAACTAGAGTTTGCCTTTATATTCTCCATCTCCTTGGCCCCTTTCACGACCAAGCACTCTCCCTTAATGAGAGCAAGGGATTGATAACTTCATGGAAGTCTCACATCATATTTTCCTTCTCCTTGGCCCCTTTCACGACCAAGCACTCTCCCTTAATGATAGCAAGGGATTGATAACTTCATGGAAGTCTCACATCTACAATATCATGGTACTATTGTGCCTATGGCCCTACTATCCGTCACCTTGTATTTGCATCTCTTTCTTCACAATCGATAGATTCGCCTCTACGGCATTATGGCACTCCTATGAGCTTACCTTTATTCTAGCCGACGCTTAGGTTTAGATAGTTAAGTCTCTCTAGACTCGTCGTCATTGCCTCACTCATTTTAACCACCTACTTCAACACCTCTGTGTTCTTCAAGAGATTCCCCTTAGTTTAAGAAAAACTGGATTGTAACTTTTATACATAGCCTCTGCCATCATGCTGTAAGGCTTGTATTAAGTTTGTTATCCTTTACATCATTGGTAGCAACATTCACTTGGCTTTGTCATCTAAGTTGTTGAGCTCCCTTAAGCGAATATGAGCTCTAGAGTAGTCCAACCATCCAATCGCTCCTGTGGGACTCATTGGTACTTGCACACGGAATTCCCCCTTGGTGGCACACTGCCCCATATACTAATGACCAAGGCTTTCATCCAATATAAAATTCAATGCACGCACAAAAGACCCGCATTTACGAAACCATGATATTCACACCTTGAGTCATTGTCCTTCTTACCGTCATGTTGTTCACCAAAATAGAGCTCCCAATATCTCCCGATCATACCTCTGTATGATCAAGTCCCTTAGAGGACTTATCTCGTGTGTGTCGTATTGTCTCGAATTGTTCTAGCATGATCCGCTACACCATGTTGTCTCCTAGTGATATCTCCATTACATTTTGATCTTTCTGGGATGAACTCGGATACGATCTCTCCATATGTGGCCTTTGCCAGCACATCATAGGACTTTCGTCACCTCCAATTATGTTCGTCCCTTTGGCAATCAACCTTCCTCCACCCACTCTCGGGTCACACCCGAATGAAGTGTAGCTCTAGGGCAGTATATCACCTAGTAGCCCTCGAAGTCCACTGACTTTGGTATGCCATTGTTTAGATCTTGGGCCCCTACCCGTAGCACAGTCTCTGTTGTGCATCACTTTATTCGTGACAACTCAAATGACAATACTACGACATATTATTCAAGAGTACCTATCTTCACGTCCTCTTGCCTTGTGCTAAGGCCTTTTGACTCCAACTTCGTACTTCGTAAGTTGAGTCGCCTTAGTTCCTTTGTCAAATGCTTCACTGAGATAATGTTTATTCCATCAGAACGATAGACCCATGAAACGACATGAACTCACTCTTGCCTCTATAAGAGTTCATATCCTTGACTTCTGTCTAAGGAAAGTTTCGTGCCCTCACTCCATATTCCATCTTTTATGTCGACTCCCTTTGTATGACTTGGGCACTTCACTAAATTCCACCCAAATTGTTCTGCTCCTCAATTCGTGTTAGGTTGATGGTGGCCCTTATGCCCATCATTCCACGGGTCAACTCTCTATCGAGTCTGATCTCCACATCACCTCTAAGTGTGCTTTCGTTTGATGTTGCATTGGGTTGCTCCCTGTAATCTCGCAATACGTCCACCAACTCATTACTTCGTGCAAAATCATACGATGACTCCTTATCGCCCACTCGATTCGTTGAGCTTTGTGGAGCTATTGTCTTGAGATACTCCTTCTCAATATGTGTGGTTTCTTGCACATGATTCTCTCTTTAGATAACCGAGGCTTATCCCTCCTAGATATTTGTACTATTGGAGTAACTTATATCTTTGCATTCTTCTCTCTACATTTCGAAGACCACCATCCCTCAATGACTACTCTACCTTGTTGAACAAACTGTGCACTATTCAAATACCACAAACACATTTGCTAGATTGTGACCCTTCGCCAATATAGCCCCCACTGCACCTCTCAAAGCCTAGCAACATACTATACTTACTGCACACTTTAGCCTCCTACAAATGTATCTTTCTCATGCCAAAGAGAAAGTTTCAATGCTCCATGGCACCAAGTTTCGATCACCTTAGGATGGCCACGAATAGTCTATTGTTTGCATACAAACTCTTTTGATCACCAAGCAACTCATCCCTCCTTGCATGTTCTCATTCTTTGTCAATTGCCCCACTTGCCTTAAGCACCATCAAGTTTGGTTGTCAATGTCGAGTCGTAGTTAAAACTAAACCATCTCAATCTTTGTTTGCTACGCATTCTTCCCAGCTTACTTATCTTTATAGTATCTCTAGCGCGAAGGATTAGCTATTCTTTTGAATGTCAATCTTGGATGCCCACTCCTCTGAGCAACTTCTTTCCCTATGTTTTTATGCTCACTTCCCTCAATCGATCGCGCACGTTGCCTGGTCTCATTGCAACCTCGTAATGTCTCTCATATTTGTATACTAAGTGTGCTTGTCCCACTTTGATATCATTTGTCATAGACTTAATTAGTTTTGCCTAAGTTATATGACAATCATGCATGTCCGTCCGCAAATGATCAACCTCTCTGAAACCTCTTATAGTCCCTTAAGGACATGCATAAGAGAAGACGGGTTAAAAGAAACATTTAACTTATGATTCAACAAGCAACCATCTTAATAAACACTTGATAAACAATGTAAATTATAAATATAGAATTTATAAACTCTGAATGGTCGTGTGACAAATGGACCAAGGTGGTTCGTCACAACCAAAAGTCCCCATAAGTACTCACATAATACTATTGCAGAACAAGATAGTGAACTAACCATAAACACTATCCCAAAGGTCCATCTATATATGTGCTACCCGATAGCTCTTAAGTACTGGGCTAACACTACGCACCACGCTGTAGAGCTAAATCCCTCCTCTCCCTCCTCCCTTCCCCCCAAAATGACTATCTGGATGCCTTATTTCTAGCAATTTTGTCTTCGCGTGATGATTACGTGATGATTACACACAACCTAAACCGTCTGAAAGATAAGAATATACTACATCAAACATCCCATCCCATTTATAATTTTATCCATGATAAAGAATCCATATCTCTACCTAAACCGGTTGAAGTCATCACTAGTTGCTTCACTGTAAGCTGAACAGCAAAATTGACATCTTGCCTAATTCCAGTTCAACTCCGTGTCCAGTGAAATGACGTATCTAGGTCTAGGTCATAAAGCTATATCTTTATCTATCTCTACCTAAACATTACCTATGGGACGAATGACATCTTGCCTAACTCCAGTTTAACTCCGTGTCCAGTGAAATGACGTATCTAGGTCTAGGTCATAAAGCTATATCTTTATCTATCTCTACCTAAACATTACCTACGGGACGAATGACATCTTGCCTAACTCCAGTTTAACTCCGTGTCCAGTGAAATGCTATATCTAGGTCTAGGTCATAAAGCACCATGGTTAAACTGGTTGAAGTCATCACTAGTTGCTTGTAAGCTGAACAGCAAAATTGACATTTACCAAACTTTGTTGTGATAATTAAACAGCTGAAATTTGTCCATTTGTAGAACACTAAGTTCTTTTTTTTGTGTGATATTAAAGTGATTTTGTGAGTGAAGGAGGTACTCTTCGCAGCCAAAAAGTTTTTCTTTCAAGCTAAATTTTGGTGAAATTAATTGGAGAAACATTGGTCACCGATTCTGAGTTCTCCCGACAACTAATGGTCAGTTTGTCATAATACATAATCTCAGTCATAGATCAACTGCTAAGTAAATGTAGAGGTACAATCCTAGTGAGACAGAGGCCAAAAAAAAAAGCATGCATGTAGATGAGATTAACACCTTGTGTATGAGCTAGCTATGTTCATCAAAGCTTTGTTCTGGCTTACCTTTCAGAAAGTAAAGCATTCAAAAGGGATTGCTATTGAGGTACATGTGAGCTGTTGTCTGTGACTTTAGTGTCCTAGTGTATAATAAATGAAACAAATAAACTTAAAAATGTCTAGAACAAAGCCATATTAAGCAAGAATAAGAAAAGACCAGATTTCAAGAATGTATCATTTTGTATTCATCCAGCAAGCCACAGAAAATAATTTTGTCTTTCTTTTTCTAGGATTTTCAATTAGTATGAATCAGCCCTGCGACTAAAGACAATAGGAATTGGTTTCTTTCTGTTGTTTGAGTTGGAAAATCATGTTAAAAATGGACTGTTAAAATGGTTTATACCTACCTGCAGTGGTTGCTTTAGACACCATTTCTGTTTTATCTACTGCCATGGCTGATTGAGCCATAGCTTTTCTTTCCCTCCCTTGTTCATTCCATCAACCTAAATTTGTAGAAGATCTCCGCTATAAAAGTCTGACTATCCAGTAACTGTTGCATTGAGATTAGGATCAAAAGGAGCATGCAACAGTTATAAACTTGACATACACATTGGCAAATGGTAATAGGAGATATATTGGTGTTAAAATCAAACCTGAAAACCACAAACTTCCATACCGTATGCCGCTAGTGTCTCCATCCGAAATGTTCCCACTCCCAACACCAAGATACACGCATTGGCAGACAGCAACAGGAGATTCTGCACAGATATTTGTTAAGTCAGCAAATGTACTCATCACTAGAAAAGAACATTTCTGATTCAAAATTGAAAGGACTGGAATGTAGCATGTCATCCATAAAGATTAACATGAGAAAATACAACTTCATTGGCTTAATGGAGTGAGAAGGATCTTGCAAAACTCAATCAGAGAGGAAAAAAATACCAAGAATTATACCATTCATGTATTACCTACATTGGCTTACCTGCCTTATTTTTTGAAGCATCAAGATACAGGAAAAAAGCACACCAGTTTGGATGTCACAAAAAATGCCTTGGTTAAAGAAATGATGCACCAAAAATGTGATGATGCTTAAAAAAAATAAAAAGACACACGAGCTTTGTTCGGCACATGATAAAAAATTTCATGTTGGTCAAGAAGATCCATTTGTTCACTGACAAGCTACAAAGCAACTGATAACACAATGTATCACTCATGCAGAAGTCAATTATAAGACAAGTTAAACTGTCTAGTTGGACTCGATTGGTAAATTCCATGACACAAAGAACAACTGTTACATGATTAAGTGAAAAATTGAATCCAATTCTGAATCTACAACCCTAGTAACATATCATGCAAGAAAAAAAGAAACTTCGCTCCTGATCCAACCTATCAGCATGGATTACAAATTTAGGAACGGTACATAGCAAGCGCCAGTTCATGAATCTCCAAGACTAACAAAATATGTCAAACATCAAACTCCAAGTCACAAACGTGCATTTACAGAATGTTATCGCTTGCTTGCACGCTAAGACAAACATCTGTTCCCAGAATCCAAAAGAAAACCAGCATTCCACACTTCTCAAAATGCTTTCCTCTCACTCCTGCTTTTTGGGTTTTTGAATCTTCACATAAGGGAATAAGCCAAAAAGGTGAACGACTTGTGGTTCCCAACCCAGCTGCTGGGCACGACAGAACATCAAAAATGTGTTTGCGAAGTATGAATTAAATCCCATAAGCACATGCCACCATGCATGACCCTGAGGGTTGATATACCAATGTGATAATTTCTTGCAGAATATCCGGTCAAACAACCAGCACATGGTCCCAAGAAAAATTGTCGCAACATAGAACTTGGCTAGCCGTTTAGCTGCAACATCTTTTGTTTGTATGTAATACTTGTACATCCGAGGAATACAAAGAAGGCAAAGGCCAACATAGTGTATCTTGAATCCTATTCCAAAACGCACCAATGAATGAACACCAGCAAAAGCAGCACCATAGAGGAAAAGAAAAGTCGGCATAGTGCTCCTATAATGCCAGTCCGGTGAGTAGAGAACATAAAGATAAAGCAGCATCTCCCATACCATTGGTGTTTCATCACTCTGCTGTAGTCTGAAAGTGACTTAAATGTGATCAAATTATTCATAAGCATGAAAAATTAGTTGTGACATTATCTCATGCATAAAAAATATCCTAGCAGTTGGTGAAGAAGAATTTGAAGTATTAAATAAATGCATGGTAAGAGGATTAATGCTCATGATGTCAAGCAAACAATTCAAGAAGAAACATGCATGTAACTAATAACAAAAGAAAACCAATCAACAGAATAAAAACCCAACAATGAAATACTTGGAAAAAGCAGCACATAAGTGCAACTGTCTTAAATCAAGTAGAACACAGAAGACACCAGAAAGAAAGTAATGGGATAAGTCAATTCTTCATTCATTAGAAAAAAAAATTAAGCACTAACGATTAAACTAACATCATTAAAATGCAAAGTAGCACACTTAATACAATGGGGGCCCATCATTTAACTGAAGGTGCATGTAGGTGCCATGCTACGGAAATGTTACATCATGAGAATTAACTTTGAAGATAAATATATAATTAGCCTTGAAAACAAAAGGTCAACTTTCTCTCACTTAATATTACCATCTATAGTTCAAGAATATGATAAGCATCCAACATATTCGAACATATCTAACAATTTTTTAATAGAAAGGATACCAGAGACCAGTAACACCTGCCACCTACTCCCGAGATAATCAGTTTTTTTTTTAACATGGTAGATTTATTTCATAATCATAAATGTGTAGCAAATTTATAATGTGAATAATAATTAACAAATGACTAGAATTCAACAAAATCACGAGATAACTATCATGGAAAATTGACAAAACACAAGAACCACTAATCACAGTTGCAAATTAACCACTTCATTTTCTAGAAAAACAAGAAGCATGATGTTGCCAGATTACAGTGTTTTCAGTTAATTCACAAGAGTGTATTAAACATTTAAACTGGATCTTGAATTAATTGCTGCCACCACAATGCTTGATAAATGAATTAACCAATATTTAATGGCATTGGGACCTGAAAATTCTTCATGCACAAACTTATAGAGCAAAGCAAAAGATTAGAATGTGACTGTCCAGTTTACTCCCTATGTAATTTGCCACTGTTCAAAAAAGAAACCAAAACAGCAAAAAGGAAATAACAGCTGAGTAAAAACTTACACATTTTGCAATGTGGCATGAAATATCATGCTGCCGATTGCAAGTATCATATTGGAAATGTGAAGAACACTGAATCTTTTCTCAAACCTTTGCCTTAGGGCATTTGTAAGGCCAATAAGTGCCAAAAGAATGCAAGGAATGTTTGATATGGTGTTGTAAAATTCTGCAATATATGAAGAATGGGCATAGTTTTCCTCGCACAATTCTGTAGTGGATGTAACAGGTCCCCAAAAGCTTGAGATCCCCGAGTCTTCCATTTCTTTATATCACTTGACTAAATCTGGATTTGAGATTTACATAATGAATAAACCTTGCAAGGAAGAAACTGCTGCTATAAGCATATATTTAGCACGAAAATGACCTGAAAAGAACATAAAATGAAAATCATGAAACAATTTCATGTAAGAGGACCAACCAAAATGATCCTATGTGCATTCATCAAGCATGTCCAGGAATATGTTTTATTATGGCTACCAAAACTAATAAATCATTCCATCAATTCACAACATCTGTCTTATTAAACAATGATATGAATGAATCATCATGTAAACACAATCTATTTTCTAGAGAAAAGAGAGTCGCAATAATGCTAAAAACGCAAACATGCAATACAATGATCCCACTCCTCTGTTGGCCTGTCAAGCAGAAACATTGCTGTCAAAAGCTGGTCCAACCAAACTAGGTTAATCGTGCAGGAATCCATAAGAAAGAAAATCACAAAACTGATCCTATCAGCTATATTTGTAGACATGGTTAACTGGTTATCTTCATGTTGCGGACTAATTGCAGTTGTACATAGTAAACCAAGTCATGTAACTTGATATTCAAGTCAAACGATCACAGGCCTGGTGATGTAGATTTCATCAGAAAGCAAAAGCTAAATGATAGAGAAGAATAAGCATTAGGAAACCATGAAAAAAGAAGAAGGTACATCCTAAGATTTCCTTGGCAGATCAACCTAAATATTCAGAAAGTTGAATTTCAAATGGTAGAAATATCCAAAATTATATAAAGTAAAAGAAGATACAGAAGTTACAGAAGACAAATAATCATGAAATTCTCATAAAGAATCGATGAGCCCAAAAAAGTAGTGTTGATAGAAGTTGGGAGCCATATATTGAACTAATCACCTATTTCCCAGTCATATTTTAAATTTCCCATTTGTTATATCTTTCTTTATTTTCCTCTAGTTGGATGATAAAATAAAAAAAGGAATAACTCTAAAGGCCTTATATCTATTTAATTATTAGCATCTCAACCACTCGATATAACAAAAATATTTTCATAAATGAAAAATCATTATGCACACTGCGAGCATTCTTCTCAGCTTGGACACCATGGTAGCCTATCATGTGGCATCCAGGTTGTAGCCCTAAAGCTTCATGAAAACCTTCATTTAGGACATAGAATCCCACAACAACAACATACAACAAAAGGGCATGCCCTGATACACCCACCTAAAAGAGATCATTGTTCTCTTACCTACATGTTTTATAGGTTGACAAAGAATAACCAATAAAATGAGGTACTAAAGAGTAAAGAGGGCCAATGAAATGTAGTATTAGGAAAAAAGACATTTAAATTAACAATAGTTTGAAGAAAAATAATAGAAATAAAATTATATATTAAAGACATATTGATTAGATGGCTAGGAAAAAAGATATCAGGCATGTCACACCTCAGGTAGCAATTGAGATCGAATGAGGAGGTTTTTAGTAAACATTAAGGCTTTGAATCTTATAGTGACCACTATAATCAAAGTGAGTATAAACATATCACCTGCTTAAGTCTCCATGGTTGACTTCATAATTCAGTTATTGAGTGGCCTAACTGACAAACTTATCTTCTGAGTACCACCACACCACCATTTTCGAGTTTACTAAAGCCTCTAAGGAAAAATAAAAATGAGAAGGGACTTGCCAGAGATGCGTCTCCTCAAGGAAATTTTCACTATCAAAAGCTGCATTACTATTTCCCAGAAAATCTTCTCACCAGGCCTACCTTCATAAGGACAAGAGAAAACCCAACCAACGCATAGATCATTGTTTCCCTCATAGTTTTGACAATAGGAGTATCCTTCTTAGCAACAAATTTGTTCTTTCCTTTCCAACTTCACACCCAACAGTGATGTTAATCAAAGAAGCGTTTAAGAAACAACAAACTATAGATTTATCAACAGTTTCTGTCTTATTTATTGAAGAATTTCCTCCACAGAGCGATCCACCCAAAATTTCAACGCACAGTCTTTCCCTCCAACATGGAAGCACGCATGGATATAAGAATCCTAACGCAAGCATCGACACACATAAAAATAAGTTGTACGAAAATCTATCTACTCTCAACACAAGAAAGAGGAGGATCAACTTCTTCCGTGACCTAAAACTAAGAGCGATCAGCAAGCGCCAGAGCGTCATTCAAAAAACCGGCATTCGACCTAATTTTACGTCCTCACGCCACATGCCGATCAGCCCTCTCATCCTCTCTACTACTACTTCCCACCAAGCGGATCCGAGGAACAAGGGCTCCCCTCGGATCTCGCATGAACATCGACGCAGGACGGCCAAGAACACGCTCAGGATCCAAATCCAGCGTCCGACGAGTCCCATGGATCGTCGAATTACGCGACGAAGGCATTGGCAACCAGGGTTTATGGGGGGAGAGATCGAACCTGGAGGAGTCGCCGAGGAAGCAGAGCGCCGACCGACGAGTGACGATGCGATTAGGGCTGGGTGCGTTCGCATCCATGTTTGATTTATTTATTTAAAGCCTTTTCCTCTGCTTTATTCTTTCTTCTTTTTCTTTTTTCTTCTTTTACTATCTTTCATTTTCGGTTTTATATATATATATATATATATATATATATATATATGTACACATATATATATATATATATATGTACACACACATATATATATATATATGTGTACACACACACATATATATATATATGTACACACACATATATATATATGTACACACACATACATATATATATATATGTGTACATATGTATATTTATATACATATATATGTACATATATGTACATATATACATGTATATACATATATATATATATGTATATATATGTGTATATATATATGTATATATAAATATATATGTATATATATATATATGTATATATATATATATATATATATTTAACAAAATGACCAATTGATGTTTACACATTTCAATTCAACATATATTTTCTCCCCCTTTCTTCAAAAACATATATATTTTTCTAAAAAAATAATCAAGTAATTTACTCACAAAACTCAGCTCATAATAATTTTTAACCTTGGAATGTCTATCTTCAAAATTCTTGGGGACCTAATCAACTCAAATATCCAACGGTTGAGTGAATCGAATCGATTCATCCTTTCATCAAATTAGACTTTAAAAATATATAGAATAATAAAAAAAAAAATCAGTAGAGTAGTGACTTATACTTATTATTTTATATATGAGTTAAATGTACTTTATGATGTTACACTTATAAATAAACTATGTTAAACTCGATCATAGATAAATATATGTCAAATTGGACTATAAAAAACCTTAAAATCAATAAAAAATATAAAAAATTTTGATATGAGTTAGACAAACTTTATTGTCTTACCTCGTAAATAAATTACATTACACTTGATTTCGGAAATAAGATGAATAGCATACAATGTGGACTATAAAAAACCCTAAAGTTAATAGAAATTAGTAACATTAATAAAAATATTTATTTATAATATTATACTCGTAAATAAATTATGTTATACTCAGGATTGCATAAATCATTTCCATCTTGATTTTATGAAACACTATAAAGTTTATTCAGATTACTTTAATCATTGTAGAAAAATAGATAGTTCATTTATAAGTTTAACACCATAAAGTTTGCCTAACTAATCTCAAATATGATATAAATAGTGTTTCCATTGATTTTTTTATTTATTTATTTCTAGTTGATTTTAAGGATTTTTAAATCGAATGTGGATAGATTCACACTCGAATCCTATAAATTGTGTGCTAATCTTTTGCTATTTTATGGATGTCTTTTCGTGAATTCTAAAAAGATAAGCTCCTCAGGAAAAATCAATGATGCAAGAGTTTTTAAGATAAATTACCCAAAATAATATCAAAAATCTTATATTATAAACAACACCTTTAATTATGAAATAAATTATCTACAACACTTTCAACATTCTTAACATATAAGTTCTTAAAGAATATTAATGTTACTTTAAATAATGATATCTTTACGTTAATTATTTAATGAGAATTGAGTGACGAAGATTAAATGTATGGCTTCTACTTTGGCTTTTAAGTTTTACATACATATATGCTCTATCGAGTAGGATATTTAGGATCAAAAGTATCGATAGAGTGAGCTCAATTGAAATAGATACAAGTGGTTAGACTTTTATTTGTGATCCTCTTCTTTTTTTCTGTCCCTTAATTGCTTTATCTTTATATTGCTATTGATTATCTCGAGAACAGATAACAATATGTAGATCAAAGGCATGTTTGGATTTGTAAGAACAAAAATAAAATGTTATTCGAAACATAGCCACATGAAAATTTTTCTCAAATATAAATTCTCAAGAACAAAAATTGAAGATTGGTTTATGATAGATATTATACTCAAATGAGGCCTAAGATTTTACATTCAATTTTCATAAACAAAGTTAAGCCATGACAAGTATCCCATCCTATTGAATCAATATGTTAGTGCAACGGTGCATTTAAATATATATATATATATATATATATATATATATATATATATATATATATATATATATATATATATATATATATATATATATATATATATATATATATATATATATACATATGTGCGTGTTCATTCTTTCTATGTTTTTGCTATTGCATCATTTCAAGGTTGCATGGCAGCAGAGGAAGCGATCTACGACACCACATGGCAACACAAATCAAGAATCATTCTCGCAACAAAAACAGTGAGCTTTTGTTTTTGCCAACACAACTTCTGGGATATATACACAATACTCTCTTATTTCATGCTTGCAGCGTACCAAACGAAACTGACGTCCTTCTCACTGCATGTATGAGAAGCTCCTACGACGGCCTGATAACCTAGATTTCCATGGGTTGTTCTTCTTCAGAGACTTGATAGCACATCCCTCCTAAGTCTCTCTGCGAGATGCCTGTATGTTGTCTCCGATGGATGAACGGAGTCCCAAAACATAAAGGTGGACGGTGAGGAGCACACAGTCGTCAATTTATTGCACAGCGGACCCATCTCCACTGTGCCTCTTCCGCAGCACCCCAACGTGGTCACCTCAAACCCTAAGCCAGGGGAGAAGATGATATCATCCAGGTGTTGTTATGGAGGTAGAAGAAAAGCTGAGATGGGTACCGTATTCTTTGGGGTTCTTGATCATGTGCATCAGTGAATTGTACGCGTCGACGTATAGGAATCGAGCTTGGAGGAGGGAAGAGCTCATGTTGCTGATGGAGGCCCGGAGGAGGGAGTTGTAGGCGACGGCGTCTTGGTTTTGGCCGGGCACGCATCTCCGCTGTGGCGTGTGGTAGATCGGCACCATCGCCGCTTGAGTGATCTGTATGGGGAGGCATCCGAGTGGTGCAAGGCCGGAGATCGCGAACCTTCGCCCACCTTCGCTGTACACCTCCTGCGTTGATGCCCAACCGATAACGAGGAGAATGATGATCACGTGGACGTGAATGGAGTAGGTGACGTGTGACAGACGGAGTACCTCGACGAAGGAACGAAGCTTGCCGATGAGGATACGACTGTAAGCCGCCTTGGAATACTTGTGGCGTCTGATGGGGAACAAGTAGTAGTTCATTATCCAGTCGTTGGAGCCAATCCCGATGACGAACAACGCGTTGCGAATGATCTCGTCTGCCTTCTGATTTCCCATCGCCTGTCTCAGCCTCTTCGAGTACTCCTTGAAGTCGCGCAGCTCCTGCTCCATGGTCATTACCTGCGCCAGCCGGGCGGTGAGGTCGTCGAGGCCGGAGCCCCCGGAGGCGAAGCTGACGCCGGTGGCCATCTCGGAGAGGTAGAGGCGGTTGGAGGCGGAGTAGGGGGGAAGAAGCTTCTTGAGGCCCAGGTCGGAGACGAGGAAGTCGGTGATCAGCCTACCGTCGGAGAACCTCCCCGAGGGGCGGTGGTTCGGGAGATCGCGGCCGTAGGGGACGTGGTCAGCGCGGAATAGGGTGTGAAGATGGTTGTTGTTGCCGGTGTCCAGGGTGGAATCGCCGAACGCGAAGACCGCCGTGATGTTTAGGCCACCCGCGGCGGCGAGAGGGCGCGCGAGGGAGACGATGACGGAGAGGATGAAGGTGGCGTCGAACACAATTCTCTTCTCCATGACGGCTACCCTCCTAGTGAATGTGTGCATGACTCTCTCTCTCTCTCTCTCTCTCTCTCTCTCTCTCTATATATATATATATATATATATATATATAGTTACAAAGGAGAGAGAAGGTAGTAAGCAAGCAGAGTTCTCCTGAGTTAGCAGCAACTCAAGAGGACTCGGTGAACTCGGTCGAGGTGTTGACCGGATCGCACGCTGCAACTCGACTTCTTCGAGCAGGGGTGGATGAAGTCGAACTGATGACTGATGCCATAGTTACAGAATCAGTCAACACGCAGCTCCATGCAAGAATGTAGCGAATTATGGCATAGCTATCTCCCTCAGTCGTTTACTAACAGCAGCTCTTTTATGCCACCGCAATGATTTAGAGTTTGATTAGGTCATCAGTGATAGTAAGAGGCTTAAGCTATATTAAATTATAAACAAACGCCAGTGAACAAACAAGACGGTATAGGAGAGTAGGTTTATTCATTAACCATCGGAAAGTTTGATGATCTGATATAGAGTTAACGCACAACAATTTTAGAACAACACTGCTGCTTCTGATTCTAAATTGACAACACGAAGCAGGAACAGTGACAGGTCGTCAATCTTGGAATGGAACACGGTGACTGGAGACTCACAAAGATACAGCGACAGGTAGATACATGCATAATGTTGTCATCGAACGACAGGGCATAGCAACTCACAAGAAATCCCAGACTGGAATAGCACATTGACCTTGATCGCTGCTTTGGTGGTCGAGCTGGGCATTGCTGCCGATGAACTGTAGGGCTTGCAGGTCTGGTGTCGGAAAACCCTGCATGCAATTTTCGAAGGGTGCTCATGGATTAGCATAACTCAGAATCGTCCGTCTATGGAGTAGAAACAATAGCTATCTGCTTCTATATGACAGTGCTATTGTCATGAAAGAATAAGAAACAAGCAATGTTTTGTCGCAGGAGTTGACATTGGTTTAATCACCTGGGTGAAGTGGGAGCTACTGGGAAATGGCTGTGGTGGCAACGTTTGTGCTGAAGAATCCTGAATGTTGGACACAGATGAGTAAGCTCTAATTTGACAATAATTGAATCATGAACTTTAAGAACATCATTTACCTGACCAAATTGGGTCATGGGATGAAACCCTTGCACAGCACCAAGTCCAAACTGATGAGAAGTTACAAAAGGACCCTTCATTAAGAAAACGGAACCATTACATGAAGACATGGCGACCATATATAGAAAAGGGAATATATCAAAATATAGTGTTTTTCTTTTTCAAGGCAAAAGTCAACCTGCATAAATTGATTAGGCGCAAGGAATTGGTTCGAGGGATTCCCAGGTTGAGAAGGCATACTGGTTGGAGGTATATGAGATTCACTGTCTCTAATTGCAACTTCTGCCTCATCGGATGGTCCTATAAGGAGTGTATTATAGATCGTGGCATACACTGAATATAATTCATGACAATAGTACACAAAATAAGCGTACAAATGTATACAAATTTTGTGCAAACCTTTTCTTGCCTTTTGCCGTTTGTTAACCTCCACCTCATTTTGTTGCCTACGACGTGTACCTCCGTTGTTCTTCTTTTTCCCACTAGGCTTTTGAGTTTCGTTACCATTGTCTTGGCCTGGGTTTACACTATCAATCAGATTATGAGGTTGACCTTTTGATGTGCCACTGACAGATGGCTTCTCAAGAAGTTTTGACTGCAAAATCTGCTCTACTTGTTCAAGAAGCTGATCAGAATGGTTGACCATTAACCTGAAAGCTTCCTCATTTTCAGCAGCCCTTGCTGCAAGTTTGAACAAGACACGACAAAGAGAGCCATAACGCTTCGATACAGATGACTTGGGGTCACTGTCCAATGTTACACCATGACTCTCACTTAAGCTCCCAGCCTTAGCATCTTTTCTCCACCTCTTTAAGATGAATTGTGGAGGAAGTTCTTTAATATTTCTAAAGTCTAGTACTTTTAATACATGACAACATTGAATCCCAACAAATTCAAACTTACTACAACTACAAATGACTGAACCATCCGATGAATCAAATCTGACATAGTGCACTTTACTTTTCTCCTTGACAGTGACCTGATATTCAGATAAGCTTCCAACTTCACCACCGCTGTAAACCATACAATCCAGGAACAATTCAAACTCTCTTCTGAAAATTTCAAAGACAGCAGGTGTATATGCACTTGAAGCTTGCCAGAGTAGCCGCAAAGGAGGTATTCTTGGAGTACCTTGATTTGCATTATAATCAGCTTGGAGCTCTGCATATCTTCGTTCCTCCAATAGCATCTCATATATATCCAGAAAGTGTCTTAGATCTTTTTCCAAGTTCAGGTGCTCCTTAAGCAAACTACTCAAGCTTTCCACTCGTAATGTACTTTTTATATCAGCAGAAAATGTTTGCCGGCCATATGCAGAGGACCAATTTTCCCGTTCTTCATACAGTTTAGTCAACCACTCGTTATCCTTAAGATTATACTTCTCCAACATCAGATTCCACGCCAAAAGAAACTCATCTTCATCCTCAAAGTCATAGATACATTGGCTGAAATCATGAGCAAAGGTTTCCAAGCTTTCAAAGACATTGGCTAGTTGCTTAGTGGCATTTTGGTATATTTGCTCTATACAAAGGCGTTGAACTGTACCCGGCCATGCAGCAGCTATTGCATCACTTATAGCTGAGCATCGATCAGTGAAAATTGTTTTTGGTTGTTTTCCGCACATTGCTGTCTTAAAAGACTCAAACAGCCATTTATAAGATTCTACAGTTTCATCATAGAGAAATGCAGCAGCAAATATGACGGTTTGTTTGTGATGATTCACACCAATAAACAAAGCAAATGGCCGGCCATAATCGTTGACTTTATAGGATGTGTCAAAACACACAACATCACCAAAATAGTGATAATCGATCATGGATTTTGCATCAGCCCAGAAGACATTAGTCATTTGATCATATTCATCAACCTGGATGGCATAGTAAAATGAAGGATTATCACCTTTCATCCTCTGAAAGTATTCCAACAAGGCTCCTGTATCACCTAACTGCACATCCCTAGAACGTTTTGCTCGGAGGTAATTCTTATATCCAGCAGGTATTATACTAGCATTCTGACGGCCTACAGGTTGGACCTTAGTTAACAGTTTTTTCGAACTTAACATCTGCATGTCTAGGGGAGCTGCAAGCTGATGATTATGATCTGGTACAAATTCTGTTATACGATATTTACCACTGGATGTCAGTTTTATAGCCATACGAGCAGGGCAACCAGTTCTTGTTTCTGCTCGTGGTCTCCTTGCCTCATTCTTCGGTCGAAATCCCTCTCTAGAACATACATAAACCCGTGATCTAGTAACATTTCTGGCAGATTTATCCCACCAGCCTTTACGGACACTAAAACCTATACTTCCAGCATACTTGATGTAATAATCATATGCCTTATCCTCATTTTCAAACACCATACCCACAATAGGCACTCCTCCAGCATTTGCAACTACTTCTGCAGGCAACTCTGGCTCTTCTTCTATTGTTTCTTCCTGTCTATTCATGGTCTAAAAAATAGCTTATCAGGTTAGAAGAAAATACCAAAACTAACAAGTTAGCAGAACATGCATGAAATGTACATCAAAGAAAATGGTATAAGAAAATAAAACAGAGAAACTGAAATACTGGTTCAACTACATAAATCGTTTATAAACTCTAAATACAGCAAAAACACATACATATGACTCTCCCTACATGATAAAGTTTAGTATCAATTCAATCAAGCAACAAAAGGAAGAATCAGATACTCCCAAAACAGCTTGCAGGTGAATAATGCCACAAATTTCTGATCAACAACAGAAATCTATAGATTTAGTTAGGTCATAATTTTGAGTCCAAATCTAAATCAAATTATTTTGTGTTATTGATACTTACAGATGTAACTGTGACCATATTTTTAGTGGCTACTATTAGGAATACTTTAGCCTTATGGTGCCCTAGAAATGCCTTTAAGTCCTATTTAGGTAGACATGGACTCCAGATATTTCTTTTAGAGACTAGTACTGATGTGAGGACAGCTCCAAAAGTCACTTGAAACAATCCTATGAACAATTTCTTGAGAAGAATTTTTGTTCGACAAGATCTTTTATTGTAGAATCCTAATTAACTTGGACTTGGATCTAGAAGGCCTATAATTAAGAAGGTGAAATAAGACCAACTGAAACTCTGAAAGTCGGTTCTTTTTTTGTTGAGACAGCATGCCTTGATGCTTTTCCTTCTCCAATTTCTGTGATTTTCCTTGAAAATATCCCCACCCATCTTGATATTAAGTGACAACAACATCAAATGCATTGTTCATCAACAGAAATACTTCACATATCAGTTCTACTCAGATTTCTTATTTTCATAGAGGCTGCAAAGCATTTTTCATGATTCCCCCTGCTTCCAACTATTTATCTCAGAAGGAAACGCTCACATCCTCGAGATGTTGTTGAAGTCAAACTTGATTTGATCCGATGTCAATAATCTTAACCGAGTCTGACAAAGTGGAGGAACCTCCACAAGCACCATGGATCATAAGGACTTCCAAAAGATGTTGAAATAGTTATGGGTCTGGTGAAGTGGTAGATTCATCATAAAACCTAAAGAGTTAAATAAGAGGATAACCTGCAAGATGAGCCAATAGAATTTTGAGGTTGTGCTGCAA
This sequence comes from Musa acuminata AAA Group, assembly GCF_036884655.1. NCBI lineage: Eukaryota > Viridiplantae > Streptophyta > Magnoliopsida > Zingiberales > Musaceae > Musa > Musa acuminata. The sequence goes on along the minus strand of NC_088338.1, from coordinate 12,617,511 downwards.
ACAGTTAATCAACCATTTGATGAGAAGTCACAACACATGCAGCTAGTGATAAGAGTCATTTCACCAAATTGTTGATCTGTTCTCACTTGAGATTTGAGAATTCTGCAAAAGATGAATGTAATATGTGTGTATCCAGAAGTGATTTTATGCCAAATTTGTGCAAAGGCTGGTTCAAACAGCAACCAAATGAGCATTAGTCAACAGTTATAGAGTGTTTCCCATTGTTCTTAAACTTGCAAAATAAAAGATTTCATGAATAAGATCAATATTGTAGAAGTTATCTGATATATGTCCATAGGACTGGATTAAGTCTTAATTTGAGTCTAGTTCCAGTCAAATTTTATTTTTGGTAGGTCAGATTTTCTAAATTATTTCGTTTCAAATAAACTTTAATCTTTATTCTAAGTGGTTATATTAAAGGGCATTAGAGTCATATTTCAAGTTCTCGAATTCTATAATCCCACTTCAGTCAAGATTTCAGTGTAAACTGCTTACAAATGAAAGATAATAAAAAGCTGATTAGTGATTAGTGATCAAACAAAGGCTCATTCAGGCCAGATCTGAACTTCCCAACCTGCATTTCTTCCATTAGATACCCCGTGCTCTCCCAATGCCTAGTTCAAGATCCATGCCTTTCACATGTGTAATCATATTTGTAGGCACTGCTAGCACCAATAGATCCATAGGGTTCACAGCTTATGTTACAAACATCACAGGTTGTACCTATCCATCACATTACTCAGAATTACACTGACCTTCCAACTAAACGTTTGGTCCTATCCAGTTTCATATCATCAAGCTATGTTTTGTTTGACAATAATATAATTAACAAATAAAATAAGATGTAGACTCAGATCCAGTTCATCAGTATCCTATCATGAGGATGTGAATATTAGATAACAAAGGGTAGGACGAATAACTAAACAACGAAGAATATCAAATACAAGTAACTCATACCAAGTTAAGAATGTTCTGTATTGACCAATAATATAAATTTACAGGACTAACCTGTCTACAGGTCCAAATAATAGGAACTGAAAAAACAAAATCTGCACTGCTATTGATGTAGCAAGATAACTACCTTGAATGGGCTACCACAAGCTATGACTTCAAAAAAGAATCTAGAATGTTCCCAGACACAGCTGAAAAAACAAAAAATAGAGTACTTTCTTTGCTTCATATGTGTTGAAAAGAGACGCAAAGACTAATCAAAACAAAGGACCACAAAATACATGGATTGAATACAAATTGCAGAATATGCCATCTGTTCTCATGCCCCAAAGAGGAATCTCTTACACAAATAAACTGCTTTATCTATCTAGTGCTTCCTGATACTATGAAATAAGTTTCATCATCCTTCAAAAGAAATTGTAAAGCATCACTTATGCATTTTCATGCAACCAATTAAACAAGACAAGTGTGTTTCTGACAAAAATAATCATTTCCACACCATCTGGGTTGAATCTACATTATGACTTCTTAAAGTCACCGAAGGGCATCAAAATAATGTGCAGTAGCTTTCCTCATGTCCTGATAGAATAGTAGAATGTATAGACACAGATGGTTGTAGTCTTCGACTCCCCATCTCTGAAATTATGACACAATTTTTGGCAAGTCTCTCATAACACATTTAAGGAAAATGAGAAACAATTACACAAGGTGCCAAATAAGAAATGGTGTTATTTCCTATGTAAATTCTAAGGAGATGCTATCTTTAAATCATTGTGCATAAAAAGCACAGACATACATATTAAAACTAAGTTTACATGTAGTTATTTTTCAAAAAAAATTATAGTCATATGCAATTAGTTCGGTGCCACGAATCCCAGCAGTGCATGCCTGCAGGCTGTCCGAAGCTGACTACACAATGCAGCATTAAGTAAGCACAACTGTCTACAAAAACAACAGAATACAATTTTCAAACGTATTTACCTTTCTGTTATATGGTGTAAGGCAATTTTTGTCAAAACTTTTGAACAGAGATGACAAGGTTTTACAATAATGTTGCAAAAATAAGAAACTTGACTATTCACTTTAATTTTGGCCTTGTATAATTCAGTTTACTGTTCATCAGATGTAATTATTGCAAATAACAACAGATTTCCCTTATCCCAACCATACACAATTCTGGGAAAGTCACAGAAAACAGAAAAGTTCTTCGACAGAAGTAGATGACCATAGCATCTTATTTTCTTACCTTGAAACTTATGCAAAAAATCGAGTCATTTCTATGTTTCTTACACCATATCTAGCAAGGTATCAAATAATGATACTAGATCCATATCGGCCCCTAGTCAGATCAACAAATGCCAACGTACCAACCAGTGAAGTTACTGGGAGCCCGAGTGCTTACCTAGGCACCCAAGCGAGACGAGGCCCGAGCACCCACCGATTGGGCTAGGCAAGTGACTTGACTCAGGCGCTGGCTTGGGCCCAAGCGCTAGGCAGGCCTGGTTCAACTCAAGCCTAAGTTGAACCAAAATACTCATATGGTTCAATCAAACCAGGTATCCATCGCAGAAACCCACCTGCGAGTGCCCTAACATAGAAGTCCTTTCCCCCACCGCGTTTCTCACGATGACGGAGTTCCTCCCATCAGCGAATGACGGCAGTAGCGGCAACTTCTTCCCCTCCCTCTAAGTATATCGCTCTTTCTCCTCCTACCTCCTCCCTCCTACCTCTGCCCCGTTCGCTGCAACCCTCCTACGTTCGCCGCAACCCTCGTATGGTGTCACCATAGCCCCCCATCTCCCCCCCTCTTCCCCAGTCGCTCTTGTCTCTTCCTTCTTCCCTCTTCAGCCCTCCCATGTTTCCTCTTCACCCCTCCACCGCAGTCCGCAGCCTTCTCTTCCCTCTGTCGCAGCCCTCCTATGTTCACCACAGATCTCATATGGTATCACTGCAGCCCCCCATCTTCCCCCCTCTTCCCCAATCACTCTTCTCTCTTCCCTCTTCAGCCCTCCTATGTTCCCTCTTCACCTGTCCATCGCAGCCCTCCTGTGTTCACTGCAGCCCTAAGCAGCCCTCATATGGTGTCACCAGCAGCCCCTCGTCTCCCCCCCTTTTCCCCAATCGCTCTTCCCTCTTCCCTCTTCCCCATTCACCACTGCCCTCCTACAGTCCTACGTTCCTCACTCTTCCCACTATGTCAAATTTGCAGATTTTGGAATTGTTTCTTTGGATGTTTTTATGCTTGAGTTTTGAGGTAATCAGTTTGGAATTTGGTTTTACAAGAATCTGCAATGCATGCAATGAGTGTTTGTTACTTATTGTTGATTGGGTGGAAAGCTTTTAGAGGAAATAGCATTTGGTTTTACAAGAACAGTAGCTGCCTGCCGAACAGCAGCTTTCTTCTTTGCTGTAGTGAATCAGTAAAATGTCAATTATTATGGAAGAGGTGGAAGAAAAGGAATATAAATCATCTGCAGAGGAAGAAGAGGAAGATGGTGACAAGATTGAAGATGATGAACTGAATGTTAATGATCTTTGATTTTAACTTTGTTTTATTTTGTCATTTTTGCTATTAGATATGGACAATATAGTTTGGTACTTTAAGTGAATGCAAGTTTGATGTGTTATTTTAGTTTATTTTTATTGATCATGATATATAATTTTTAAATATAATATTCGGGAGCGTCTCGCTTCGCTCGGGCGAGCGCTTAATGCCTTGAGTATTTTGAGACCATGACGCCTTTTGACACCTAGAGCTTTTAACTACATTGGTATCAACACATGATATATCGGTTTACCAGTCGGCATAGACCAAAGAGAAAAAGGGACAGAAAATAGGGGAGGAGCAGGAAGGGGAGAAGGAGGGAGAGGAGGAAGAGATTGAAAAAAATAGAAGAAACAGAAGAAGAGGATGAGAAAAAACAAAGGAGGACAAAGAGGAGGAGCACTAGAGACGGAGGAAGAAACAACAGTGGTGAGACAGCAAACTACTGCAAGGCAATGTGTGGTGGCAGCAAGGTAGCAGCAGGCATGACAAGAGACATTAGAAGAGAATTGGGAGGCAGGAGAGGATAGAAAGAGATAGAGAAAGAGAGAGGAGCTTGGGAGAAATAAAACAAAAAATTGATTGGGATACTGGTTTTACCCTATACCTATAGAACTGAGTGATAAGTCCAGTTTTTGACCCAAACCAGGCAGTAAGCCTCGGTCCAAAACTAGACCAGGTGGTAGGGCACAATCCATGTATCAGTTTTGGGTCATACTAGAAAATAATGGGTGTTGAATACCAGTCCACCCGGCATTTAAAAGCATGATCATCTAGTATGTTTGATGATTGACTGTGCATATCATAACAATGTCTTGGTAATCTCTGGTTATTATTAACCTGATGTTCCTCACTTTGCAACTGGTAGTGTATGAAATGGTATCCATAAATATGTAAACATTTCTTGGTAAATCCCAAATCCAATAAGAACCTCCTTCAACATGAATTATTAGTAATGTCTTTCTTACATGATTCCACAATGTGGATGATGCATACTGTGTAAGAAGAAAATTTATGGACTCATTACAAGAATAATTAAAACAAAACAAGCATTTTCCTTATGGATAATCATAGGATGAGGTATGCCCCACAGGAGAAAGGCCAAGTTTATTTGTAAACAAGATACATACATCCCCAAAAACTTATGGACTCATCACAGGAATAATTAAAACAAAATAAACTTATGGATAATCATAGGATGAGGTATGCCCCACAGAAGAAAGGCCCAGTTTATTTGTAAACAAGAAAAATACATCCCCAAAATCTTACGTAGGCATATGCTAAATTCCTCATATAATTACTACATATGACCTTTGAAACTATCTTAACCCAAATAAAGATTAAACCTCATGCTACAGTATACAAAAAACAATAAATAACTGCAGCTCAGGCAAGTTATATAAATGAGGCATAAGCATTCAAATGAAAGATAAGAGATATCCAACAAGCTGAGAACCATGATGTGCTTTATACTAGAGAAACATAACTTCGGATGCAACAAATACACTCAAAATCCAAGGCTCCAAATTTACCTGTGTTTCTTCTCTACTAAGAAACTTCCCTCCAACACCTCGCTGCCTTCTTTCTGCGAGCGCTTGCCGGGAGGGTATCTGTCAAGAAGAGTACATAAATCATACATTAATCAAATTCAGAAACATAAGCAAAAACTACATTTCTTTTTATGACAACTTGCTCTCCTTTCCCTGAAATAGGCATCACATTTAGAACAGTTGCAGATACTCGCAACCATAATTGAGAGAAGTTCATAAAGTTACCTTAATGGATCTGTCCACTGCTTGCCTACCACTCCTTTTTTGCATGTACTTGTGTATTATATTCCTCCTTTCCTCATGTGTGTAGCGTGACACTCTTATCCCAAGCTCTCTCAACAACCGTGATTGTCCTGGATTCGATACCAGTGGTACCTTTCCAGCATCCTTCCCTTTCCCTTTCTCATTTACAGAACTAGACGGAGTCTTTCCTGCATCTGAAGTTTCAGGCCGACCACTTTGGACCTCCCCTCTATGCTCATCAACTGCCATGCCTTCTTTATCCGTTGAGCTCTCAAGCTGAATCACTTCCACCGCATTGCCATCTTTCTTGGCTTCTTCTGCTTCCTTTTCAGTTCTTTTCTTATAAGTCCCACGCTTCCTCTTCTTCGCTGAATTCTCAGCGGCATTATTGTAGGTGGGGAAGTGCCCCTTAGAGCATGAGAACCTCTGCATGATCAAGAGCCGGGTACCCCTTGACCGCTTCCCTGAGCCCATCTTGGACTGGAACCCCATCTTCTCACTGTAAGCACTGTAGTACTGCTTTGCAGCTGAGATGGAGTCAAACTCCATGCCCACCACCGGGACCAGCCCGCCGGCGGCGAGAGTCCCAGCGGGGTCCGGCGGTGGGTCAAGCGGGTGGGTATGTTCCAGCTCTATCTTTGACACCCCCCACCGCCCGTTCTCCCTCCGCGTCACCTCCATCGTCGCTCTGCAGCGGTCCTCCCCATCAGCAGCAGAGGCAGCAGGGGCGTGGGCGGTGGCACTGCCGGGGCGCATGTGGAGGTAGCTGCGCATGATGTAGGCGACGCGCAGGGCATACTCGTTATAGGGGACCTTGACAGGGGCGGACAGAGGAGGGGCCGGAGCCGCGAGCTGGGAGTCGTCCGGCGGCGCGGAGCTCGATGAGGGGGGAGGCGGAGAAGGAGGGTTACTCTCTGACGGCTCAGCGGGCGTATCATGGGGCAGGGGCGACTGCTCCTGCTGCTCTGACATGGGGAGCGGCTCCTGGGTCGGAGTCGGGGGCTGCGGTTGCGTCTGCTCCAACTCGATGGGGTTGGTGTCCTGGGCAGTGGTCTCAGCGGCGGCCAAGGTAGGCTCTGCATCGTCCGATTGTTCCACCTTGGGATCGGGGGGCCCGTCACCTTCAGCCTTGGGGGCTTCTTCGGTGATCTCGGAGATGAGCACCATGGCAGCACGGGATCGAGCGAAGGAGGAATTGAACCGGAAACCCTAGGCTTCCAAGAGGCCTCAGCTTGGGGAGCCCTAGGTGTGGTTCTTCCTCCTCTTCTGTTCCGAAAAACCTAATGGATGGATCCCGGAGTGGGTGAGGGGGATTGGAGGTGCGGAGGAGAGGCAGAAGCAGGGGCGTAGAGGAGGGGATCCCTCGCGAGGAAGGAGGAGCAGGGAAACGAAACTCCGCCACTTGGGATGGTGATGGTGCCCTGGGACCCTGCAGGCGAAGACTCACGTGCCTGGTGCGTGGGTCTCAAGATAAGGTCGACGGTGTCCCAGGCGGGTGGGGTCGTGGCAGCGGGGGGACCCGCTTCCCTCCCTCTTCTTGGGGTTCTTAAACCGAATCGATCATAATTTTAAGCATGGTTTGTCATTTGGTATCGTATCGAAGTTTCGAGTTCACTTCAATACGTTCGCTCTGACATATATATATATATATATATATATATATATTTATTTATTTATTTATTTATTTGAATGATACACTCTGACATATATATATATATATATATATATATATATATATATATATATATATATATATATATATATATATATATATATATATATATATATATATATATATATATTTATATATATATATATATAAATGTATATATGGGGTGATGTCGTCGAGGCGATGTCACATCGTTTCTTCTCCCCCCACACGAGGAGAAGAAAACCTCAAAACATTAGTGACGTCACTGAGGTTTCTTCACGCGAAGTTTCTTCTTCTTGCAAAGCCTTGACAACATCGTTGAGACTTTTTCTCTTATGCGAATTAGGAGAAGTTCCCGACGACGTCGAGACCTCATCACCTCAGACAAGGAGGAGGTGACATCACATCTACAGTATTTGACGAGGGAGGGCAGCGACGGATCGAGATCGTCGAGGAAGAGTGACATCGGATCTCCAAGTTCTCCCTTTATTTTTCCCTCAACTAATACCGCCCGGTAGCAAGCAGCAACGGTCGAAAATCGATTATTACCAATCGATTTCATATGGTAATGGGGCAAAAACAACCTCAATCGACAATATTGCCCGGTATCGACGGTATCATTCGAAATTAAAAACCCTAGTTTAAAGGGTTGATAAATAAATATACGTAGATAGTTATACGTAGATAGTTATTTCACCACAACTCACCCTCAACAAGGCCGCATCCCCACCCCCACCTCTTCTCGCTAACAACATGTCATGACACGAATGGCAAGTCACGAAGTTGGTTTTATTCATGGTTAAATCAATGACATTATGACATAAGGTGTCATAGTGCAGTACCATACGCGTCGACGAAGGGGTACCCAAGACAGGAAGCTTTAGGGATGAGGAAGATAGGCAATGAGATATCGAATATGGGGACAAGAGAGAGCAGCAAAGGGCAGTGCAGGTGACGTCGAGGATGCTATTGAGGTGGGGGAGGAGAAGGGGCAAAGGAGGAGAAGATGAGCAACACCACTCCCTTATCCCCCTATTTTCATCAAATATGATGGTATATTTTCATCAAATTAATTAAAAAGATATTTTTAAATAAAAATTAATTAGATGAATATCATTTGATAAAAGTCTGACAATAAAAACATTTTTAGGGCAAAAAAAACACCTTACATTCATAATATTGACCCAAAAAATCCTGACATACAGGAACCATTTTATCCAAATAAACATCTAATCTAATATTCTAGACTCGATTTACTAAGAGAGACACCAACATGAACATCATGAACACATGTCATCGTTCACACATTCAAAAAGAAACAATTCTCAAATCACTTATCTTGTAAAAGAAATATAAAAAAAATTCAAAGGATATTCTTTTAATATCCTACGTATGATTATGGAAACTTGCAACGAAATGTACAAGAAATGCACAATCAATGGGATAAGAAAAAGAAAAAGAAAATTTGTATACAATCATATGAACTGTTAATGGATTAGAACAAATATTATATATATATATATATATATATATATATATATATATATATATATATTCCCTTTTGCTACAATGGAGTGCATGCTACAAGCAATGCAAGAGTATCATAAGCTTTCCTGATCCAATGAACATTTCTGTGGACTGTGAACCATTATCTTTTTTGAACCTTCTTTCTTAGGTTTGATCCTGTGTTGATGACACATTCTCTTGCTAGGCCTGTTGTGCAAAAACCTGGCCTCGGAGTCGGAAATTCCTGAATATGGAGAAGGAAACTAAGTTGTCAGAAGCACCACCTGCTATCCAGGACAGAAGATATCTGAATGGATTTAATGAGCTGGATCCTGAGGTAGTTCTTGTTTGCTGAGAACTTAGATCTGAAGCTGGTCGAGGTTCAGGGCCTTCTGTAGGATCAGATAATCCGACAGGGTTGGATCTTGTGGAAGAATCTGGAGTTGGCATGGATTCATTATGGATCAAATCAGGATTGGGCATGGTCAGTTCGGTGACATGGAAAGGCAAGGGGTGGTACAAGGTGGATGATGTGATCTGAACACTGGTCTGATGGTGCAGCTGAGCTCGGGCTCTTATGAATCTCTGGACGGCTGGGACCTGCAAGGGATTGGAGAAATATGATGCAAATAATAATGAAGTTAGTTTTTTTGTCACTTCCATAGGATAATTATTATAACCAAATACAACAAAAAAGGACAAGCTGAAGCATAAATCTCTTTTTAATTTCTCAGTTAGCAAATGTTTTCCTTCCAAATGGAGATGAGTTACATGTGAGGAACCATATGATAAACTTTCTCAAAAATGACTTTGACCAGAAGAGATGCCAAACATTGAACTCGCACAGTAAGGTTGTTTGAAGGCAATATTTTTAAGAAAATTGATATTATAACACAAAGATCAGTGCAAGTGATATATGACCAGATTATATATTATGAGCTTCGACTTTCTCAGGGGTCACAGCACAAGTGGTATCTAAAACTTAGTGCAACTGGTTTAACAGCCTTCTTCAGGTTTTTTACTCAAGTTCCTGTATCAAAAATGAAAGAACTTTATCTCTGTCCTCTTCCTCAGATGCTTCAACATCATATCCAACTGTTTGATGGTATCCTTGAGTTTCAGGTACATTTAAGTACAAATTCCATAACAGGAAACTTAATGAATTCCCACACATCATCTCTCTGATGTTTAGCAAATATTTAACCTTTTCTTCAGCTAGATGAGGGTATTTATCAAATATTTAATCTTTTCTCTGATATTTATCAACTATGCACACTCTCTCTTTCTGTGTTTCTGTGAATGTTGTTTCTCGAATATGTAACTACATTGTGATCTGATTGGATGATGCTGTAAAGGAACTTTGCATATTTCCTACTTTGGATAGTAAATGTGCAGTTTATGAAGTGAATCTCTTAAGACACGTCATTATATGAGAATGAGTCTCTGGGGGAAAGTAACCCAAGACATATCCTTGTATCTATAACAGAGTCAGCTACTTGCAAAGCAAGCAGAACATGTACCTCAAATCGATTCCAGAAATAAAGGACCAAATGTTGCATGAATGCTGCTGTAGCAGAAAATGCCAAGTACAGAAAACCTGGAGATAGTTGACACAAAAAACAGAAAGCTAGCAAATGATATAATAATCCAAGAAAATAAACTTAAATGGTGTTAAAAAATAAAGCAGAAAATATGATGAGTGTACCATAAGCATAAGAAAAGAAGTATATATGGAACACCAGGAAATAGAGCAAGAAGAACCGAGGAAAGAACTGTGCTGATATAGCTGTCCGAACACTGCAAACCAACCAAAAACACAATATTATAAATCTGTTCTACATCAGGTATGCTTCATCTGGTTTCTTTCAGCAGATTTTTTTCAATAATGATTGTTTCTTTCTCAAAATGTTTACACTGGTGCTGACAAGGAAGCATGCTATGACACAAACATGGGGAGCCATATTCTATCACAACATGTCAGATGTATTATGAGCCTAGGTTGATGCTATTAGTAGAAGTAAATAGATTTGCATTTTAAAAGCATTTAAGGCAATAGTAAAACAAAAACAGCAGTTCTTGATAACACAAGTGAGTAGCTGTACCTGATCATAGTGAAAAGTTCACAGAACCAGACAAGAATGAAAACCAAGAATGCAAGTAGCTGGTCGTCATAGAACTCAAACAGAAAAAACAGGATACCGACCATAATCTGCGTTAGCAAGAAAGTGTAATAATAAGATGTTTTACGAAAACAAACTACATTATGCTTTCACAAAGTTCACAAAATGAAAAATGGTTGCAATGAGATCTTACTTACAGGTACAAATATCAGAGACTCAATTATGTGCACAAAGATCAATTGGAACGTGGGAAGCTGATTGCTAGCATAGTGTTGGAGTTGCACTGCCATAGTGAATGAAGTATTTACAGTGAACTCTTATACCATAAGCTGAAAGACAGTTATTTAGGTAACTATAAACAAGAACAAGAAACAAACCAGTGAACTTGAGCATGCGCGACTGTGTTTCCCTCAGAATGAATGAAACTGACATGGTTGTAGTAAAGAAAACAAATAATGACATTATAAGCACACCACTTTTGGTGACAAAGAAATCTGCATTGGCGAATGATCTAGTTAGTTTTAGCAAAAAAGATACTGCATTAACACAGAGAGAGAGAGAGAGAGAGAGAGAGAGAGAGAGAGAGAGACCCCTAAAAAATGACAAATCAGATAATAAATAATTTGCGAAGGAAACTGAACTGCAGACAAACATGATTGCAGGTAAATCTTTTAGCTCACGAATCTTCTGTGCTAATTAAGGAAGCATGTAACAGTCCCTTAATATTTTTTAACTAAGCTAATACAAATTTCTGCAAATACAGATTGTACATTTTGATGAAGTTTGGAAAGACAGAATTAGACAGGATGTGCTGTTCTTGCAGAGTCTGCCTCAAAAGAAGTACGTTTGTTAAGCATTCAGAAAAGGTGATCCCATAAAATTCAGAAGATGTTTGTATAGATGCATAAGTTCTTAATGTAGTGACATACAATTTTCCACAGTATCATATACATATCACAGCAGCAGAAAGATACCAACATAAGCACACTAGTACAAGTCTTGTAAGGCCCATATATTCCTAAAGGGAAATATAAATTACACCAGAACATTTGACATAAAACACAAATGATGACAGGAGCTGAAGTAGATATTAAACAAATACGTGTCACGAGTAAGGTTTTCAATACCACCCAGTACGGTTTAATATGGATGGTATTTATCAGTCTGATGGCCTACCAGTGTGTTGACCATGGTAAACCATGTGGAACACTCAGTATAGGGTGGTACAAATTTCTTTTTTATTTTTTCAGAACTTTTCCAAAGCTATATCAGTATACCGACACTCAATGCACACCAGTACATTACTAGTCTGAACCCTAACCAAGATACTATAGGTACATTAAATCACAAACCTTGATCATGACTTGGTTCAATGGGACAACTAACACATTAACTTAATGGGTCTAAGACCTTGTGGACCAAATTGCTTAAGCTCAAGCCAATAGTAGTACATCCATCTAACCTGTATAACAATTTAATTGACCTCCCACATCTAACATGAGACCAAATCTCGAGTGTCATAATCTCCCTCAATTAAGATTTGACATTTTTGTAAAGGATCAACATAACTTATAATCAACCTCTACCATGGCGCACATGACATCTAGCCCTTAACTATAGGGACACTTTTCTTACTTCCCCTTACCATGCCTAATACTATGTTAGCTCCAATACCATTTGTCACAACCCAAGTTGATAGGATAATTGACCCATTAACTTTGATAGACCTAGAAACATGTGACCAAAAATACTTGAACTTAAATTAATGATGCTAGACTCATTTAGCCCCACATACTAATACAATTGGTCTCCCACATCTGATGTGGGGCTAAATCTAGGGTGTTGTAAAAATCTAGGGTGCTGATAGGATAATTGACCTATTAACTTGATAGACCTAGAAACATGTGGCCAAAAATTCTTAAACTTAAATTAATGATGATAGACTCATTTACCCCAATATACCAAGACAATTGGTCTCCCACATCTGATGTGAAGCTAAATCTAGGGTGTTGTAAAAATATTCAGCAATGAGCTCATGACCATGTTCACTGACCTATATTATGTCAAGTCATGTCGAAGAGAATGCCACTAGCTTCCTCTCTCTTTTCCAATTATCTAAAGTTTCAAAATGAACACCTTTCGAAAGTAACCCTCATAAAGATAAATCCATTGTCTGTATACTTGTAACATGCTCTTAATCCTGCTGATTTTAATATATCACCTTCATCTTCATCTCAAGGATCCTATAGAAACTTCTGTTTGTTAGATCTTCCTCGTATACTTAATTCTACATGAAATCAAGTTATTATCCAACTGTTAAAACCAAATAAGTACATATTTCTCTCACACTTTGAGGTGCTTGAGTCTGTTTTAACTTGATGAAACCTGTCGCAGCTTTTACACAAAATTGATTCCAATAAAAATTACCATTAAAGAAAAACCTTCAACAAACTGAAAACTGAAGATAATCTTCAAATTCCAAAATCAAGCATCTGAATCACTAAGTACATTCATTCATTTAAGACAATTCTTTCTGTTTTAGACATAAATTAATTAGTTCAAACATATGCAAAACTAATTGTAAGACAAAAAAAGGTATATCCAAGACAACTAATTTCATCTAGGGAGAAAGGATATTTATTCCATGTACCAGTGTTGTATTATAAGCTACATATAATGAGTTAGGCAGGCACACTCAGTAAAAGCAATAATAAAATCTTTTATGAAGCTAATAGAAGCATCAAACATGAAAGAAAGTACCATAGTAGAACCAACATTAACTGCCAACACAACCATTGCATTATATAAGCACTGATACCATTGAGAAGAAAGCAAAAGTACGAACAGGAACAATTCAACAAACAAGCAACTGGGAAACAACATAATATAAAAAAAATTACAGACTAAAACATAAAAAAAATGTTTTATACAGATTTGTCTATCAGATACTAAATTAACAAACCTCCAAATCTTGCATGACCTTCTGATGGTTCTTGCCCATACCTAAGATTATAGAATTCCTTTGTCTGGAAGTTGTATAGATAACCTGCACCAGTTAAAGGGTAGTTGTTAACAAATAGATATATATAAATACATAGAAATTCTTACTAGACAAAACTTCTCTGTTGATCCAATCACAAAAGTGAGAAAATTATTATTTTTTATCTCTTGAGAAAATATAAAAATTACATTTTTTTTATCATTACAAATATCATGACAAAACATGTTATCTTTCAAGGAGAGCACATAGAATGAAAAATGACCATCTCAGTTGTTATTCAGCATATTTAATTTAATTGATCATAAATTAAATGATACAAAATTACAAATAGTATTTGATACAATCATGATTAATTAAGAAAAGGAAATCTGGTGCATGCATGGTTTTGATCCTGCTAGCACAAATTCCTACTTCTATGTATTATTCTATAATATTATCCTCCTTTCCACTAGTTTAACTGATAAGGACACTGATTCTAAATCCCTCTCCATTGCCCTCTGTGTACCTATATTATCTAATATGATCAAGCATGGCATATTAATCACAAAAAGGAGAGTCATCATAGAGATCTGAAAAAGGTGATAAGGAATCAAAAGAGAGTCTGCTCTTTTCTGGTCACCTTCATATCAAGTGGAGTATGAAACATGACAAAGAAGTTGAAACAGGTTAGTAGTTTTAATTCTGTACTAATCTACAAAATAGTATTCTGTTTTTCAAAGAAAGAGAAAAGAGAACCCCAGCTAGAAGCTAACAGTCATGGAAGTCCATTAAAGTAATTAGAGTACAGAAGCACAAAAGAAACGATTAATTACCATCAATGCAAGACACCTATGGCAATAACCAGAATTCATTTGTTTCCAGAAAAAGAAAAGCAGAAGCCCAACTTCTACGAAGTGGGAAGTATGCTTTCCTAGCATCAAAACGACATTTACTTTATATGGCTCAAAAACATGCCTAGACATGAAGGTCACAAAATTATGTGCCAATGCAAGTAGAAGACCATGGATTCAAGTTACATAAAATAATACTCATATATGCATTACTTATGAGTCTGGAAAAGAACTAAACTGGCTCAATTCAGTATTTTCCTCAGTTACTTGAATTGAATGTGATGCATTACTAATGTATTAAACATGAAAATAAGAAAAAATATTTCAACAAAATAAAATTCTTACCATGACCAGGAGAATTTAAGAGGCTGTTAATCAAAATTGTATCATAACCAACAAAAGTGTTGATAAGAAGTTGCTGCCACCTGTGAGGACATACAATAAAAAATAAATCACAAGATAAACAGTACTATAGCAGTTTAAATGAACCTTCTACTATAAATAAAAAAGCATTGTTACAGGACAACATATGATAAAAGGATGCTCTCATGACAGAGATGAACATGCAGGAGTATCCTACTACAGCCAGTGCTTGTCCTTCTGATGCAATATTGCATGCATCACATACAATCAAGTAACTGCTCCAACACAGTGGTGCATAGCCCAATACTCTGCTGATTCATGCCTACTGTAACACCCCAATTTAGTCCCACGTAGGAAGTGGACAAAAACTTAGATTGGCTGGTTTGATTAGTGTCATGAAAATGTGCATAGCCCAATATTGCGAAGGTTAAACTTGCAATTTAGGTGGTCTATGAAATTTTAACCTGGCACTCAATTTTTTTTTTTTATCAAGGTTTTGACAAAAACATGCTTGGTCCAACCCTCCTCTATTCAAGGGACATATACTACTAATTAATAGCTGGCCATATCTTTCTCACCTTAAAATGATGTTTATAACATGAATTTAAGTGTCAATTTATTTTCAGTCGGCATAATACAAGCTAGCACAGCATCAAAATATGCCTTGCTGGTCACACTTGCCAACATTATGCTGACTTGGCAAAGAGCCAACGTGGCTAGTATGGACCTTAGCACATAAAATGCTGGTTAGCAGATAGCTTACTGAAGTTATAAATTTTTTAGTGACTGTGGAACTCCCTTTTTGACGGCTCAACTCAATAGTCTCATATCACTGAAATTGTTCCAAGTTTGTAGGTATCAGAGTTTCTTATTCTACTATGATTTATAGTAGATCAGGATACTGAGAAGTTTCTTCTATTGTGGTTTTTCAAATGTGATGAATGATTAAGTATGATTAATAATGTACAAATCCAAGATATGTAGCAAAATAAAAGTATGTTTTTAACCAAGATGTTAAATTTCATGATGTACTGCTAGTTGACTATAAAACTCATGAAATATATAATTAGAAGCAGAATGGCCATTCTTGACATTGTTAACCCAATTCTGTTGTCATATCCTTCCAATCATAATCTATAGAAAAAGTATATAATACTTCCAAGTTCCAACGCAGAATTACAATGACCCAATATTGGGATTGGCATAAGATTTCGGACATTAGCTTTTTAATTCTTCTAACAAATAGAAAAAATCATGAACAAATTCAAGTTGATAAGATAATAGGTACTGGGTAGCGATTTTGTGAACAGCAGGTTATATATACTTCTGAGTATTAAATGACATCACCAGCTAGATATGAATACGTGGAACCACTATGGTACCAATTAGTCTACGAAACATTGGGATACTCTTTTAAATGTGATTAACAAATTGTGTAGTCATGTTAGATATGACAAGGAGTAAAAGTCATCGAAGACATGTTCTTTGATTTGGATTAATGATATTAACCAACATGCAACAACTACAACAAAGCCGTAACACCCAACTATTTAGAGATGATATTAACCAACATTAACCTCCCATATTTACCTCATTTGGAGTTTATTTACTGCTCAAGAATTGTAGGATGAGCAAATAAGTGGCTGATCACTGCAGCTAAATTAATGTTGAATTTGAATTCTGAAATATGAATGGATGTCCTGCATAACATCGTTTGTTGCCTCAATATTTGAGGGAGACATAACTTTTATGATGATCTACATTTTTGGCTTTATAGGAATATATTTTAGATCAAGTATTGTGCACGCAATGTTTGTTGATTTCATTTTATAAAGTACAACCAAAGGGCAGGCCTTGAATGGTAAGGTTGTTCCATTGAGACCGTAGTGTCAAGTGTTCAACCACCCCAGTATGACCAGGGTAATGCTTTTATCCACTCTGTGTTGTTGATGCCTTACAACTGGAATACTATTCTTTCAGAGCAACTAAATCTTCAGGTATTTTCTTGAAATAGATTTACTTTTTTCCAGAATTACACAAGTTGTTCATTACAATCTCCCGAACTTTATTTTAATCCGGCAAAATCCTGATTTAGTGACCATCAGAATCTCAGCTCTCATATCCATTAGATGAAGAGTCTGTCATTTTGGTTAACTTGTTCTACTTGATTTATGCAACATGTGTAAATTTGCTGGTTAGAGAAAGTCAGGCTTTAATGTGGGACGTCAACTAGCTTTATGAAATTAAAACTATATAAGTATGCTCAAAAAGCACCTCAGAGCACCAATTAGTTCCTAAAAACCAACCACATTCTCCTTAGAATCCTTGATGCCCAACCATTTGCAGTTTTAAATCACCCTGTACAGGAATATAACTGGCTGTAACAGCACTAAACCAAAAATTATACACAAATACATGATAACTCTGAAGGCTTGTTTTTGTCTATGAAATTCTGTGCTTAATCCTTGAGATAAAAGAATGAATAAGATTATTCAATAGACATAGACCAAAAAGTGCACTCACGCATGTGTGTTCAACCCTTAAGACTGAACTCGATTTATGAGGTTAGCACTAATAATAGCGACAATTAGCATTTGAAAAAGAAAAAAAAACAACAAGTCTCAAGACATCATAATTCAAAAGAAATTTTCCTAATACAGTATAGCTCCACAATTCTCTGGGAGTCAAACAAATGATGTAGTTAACAAAAGGTTTGAGGGTAACCTGTTTCCGAAGCAGGAGTTTTGAGCAGATATAGTAAGATTAGTCGTGCGAATGTGGTGCTGAGATTTTGCCCCTTCAGGAAGTAAGAAATACCCCTGTAAAATCAATGATTAGATCCCCATAGTGGAAAATGTCTGATTAAATAAATAAAAGCAGTGAAAAAAAGGGCATTGTAAGCTTAAGTTATAAAAGTCTCAGTAATGACGACAGAGATGTTAAAAAGAAGATAACTTGAAGAAACATACTACCTTCTCCACAGTGTACAGATAAGTTGGCTCCTGCGCTTTGCTTCTCTTCTCAAGCCACTGGACTGCAATATTTGGTAACAACTTAAACAAAACTAGTAGAATTGACCATAAGTTCAAGGTCTAACAATTGAATCAGCATAAGCTTATGATCTTGATCATACTAATAAACACGATAGAGAAAACATGAGGTGAATAGCATTTGAAGATGCACACAATCCACATGCTTGTAATTGACAAACAGCAAACATAAGGATGTTTTTATCACTTCAAATGCCAAAAGTACAAAAATATTTAACTATGAACCAAAATAAAATATGATGATAAATAACATGATAGGGAACATTACCCATAAATGCCTTAAGATGGTTGAACTGAAATGGTCGAAAGCTCTTTGGGACGTTTAGGAATGCATTCCATCCTAAATGTTTCTGCAGTTAAAAGCTTGTGAATCAAAAATAATCTTGCGTCACTAAACTAAGAACAATCATTCTTCAACACTCATAGAACCATTAAATTCAGAGTCATACTTAGATTGTTTGTATTTGATTAACTTTTGATTATTAATGTTTTTTTTGCAGAAATGAAACTATTTTACTGAAAACAGCCTAGTCCTCTGATAAGCAACATGTGACAATCTAGCTGAAAGTGGCAGGAATGTGTGGAACCTCTCAATTACATGCCGCTGTAAAAGATGGTGTTCGTCAGGTGGCACCTCTCAGATCCAGCTTTCAGCATGTTTCAGCTTGGGATCCAGAAATTGGAAAACAATATTTTGTTCTCCTCATAACTACGAGTAGTGTTGGAAAACCATGAGGTACCTCCTTTGGCAAAGGCAAAAACTACCACTTGAAACTCTTTGAACAAGATTAATAGGACTGCAGAAATCATTTACTTTAAAGAAAATGTTTTGTGTAACATTAGTAAGTTTTTGTGCATAATGAACAACTTCAAAAACAATTTCAGAAGAAGAAAGTAGTTCTTCATATGTTAAACTCTTCCAACCAAAAACAGTTTATATTAGAACTCAAAAAGTGAATTTTAAATTCCAGATGGAAGAATTTCAAATTATTCAGAGTATAATTATGTTTTGTGTATCATTTATATAGAACTCCATTTCTCAAGGTAGTAGTAATATGTACAGTTCCTTTTACTGGAAACTTTCAGTAAGAAACACATATCTGTAAATCTAAAGAACTTGGTAACAAATTGTATGTTTTGGAAGTCCAAAGGTATGCCAAATAACAATAGTAAGACTGTATTTAAAGAATGTATATAAATTCTTGGTTACATGAATTCATTATCTCTGCACATAATTTCAGATATGATCCTGAAGTTGGAAATTTACAGTCTTGCCTTCCAAAGAAAATAGTTATACCCAGAAACAAAAGCGAAAAAGCATGACAATGGAAATTTGTTCTCACCCATAATTCGAGGGCATAGCTTGAGTACTGACTTGCACTGCTCCAAAATGAAACAACTGGCATTTTCCACTTACTATAGAACCGTGATTTTGCTTCTACAAGTGACTCGCCAACAGAAACAGGCTTCCCAATTTGCATGTCCTTTGCCTCTGATTTCATACTCAAATCACACAACACTGAATTACTAATGCTAGTGTCAGGACCCTTTCCCACCTGAGGCTCAAATAACTCTTTATCATTCTTCCAAAATTTGGAAATCAATTTGCTTTTTGCAGCACCTGAGCATAGAAAATTTGACCAAAACTTGGGAGAAAAAATTGTTATATCATTTTCATTCATTTCCGGACCCTTGGAAGTCTCAGTCAAAATTCCTTTCTGAAAGGACACTCTCTCTGTTTCAGCTGAACTCTGAGTCCAAAGACCACCACCTGTTATCTGAAATGACTGACAGTACTTACTGCACATCCAGAGTGCAAGAATATATAAAATACAGAGGTCAAATTTTAGCATGAGTGCAAAATCTCAAAGATGATGTTTGTAGAAAGAAGTCAAAAACTATGTAAAAAACATTAAGGAATGAAGAAGCCAAAACCGCATATTATACTGTCTTCTCCAGGATGATCACTGATTGAATAATTAAAAGCAAGAACAAAAGGTAAAGGAGTTATGAAAAGGAAAGCAAGTAGATTGCTATCTGGGATAATTTCATGTATAGTCAAGTGAAAAATGCTTCCATGTAACAAGTCATCATATCAATGACTCATAAGGAAGTATACAAATGCTGGTGACTACTTCCACAGAGACATTGATTGTACCTTGATCTGGACCACCTGAGCTTCAGTAAATTCAAGCCCAGAGAACTCCCTTGAACACCCAGGCTGCATACACAAATAAAACCATAAAGTTTCCAATATATCCTTGGAAAATAAAACTGCACCACATATATTTAATACATATCTGGATGCTAAAATAGAACTAACTGGTGTAACATTGGATAGCGTGATCAGAAACCTATCAGGGATTGTTAAAACTTTAAAAAACATCAATTTCAAAGCTTAATAGACAGCAAAACACAGGTTGCAACTTCAGCAAAACATTTATCTGCAACATATTCAATGTAAGCATAAACAATAATTAGATGACTCGGATCAGGGCTAAACTCCCATACTAAATGGGTAAGCAGCACATACAATGTCCTGAGTTGATATTTCATCAAGTTCAATGATCTCCAAAGGCCAAGACGGTCCAACACTTTCATGCTTATTCAACAGATACGTTTGCTAGTTCAGAACTTTTAGGCGATTGACAGTTGATGAACAAGTGTGACAGAGTTTCTCCACAAAACAAGTTCCTTTGGCAGTTCAATTTCTTGGCAACAAATTAATAAGAGTTTAATTGTTAATGGGAAGCCAATAGAAGACTCTCTTGGAGGGAACACAGAATTTTGATAAAGTTGGCATATCATGAGACAATGGACCAGAATTTATACAATTATCCAGCCATAGAAGTCTTTGCAGATGCCATACTATAAAAGCAGGCATGTGTTTTACGAGTAATTTCTTGATACTACAATTCATTCAATGGTCTATCCATCAGAGTTAATCTCAAAAGATGCTCCCTATAATGTACCATCAGCCTTTTTCTTGAATTTAGTTTCAGACTGGAAACAACATCGGAATAATATAAAATCCAAGGAACTCAAATTTCGCTCAGTTGGGTTAAACTCATTACAAGTTGAAACAAAATAAAGCTGTATAAGAGACGGTGCCGGTCTAAATTCTAGAGAAAGCAACATCTCGTCGCTCGTATCAAAGCTGAAAGCTCTTTTCCCGTGTATCTAGGACTGACAAGGTGGGTACGTCACAACAAGTTCTTCATCCAACCAAGCTACATCTATCTCGACAAATACACAACTACACCAACAGGGTCAGTGCAAGATCCTCAAACCATACAAGGCCAGATCAAAATCATCAGAAACAGCACAAAGATGACAGTACCGAGAGAGGGAACGGACCACCGACCGACCTGCTGCACGAAATTGATGTGCATGATGACGAGGAGGCAGAAGAGGGCGCCGGCTGCGGCAAGGCAGGCGTACTCGAGCATCAGCCGTACCCTGGGGCCGAGGAGCTGGGAGAGCGAGCCGGAGACGCGGGCGTGAACGCGGAGGAAGGTGTGCTCGGGATCCATCCCGACGATCCGATCCTCCTCCAAAAGCCCTAAAGATTCTAGGATTTGCCCTCGTCGCCGCGCGAGGGAGGGAAGCAAGAAAGGAAGCAAGGAAGAAAGAGATGCCCTTCGAAGGCTTGATTTGGAGGAGGCGAGGAGGGAGCCAGAGAAAGTACCTCGGAAGTGGCTTCTTTATATTCTGTTCATGACATGACTATGTATTGATACCGAAGCTTCGAATCAATGGGTGGGAAACACACACACACATACGAAAGGTCTTTAAAAACACTTTTATCTATACAAAACCTACTTAATGGGTATTGATTAAAAACACATACGAATGGTCCACTCTCAATTTTTATATTTAAAATATTAAAATGATGATGAAATACCAAACCTACTTGATGGGTATTGATGGTTCAAAATTACATCCGGAGGGTTGATACTAAAATTCGATCACTTAATGTGGACTTTGTTATTTATCTATAACAAAAAAGAAAAAAGAAAAATCAACGATTTTAATAACTTTCCTATGAAGCACTATGCAGTGTATGAAAAAACAAATAAATGTCGGAAAATTCATTCATCCAAATATTTACCTTTTTTCTCCTATTATTATTAAATCTTAGTTGCTGGTTGGTTTCTCTGGGTCGGGTCCAAGTCAACCGACAGTCGACTCGCATGTCATGTCGTATTGTCATGCCATGCATCACATCGGAATGCCAAATGGAGACACGTATGAACAGGGATCGGGTCAAGGCGGGGACTTTCGACGTGAAACACGCACACCTCCACGTGAGACTCGATGGCGTCGAGTGCGCCGCACGAGCGCTCGGTCCGTGTCTCAAGTCGTTCTGAGTTGACGTTGGCTCCGAAATAAGTGGTTTCGATTTCATAGGAATCCGTGTCAGAAGCAAAAAAAAAAAAAAAATATATATATATATATATATATATACATTAAATACCGAAGCATCAATCTATATATCTATATATATATATATATATATATATATATATATATATATATATATATATATATATATAACATGATCACAAAACAGTATAACTCTTCTACAACCATTGTTGGATGTTATTTCACTGATATAGGACTGTTGGGTCCAGCCCGTTCGTTTGAGCCCAAATCAAATAAGTTAAAAAGAGAGAAAGATAGGGTAATGACGTGTGCACCGTGAGGACACAGCAAGCAGCGTGCACACGCACAGTGAACGTGTGCGGCTGCGTGTAGAGAAAAGAGGAGAGAAAAATAAAGATAGAAAGTAAGATTTTTTTTAGATTTCTGCTTGACGATCGGTGGCGAAACGTTGTCAGTTTTGATCCAAATTTTACGTGGAGAATTCTTGTAGTAAACTCTATAATTTTAATAGTATTAATCTATAGTTTATCCTTTCTAAGGTACTTTTTTATTATATTTACTTTGTGAGACTTAGAATTTTTTTACGAGAAGATCCACCGTATGTGATGAAGATATGTTATTCTTGAGTCAAGATATATGATCTTGATGTTATTGTGATCCTCTAGTTATTCTAGAGAAGACATATTGTAAATATGTTATCATTACTATTGGTAATGGAAGTTTGAGGTGGACTACGGTCCCGTGGTTTTTTCCATATTGAGTTTTTCGCGTTAAAAAGATTCGATCTCACTGTGTGATTGATTATTTGCTCTATTGTTTATGCTGTGCTAGTTGATATTTTCATTTGGATATCAAGTTGGTATTTTGATGAGGAACCCATTTTGATACATAAAGAGGGAAAAAAATATTCCGCTTTAACAGGTTTTTTTCCAACAAGTTGTTTGGTACTAGATTTTCTTGTATGATTGAAATAGAGCAGTCAAATGGTATGATTAAATTGAACTCATCAAATTATTCTACTTGGAGGCGTCTGATGGAAGATTTGCTATATTGTAAAGATTTGTATAAGCCTATCAAGGTTAAAGATAAACTTTTTACTATGGACGATGAAAAATGAGAAGTTCAACATAGAAAAGTTATTGCCTATATTAGAAGATGGATTAATATAAACTTGCATGAGCATATTTCAGATGAAACCAGAGCTGATGTTGTTTGGCAAAGGTTAGAAAACCTCTTTGCGAAAAAGACAATGGGAAATAGAATTTCTCTCCTCAGAAGGCTTGTAAATTTGAAGTATAAAGATGGTGGTAACATTATTGAGCATTTAAGCCTATTTCAAAGTCTTGCAAACAAGCCGGTTGCTATGAAAATGAATATAGATGATGAGATGCAAGGATTACTACTTCTCAGCTCTTTACCAAAAAGTTGAAAAATATATGTGGTGATAATTTGTAGCTCCACACTAGAGGGGACTCTAACTATAGATATAGTTAAAGATAGTTTGCTAAATGAAGATGTCAGAAGGAAAGAACATGGTGAATCTTCTTCTGGGACATTTGTTATTGAAAAACAAGAAAGACATGGAAGAAGTCATAGCAGAAATCTACATGATTGTAGAGGAAGATCCAAGTCTAGAAGAGATATCAAATGTTTTCACTGTAACAGGCTAGGTCACATGAAGAAAGAGTGTAGGTTTTTGAAGCGAGAACAGAATAAAATGAAGAAAAATGAGAAAAAGACCAATACAGTTGCTGCTGAAGGTAATATCACTATTGTCTGTGATGAAGGTTGTGTTAGTCTTGTAGCTCAGGACAGTAATTGGGTAATTGACTCTGGTGCTTCATTTCATGTTACTTCTCATGGTGATTTTTTTAGATCTTACACTACTAGTGATTTTGGTAATGTCAGAATAGGAAACAGTGGTACATCTAAGATTGTGGGTATTGGAGATATTTGTTTGGAGACCAGTATTGGGAGCAAATTGAAACTCAAAGATATAAGGCATGTTCCAGATATTCGTCTTAACTTGATATATACAGGTAGACTTGATGATGAGGGCTTTGCACATTATTTTAGTGAAAGTAAATGGAAACTCACTAAAGGTTCTCTAATTGTGACAAGAGGAAAGAAACTTAACTTTTTTTATGTCATGGAAGCTAAGCTACACAAAGAAGAGATTAATGCAATTCAAAAAGTTGAAAGTATAGATCTTTAGCATAAGAGGCTTGGACATATCAACGAGAAGAGACTTCAAACTCTCGCTAGAAAGTAATTCTTACCAGAATTGCAAGGTACATCTCTTAAATCTTGTGATTATTACTTAGTTGGAAAAACACATAGAGTTACATTTCATACATATCCATCATCTAGAAGATCAAATGTTATTGATTTAGTTCACACTGATGTTTGTACTATGCAAACTAGAACTCTTGGAGGTGCTCTTTATTTTGTTACTTTTATTGATGACCATTCTAGAAAAGTATGGGCTTTTGCTTTGAAATCTAAAGACCAGGTACTCGATGTTTTCAAGGAGTTTCATATCAGTGTTGAAAGAGAAACTAGCATAAAACTAAAGTGCATTCGATCAGATAATGGTGGCGAGTACAGGGGTCCTTTTGAGAATTATTGCAGGTTTCATGGTATCAAGCTTGAGAAAACAATTTCTAAAACTCCTCAACAGAACGGTGTGGCAGAAAAGATGAACAAAACCATTGAAGAAAGGATTAGGTGTATGCTTTCCCATGCCAAGTTACCAAAGTCATTTTGGGGGGGAGGCTATGAGAACTACAGTTGATCTGATAAATCTTTCTCCGTCAGTTCCTCTGAAAGGTGATGTTCCAGAGAGAGTAGGGAGAGGAAAAGTTATAACTTATAATCACTTAAGAGTCTTTGGGTGTAAAGCATTTGTTCATATTCCCAAAGATGAGAGGTCCAAGCTTGATAGTAAAACAAAAGCATGTATCTTCTTGGGATATGGTCATGAAGAGTTTGGGTATAGATTATGGGATACAGTGAACAAGAAGATTATTAGAAGCAGAGATGTTGTATTTCTTGAAGACCAATTGTTTGATAATAGTGATAATATTGAGAAGCCAAAAACCTCTATTTATATTCCTTGGAGTTTGGATCTAGTTCCTTCACTTGTAGTTCATGATGATCATGGGGGAGATGAACAAGAAAATTATGGTGAGAATACCAGTGATGATACACATATAGTTGATGACGCTGAACCAACTAAACAAGCACCTCCACCACCAGTTGAGATTCCATGGAGAAGATCCACTAGAGAGTGACAACCATCTACCAAATACCCTCCATATGAGTATGTTATGCTTACTAACGGGGGAGAGTCAGAAACTTACCAAGAAGCTATTCTACATGAGAATAAGAATGAGTGGGTTAAAGCCATGTAAGAATAGATGAGATCCTTGCTTGAGAACCACACCTATGACTTGGTAAAATTACCTAAAGAGAAGAAAGCTCTTAAGAATAAATGGGTTTATAAATTGAAGACTGAAAATAATAGCTCACAACAAAGATACAAGGCACGAGTAGTTGTGAAAGGATTCAGTCAGAAGAAATGTATTGACTTTGAAGAAATATTTTCTCCAGTTATGAAAATATCCTCTATCTGAGTTGTTCTTGGTTTAGTTGCTCGCTTGAATTTAGAAGTTGAGCGACTTGATGTAAAAACAGTATTTCTTCATGGTGACTTAGAATAAGAAATTTACATGGAGCAACCAGAATGTTTCAAAGTCAAAGGAAAAGAAAACATGGTGTGTAAGCTTAGGAAAAACTTATATGGACTCAAACATGTACCTAGACAGTGATATAAAAAGTTTGATTTCTTTATGATGAGCTAAGGGTATGACAGAACCACATCTGATCATTTTGTGTTTATGAAGAAATTTTCAGATGATGATTTTATTATTTTACTGCTATATGTTGATGATATGTTGATTGTTGGCTATGATGTTGGAAAAATTGGAAAGCTTAAAAGAGAGCTAGATAAGTCTTTTGCCATGAAAGACTTGGGATCGGTGAAACAAATACTTGGCATGAAGATTCTTCGTGATAGGAAGAAAAGGAAGATTTTGCTATCTTAGGAGACTTACATTAAAAAGGTTCTTGAAAGATTCAACATAAGTAAAGCCAAAGCAGTTTGTTCTCCACTTGCAGGTCATTTCAAGCTTAGTTCGAAACAATGTCCTACAAGTGAGAAAGAAAAGGAAGAAATATCCAGAGTGCCTTACTCATCTATAGTTGGCAGTTTGATGTATGCTATGGTTTGTATTATGCCAGATATAGCTCATGCAGTTGGAGTTGTCAGCCGATTTTTCTCTAATCCTGGAAAGGAACATTGAGCAGTAGTGAAATGGATATTAAGATATCTAAGAGGTACTTCCAGGTTATGTTTATGTTTTGGTAATGATGAACTTGTGTTAGAAGGGTACACAGATGCAGACATGGCAGGTGATACTGATTCCAGGAAGTCCACTTCGGGATTCTTGATGACATTTGTAGGAGGAGCAATCTCTTGGCAGTCTAAGTTACAGAAGTGTGTTGCTCTATCAACCACAGAAGCATAATACATAGCAATTACTGAAGCTTGTAAGAAAGCTTTATGGATGAAAAAGTTTATATAGGAATTGGGCTTGAAACATGAAGGATATACTGTTTACTGTGACAATTAGAGTGTCATTCACCTCTCCAAGAATTCAATATACCATTCTAGATCCAAGCATATTGATGTGAGATATCACTGGATTCGTGATGTGCTTGAGATGAAAGAATTACAGTTGGAAAAAGTACATACCAATGATAATGGTTCAGATATGTTGACAAAGTCTTTGCCTAAGGAGAAGCTTGAAGTATGTAGGCGAAGAGCGGGCTTGGTACAACCCACCATATGAACTGGAGGGGGAGAATTGTTGGGTCCAACCCATATGTGGGCTTGGACAAATTGGGTCGTTTGAGCCCAAATCAAAAAAATTAAAAAGAGAGAGATAGGTTTGTGACGTGTGCAGCGTGCGGACACAGCAAGGGTGCAACGTGCAACATGCGTGCACAGTGAACGTGTGCTACGACGTTAAGAGAAAAGAGGAGAGAGAAACAGAGAGAAAAAGTAAGATTTTTGAGATTTCTGTTTGACGATCGATGGCCAAACGTTGTCAGTTTTGGCCCAAATTTTATGTGGAGAATCCTTGCAGCAAACTCTACAATCCTCACAGTGTTGATCTACAGTTTACCCTCTCTAAGGTACTTTCCTGCTATATCCACTTTGTGAGACATAGAATTCTTTTATGAGGAGATCCACCATATGTGATGAAGATATGCTATTCTTGAGTCAAGATCTATGATCTTGATGTTATTGTGATCCTTTAGTTATTCTAGAGAAGATCTATTATAAATCTGTTATCATTACTATTGATAGTAGAAGTTTGAGGTGGACTACGGTCCTATGGTTTTTTTCGGTTTTCCACGTTAAAAAGATTTGGTCTCACTATGTGATTAATTATTTGTTCTATTGTTTATACTGTGCTAGTTGATATTTTCATTTGAATATCAAGTTGGTATTTTGATGAGAAACCTATTTTGATATATAAAGAGGGAAAAAAATATTCTGTTTTAACAAATTTTTTCCCAATAAAGACTTCATAACTATTTCTTTTAGATTTCTTCTGCACATAATATACCTTACTTGGGGAAAGCAGTGAGCAAGTTTGAATACAAAACCTATATGAATGAAATATATTGAGTATAGATTTTATGATTATTAATTCAAAGCTATTGCTTATGATCTCTCTCCTACTTCCATTACCATACACATGTATCTCAAGTTCATTACAAGTATATAATATAGAGAGAAATTATTGCTTTTAGGGGCAAGTTATATGGGGTCTGGTTATTTCATTTCCTTTTCAAGTAGGAGCAAAGCTAAATAATTATATTTTGTATAAATATCTACTATAACATATGACAATAAATTACAATGATCATGAAATTAGTATATTTATGTTATATATATATATATATATATATATATATAGGTGAACACAGATAATTTTAATTTCTTATTAATATTATTGTATATATAACTTATATATAATACATATAATATATGATCATAATTTATATTTTAATATATAATTCATTTGGTACTTTTTTTAAGAATATTTTATTTTATTATTGTAGCAAGAATGAGAGAATTAAAATTTGTACAAAAATCATACGAATCATCTCGAAGACTAACAAACGAAAAAATATATCATATGATTTAGTCTCCAAGTGAAATGGTATCTATCACTGAGTGAAATAACAAGATCCGATCTGCGAGGGGGATACAGCGCCACTGCCACACGTTTGACACTCTTGTTCTTGTCACGATGACACAACAAAAGAATCCATGTCATTATGGTGCCGGGTCAAGACATTTGGCATCATTGAATTGGCCATCATACGCCATGGGTTTAGGTACATGTTGCTGTCTTTATGGGTTACATAAATACAACACACAGATATTTAAGGACTGACTTGATGATATAGCTTTGTGATCGAGTCTTAATGTTTATGCATTTTTCATGTTTACGTCACTCAAATACTAATTGCCATCAAGTTCTACGTCATTGCGTGTTGATGTTGAAGACGATTAGTCAATGAACATTAAATCAGTAATAAAGTTGATCGAATATATATATACAAGTAATAAGAATAAGGAATTGATGGACAACTGTAACCTTAATTGGTCATGCTCTGTTCTTCTACGTTTTGATTGCTCGTTGTATGGCCAATTAAATTAAATTTATGGGCAAACTCGTGAATCACAAATCCCTTTTGGGCTTTGAACTCTTCTTCGACAACATTAATTGGCATAAAAGACTCGCTCGACTCGAAGAATAGTCAACGGTCAAAGCATTGAATTAATTGGCGCAAAGGACTCACCTTCCAATTTTTCTAAACGTTTATGAAATTATTTTTTAGTTATTGATATTGATGAAAATATAATAATAAAATTCATAAAAAATAATTTTTTGCAGAGATAAAAGTGACACCTCAATATATTTTTATGCATTAATAAGTTCACTTTAATAAATAAAAATTATATGTTTTAATATTTTTTTATAGGGAAAAAAAATCTTTTTATCGTGAACTCAAAAATAATTTTGACAATGAAAAGGGAAGGGAATGTATAGGTCTTTGGTTTTTTGGTGTTAATTTTCTTCACTATATGTAAGTAATTCTCTCTAATACAAATCACAGTTATCAGCGTGAAGGGAGAAGTTGAGGTCAATCCATGGCTTCTTGTGGGGAACGTTGACCGGCACGTGCGCCGCACACCTCGGGCACCGGGGGTCCACCTCCGAGACGAGCACGTAGAGGAGGCACGCGGGGCACACAGCCACCGCCATCGCCATCATCGTCGCCGGGCCCGTCGACGCGACGCCGTCCTGGGCTTGCTCGACCGTCCACCGCCTGGACAGGAAGGAGGCGGAGGCGGAGGCGGAGGAGGAGGCGGAGGAGGAGGAGGGGGGCGGAGAAGGGGAAGCGTCGGGCCGGGGGAGGAGGCGCGACTCACGCTCCAGGGCGGACTTGACCTTCTCCAGGGTGCAGACGCTCTGGTACTCCAGTTTCTGGCCGACAGAGGGCGACGGTGGCGGAAGGTTAAGGTCGTGGAGAAGGCGGGGAGCGGGTTCCGACTCGCGCTTCTGGATGTACGTCTTCCCCGTCTGAAGCCATAGCAATCGAATTATACCCGGTCGAATTAGAGCGAGAATTGACCAAAAACCCACTCGTTTGAGCAGAAAAAATGACCAAAATTTGGCTTCTTTCTCATCAGAGAAAAAGGCCTTCGCCATGAAAGATGGCTCCTTTATCGAGCAACAAAGATCATTGAGAATTGGGGTCAAAAGGAACGTGATTCTCCTTGGTTTCTGAATCCCGGCCAATCGTATCCCTATCCCGATACCAAATGAAAACAGATCCTGTTTCGGAGGTGCCTACACCCGCAGAAACGACGGATCGGGAAGAAGCGAAGTGTACTAGGGCTGGAGCAAGAAGCGCGTACCGAGAGATCGAGGTGCCTCTCCCACCCGGCCGGGACCTGGAGGTCGAGATCCACCTCCGCGGCGCCGCCGAGCAAGTCCCGCGTGACGAGCTCCTGCTCTCGCTGCCCCTCGCCTTCCTCCCCGTAACCCGTCAGCATCCGTGCCAAGGAGCTCACCTCCGTCGCCATCAAAGACCACCCCGAGAAGAGAGAGAAAGAGAGAGCGAGCGAGCGGGCGCAGAGGAGAAGAGAGGAAGATGAAACAGGTAAAGCCATCCGCAGACAACCTGTGTAATTTATATACCATTTCTTTTGAGAATTAATTAATATTCTCCAGCTTTGATGAGACTAATAAATACAGACTGTTGTTTGGTATATTATTACTGTTATCAATTGATGGACTTCATTTTCTTATTTAATTTATCATCAATGGGATAAATGGTTTGGCTACTGAATCTTTTATCATTATTAATAAAAATTAACTAAAAATATATATGAAATGAAATTTCTATTCATAAATAATTAAATATGTGAGCTGGTTATCATTTGAAACCATAAAGATATATGCTAAGGATATGTGTAGATATTATATTTAGAGGATGTAAAATAATTAATATTAATGTCACAAGGATAAATAAAAAGAGACTTATCAAGATTTTGTTATAAATCACAATTAAAATTTTAAATATTTTAATTTAATTAAATATATTTTTTTATGAAAAAAATATCCAAGTATATATTTCCTATAAACCTTAAAAACTTGCATTTATATATTTTTAGTTGATTATTATTGCTTCATGGTTATAACCTCAATGTAATAGAAAGAGATTTTTCCCAAAAAAAAATATTTTTAACTTAAATAAAAACATATTTTGCATATATATTATTTTTAGCATGGAGAAGAAAAAGAGCAAATTTGTTCATGATGTTTTTAAATATAAAATCTAAAATCTTCATTGCTAATTCTTTTTCTTGTTTTTCTTTTATTTTGGGCTAATTCTTTCTAGGTAGAGTGTTCATAAAAAAAAAAAAAAACCACACTCCACTCCAAGAGGACACAATTCATTCAAATGTAATTAAAGTGGTCAGCATGGACTAGTGATTCAGTGTCACTGCCAACCTCAGGAAAATGAACTAATAAGCATTGGTCATTAATTATGGCTGGGTATTATCATATGTGCTACATGTAGGGCCTCTCCAATTAATGCATGCCAATTTATGAATGGCAGCCAAGCACTTGTGCTGCTCAAACAAAAGGTGGTCAGGCAAATTAAAGTGGACTTCTATTCTTGTGGTCCATGAATCTTAAATACCTTCCCTCACTTCATTCTCAGCCACTGTGCATTGATGGACTACTTAATTACTTCACCCACAAGAGACATTGGATAGGACACATGTTCATGCCTTCTTCATGTGGCCACCCTAAGCAAAATGTCATCAAGTGAGTGCTCATAAATGATTCCTCACCTGTGCAGAGTGGGTGGCTCAACTGTCCAAAATGTGGCTGTGGGAGCAATAAATCCTCAAGGTTTTAGTTTCCTCACTCATTTAATTCAAGCAATAAAGGTAGATTTATAGGTGGACTTCATGTTTGGATACTTTGGGTGGCAAAGATTTTGACTTTTCGTTGTTTGATCTAACGTATTGTATCATTAATCTAATTTTTTCCTTGAAATACTCATGCCATTAAATGGGTTCAAAACTTTTTTATTATGACTAATGAGTTTTAGACTTCAATATAGATATTTAATTTGATGTGTTCTTAAAACCTTCCGTAAACCTTTTTTGAAATATTCCTTGAGTTCACTGTCATGAGCACATAGACATTCTCCTAACAATTCATACGCTAATAAATCAACAAGTCAACATACTCTATTCATTCATGTTATCTTCGGATCCGAAATTTATAATAATATCGATCCGTAACGAAAATTAGACTCATCTTTTTTTTTTTCTATCCTTCGTATGATCCATATGATCGATGAATTATGGACATAGGCAAGATGAGAGAAGATATGTAATCTTTCATTGACTAGTTCAAATGATTAAGATGAAAAAAAAGATATGTAATCTTCTAATGGTATTATATATCCCCGTCCTCTCTTATTTGCATATTCATACGTTGTATGTATAATTTTTAGGAGATTTTATTTATTTATTGATGAGAACAAAGGGTTTAGTATAAATAATTAGAAGAGTTAAGGAATCATATCATAATTAAATCATTTCTCTATTGATTGATAATCATAATCAAAATTCAATCATATTCATAATACATCTCATAATCATATAATCTAACAATTTGATGATCATTTGATATGATTATTTTTGTTTGAGACTATATATTATACATATTTTCTGTCTTACTATTGAAGTCTTGGATTAGATGTATATTTGTTTAGTCTATTTTAAATTGTTTATGTATTTTATTTCCATTTTGAATTGGGTTGCATCATCATCAGTGTATTGCAGGAGTCCATTAAAGTATCCCCCATGGGTTGACATTCCTGAGGAATGGACATGGGAATTAATCTCTCTTATATGGGACAATGAGCATAGATATAATTTGTTTGTTAGATGATCATGGCTTTATGGATTTATTATGCCTGACACATGAATTACATCTCCCATATGAAGCATGGGAGGAGAAGACAAACTATAAGGTAAGGTGGATTCTTGGTCATAATATAGTTCGAATGACTATAGTGAAGAGATTCACGTTCTCATTCAAAGTGTCG
The DNA here is from genome assembly GCF_036884655.1 of Musa acuminata AAA Group. NCBI lineage: Eukaryota > Viridiplantae > Streptophyta > Magnoliopsida > Zingiberales > Musaceae > Musa > Musa acuminata. The sequence goes on along the minus strand of NC_088338.1, from coordinate 12,584,533 downwards.
ACTAATATAGTTTGTAGTGATATTTTATTGTTACCAAGGTTTGACTCGTACTATTCAATATGAGCAATACATATCAATCTCAAAAGAGAGATACATAGACTATTTTCTACTAGGCGGTACCATAACCTAATCTCATATTGGGTGTGACATGGGTCTGTATTGGATAGTAACAACGGATTTCGACTATTGTCAATCAAGACATGAGTTCACCTTATTTCAAACAATAAAATTGATCATTTGAACTATATGAAAGATTTTTTAAACTCTTTCCTCCCTCCCTTTTCAACTCATATCACTCTTGATCTCTTCAATTCCCTTATATTCATTTTCACTCACATCTAACAATTCAGACTATTTTCTTATTAATAATTCAATATTAACGAAAGGATAATTCAAAATATACTATAAAACTATTCCTCAAAGTCGAAAAAATATATGTCATTATTCTTTCTTAATTTAGATTATTTTTTATTAAAATTATACTAAATTTATATTTATTTTCAACTTAAAACCCTAATCTATTTTTTTTTAGATATTTTTTAAATTACTTTTTATGTTTTTTTAGTATATCATTGGTAACCCATAGAGCACTATTGATACATCTAGATACCAAATGCGGCCTACTTTACTTTGTAGGACACAAAAAGGTTCCAATTGCTCACATCTAAGTTCACAGTACTGAGTAAAACAACACGAGTGCATACAGCATTGGACCAGAAAATAGAATTTTTATCAACTCCAACTAAGCATAACCATCAATTTTAGCTCTGATACTATTGTTTTCACTAATACATGCACTGTTATGCAGCTTAACAAAATGTTTAAGGCTTTGAAAAGCCAATGGAGGACGTTTGTTAAGCAAAAGCCACAGCCAGTTTGGGAACTCAGTATCTGGCTTTATCTTAGGATCTGCATCATCCTTGAGGAGATACTGGCTCCAAGAACAGTGGTACTTTTTAGTTCTTTCTTTACTGCAGAAGCTTTAGGAGCAGCAATTGCAACACCTTTAGGCACCTTTTGCATTGCCACATTGCCACCACCTACTGCAAACCCTCTGATGCCCATAATAAATGGAGCAGCCTTGTTTGGTATACTGGTTTCCCTCAATAATCTTGTGCAAGTCATTGCCATATACAATTGTATCCTCTGTATCAACTTTGCTGTTGCAATAAAAAAAAAATGCTGATCAAAGCTGTCGTACACAGTAGTAACATGCAGATACGGCAGGAGAGAATAAATAAGAATCATTCATAATCAGATTTCACCTTGTAACCATGTGCTACTTCCACATGGTAGAACATACAAGATAGAAAAGTATTATCCTACAACAACAAAAACAAAGTTGAAAATCTCAATTATTTGAGGCCGATTACATAGATATTTTACTATCATTGAGATCTGCAAAAAATCATATATTTATTTAAATTATTTATAGCTTCTATAAGGGTTTCTTTATATCTTCCTTTACTTCTCTTCGTATTACTAACATTAATCATTTCACCTCTTTTGATCATTGTATCCGAAGGTCTCCTAAGCATATGCTTATACCATCTGAAATAATTTTCTCTTATCTTCTATCAAAGCGATACCTAATTGTTCACGAACATAGAAAAATATTATACAAGGCAAAATTTACATAAGATATTATAAAATAATTTTTAAAATTCAATGTTCTTTGAGTAAGACAACAATGACTTATGTCAACTCTAAGAAAAAGGAAAAGATATTAAAGCAAAAAAATGAACTACTTTAGCAGGCCATGTCTGCAGCAGTAGCATGCACTTGAACTGATAGCCTTCATATTTTCTTGATGTCTCAAGCTTCACAAGCCACAATGATAAGAACTCAACAAGCACATACCAAGCTACTAGTGCACTATAGTATGTGCAATCTCTATGGACTGGGTTCAGTACTCAAATATATACATTCCAATAATACGAATAAAATCAGTCCACTTGTAATATATGAACGAATCACTCCATTAATAGATCATTAGGTTATTCTAAAGGTTTACTTCGCAGAATTTTATATGAACTGCAAGTAACTTATATGGAAGTTTTATTCAAAGTCAATATAATAGTGTTAGAAAGAAGGGAGAAAACTACGAGATGAGTTGACTGAAGGAACACAAAAATCACGTGTGATTTAAACTAAGAAGAAACTATTGGGATTATAAAAAATTCGCTGAACAAAAAAAGGAATGTGCAGCTAATTTACACGGATACTCATCAAAGGTAGTTGAATTTTGGAATTGCAGTGATACTTTCTGGATCTAAGTATTGCACGGTTAAGAAAGAAACAACATATATAGAAAAGCTTATGGTATTGAGATAAGAATTTTAAGGTGGATACATGGAATTACAAGGAAAAATAGGAAAAAGACATTCTTATCATGAACAATTAGGTGTAGCTCCGATGTTGGATAAATTGAAGGAGACTTGTGTAAGATAATTCAACCATATGTGAAGGAGACCCGATGTTGTAATTAGAAAATATGAAATAATTAATGTTAATGATACAAGGGGAGATATAGAGATACCTAAAAAGATCTTATTAGAAATTATAAACTGATTTAAATCCTCTTAATTTAACCAAAAATATGATTTTTTATGCAGTAAATAGCTGGGACATTATGACCGTGTTATTTTTGTTGCCAATGAAGAGTAGCACACAATAACAAGAACAACAAGCCAGAAAACTTCCTAATCATCATCAGCTACATGATTTTTCGCCCCCACCATTTAGCTCTGCTGAGGACAATATCAGTAGTTAAGCTATGAGCCATCAAATCCCTTGTTACAAGATCTAGTAAAGCTATTCTTATGCATTCATCAATTTAAATTGTCATAGTCAAAAACAACTTTTGTTCACTTAACAAACTAGTTAGACTCAAACTACCGCTGGTCACTGATCCTAAGATTAAGCAGAACTTGAGCTACAAAAGAAAAAGGTAGGTCCTAACCTAGAAAATGCACATAAGACATAACTTAGGCAACAAATAATGATTATGGCCACATGATGAAGCTTTACTAAAGGAAGCCCTATGAAGTATGAAAGAACAAACTTCAATAGGGAATCATAGTCAGGGTAATACTAGATTACAAATATGAAGAGGGGCCTCCAAAGTATATTAGTTTCAAAAGATTCAGCACAGAACAACTTGATTGCGAACAAATATATCATAAGACAAATGATGGAACTTAGCTTAAAATGTTAACAGATGGGCCTCCAAACATATATTAGTTTCAACAAAGCGGAATGTCACATTTTCATTGCCAAAGAACATTTGATGGACTTTGGCTTGAATGTTAACTTATAAAACAGAAATGCTGCACCATTTGCAATGAAGAACAAAATTTATCTGATCAATGAGAGTACAGTATATTTACATACCAATGCATCACATGAAAAAAAACTAAATTTCACCTTTCTATGTCAAAAAAGGTCCTCTGTCTACGCAAATTAAATAGATATAGATAAACTAATGTGAGCTTTATAGTTGCTTTGTCAACATTCTTATCTTCTCTACATAATCATACATGTTTCTTTGTTCAACTTCTTGCAAAAGCATCTTGCATGTTTGTCTCCTAGGCAGAATCTCTCGATCTATCATCTCATCAAAGAGGAGAGTGGCCCATCCAATATCACCTACACTACATAGGCCATGGATCAAAGTTGTGTAAGTATCAAGATCAAAACTGAGATGATATTTATCAGCCATGTCATTCAGCAAGCTGTGAATCCGGACATCCAGTTCTCCCTCACTAAAGCATAACTTAAGTAGTGGCCTGTATGTCTGAAGATCAGGCTTACAAGATGAACTTTTCATTTTCTCCAAGACATTCAGAGCACTTTGCCATTGTTTATGAAGACACGAAATTGAGATCATTGTATTATATGTGGATATACTACAATTCACACCATTCATTTTCATCTCCTTCTCAAAGATATGAAAGGCTTCTGGAAGTCGACCTGCTCTCCCTAGAATGTTGATAAGAGAGTTGTAGAATAATGTGTCAGGTATACAACCAGCAGATTTCACTTTCTCAAATATACTCAAGGCCTCATCAAATTTTTGTGCCTTAGCAAGTGAATTCATAAGAATAGTGTAAGTGACTATATTTGGAAGGCAACCATCAGCAACCATTTTATCAAGAAGTTCATAAGCCTTTCCGACATTACATTGGTTACAGTAAGCTTGAATAATAATTGAGTATGTAATGACTGAAGGTTTGAATCCCAAGTCTTTCATCTCTTGGAAAGTCCACAATGCCTCATCAACTCTATGAGCATTACACCAGCCATGGACAAAAATATTAAAAGTATGAGCATTTGGAGATATGTGATTCTTGAGCTCAAAAAAAGCTACATGAGCAACTTCAACTTTTTTTTCTTTGCAAAGAGTATCAAGTAGAAGGTTCATGGTCTCCGTATCCTTAACAAAACCCATATATTCTAACTCGTCAAAAAACTCAACAACATCTCTCCATCTCCTGGACCCTGCAAGTCTTCTCATGACTTTTGCAATTGTGTCCAGTGTTATGAAGCCTTCGCTATGCATTTTGTGCACCAAGTCCCACATTCGATCCATTTGCCTCATTTTTCCCAGCAAGTCCACCATCCTATCATGTCCAAACCGTGTATGTTTGTATCCCTTGTGTGAACTAGCCCACTCATAGAAACCCAAAGCAGATTTCCAATCATCTCCAAATTTTTGCAGCAGACTGTCCACAAGGTTAACTGTAAGTTGAATTTCACAACAAAATCCATCACCCTTAAGAGATCGAACAACATCTTCAACGGTACCATTCTTAACTTTCAAAATCACTCTCCTGATATGTTGAGCATACACTTCTTCCTCTAGGTTATGAGAAACTAGAGATTCCCTTTTGGTCTGATTTGGTTCTTGGTCGAAAGATGTGGGTGCCAGGGACGACGTTGTATAGCAGACCTCAAGGTTCCCAGAAATAAATGTGAGAGGTCCACAAGAAGCAAAAGGAGTTATACTACGACCTATGTCCCTCCCTCCCACATTGACGAGCTGAAGAGAGCAGGAAAGAACGTCAAGGAAACCCTACACCTCGAAAGAGATTCAAATATCAGCTCCCTCTACTATGCTTGAAGGTGAAAAGAAAATCAACAACATAAGCATTCTTATATGACATCAAACTGGGAGGCCTTATATCCCAGACAAGCAACCAAACTCGCACACCATCATCTTGAAGCTCTAGAAATAATGAGCACGGGTCACTACCGTACATGATCAACCTATCAAAATTTGGACTTTTGACAACTAGAAGGCCTTCCACATACAAATTCAAATGTTAAACCGAACCAACGAATTTATCACAAACAAATCTCGGACCGATAGCTCACATCACACAAACTCCAATCACGCGAACGAGAAACCGCAAGAAAAATCATGGATTAAAACTCAAACAAACACAAGAAAGTAAGCATTAAATACAAAGAACAGAACGATTCCTAATTTTTGAAACCAAGAACAGTTAAAACAAGCTAATTTTCTGAGGCTAAGAACAGAAAACACAGCAAGCAATCATCCGACGCGCGCTGAAACTAAACAAGAACGACATCAGATAGAAAATTTTTTGATCCATCGACGATACCTTGCGAAGAATTCTCATTTACTGGGGCAGGGAAGAGGGCAGAGGTGCCCCTCGGGTTCTAATGTTAGGGTAGAGGAACAGAAGCGAGTCGGACTCCATCATCCTTGCTCACCTCGCCGGGTTCTTGAGGCCGAATCGAATGAACCGGACCGGCCAGGCCGGTTCAGAAGTCACAAAATAAGGATGTGAGCCGGGCCGATCACACCATATTGGGCCGAGTTAGGCCCAAATAATTCTCTCAATTGCATTGTTCATCCCTTAACTAAATTATTCGAATTCGAATTCTTTCTTATTTTTATTTTATTTTTTTGGCATATGGTCAGTGATAAAGGCAGAATTTAATCCAAATTCAACCTGCAATAAATTATTAAAGCCTCATCTTCAAAGTTTATATGCAGAGGATTCAAACCCTCAAACTAAATAATTAAGGGGTCTTCGAAAAGTCAACGAATGATGTTTTGACTTTGATAAATAAAAGTCAGCACAGCTGACCATCAAGATTAAAATTTTTTTAGTGTTATGACCTCTAAATTGGCATCTTATCGTTAAATTATTATTTAAACCCTCCCAATAGATTGGATTACAGGTCATCATGTTGACTGTTTCGACCATAGTAGATAACTCTTATGGTCAGCACAACTATATTTCTTTTTCGAGATTGCTACTGATAACTCACTACTTTATAGGATCATCTAGAATAAAATAAAATATAATTTCATTAAATATATCATCTCAATTATCAATCATAGTCTTATTTTCTACCACCTCTCAATTTCTCACAACCCCTCAAAATTCACATCCTCCTCTTCGATCTTTAGATTATTTTATTTAGTTATTTATCTTTTTTCATCATTTTATATCATCGACGATAAAAAAATGCATCATCGGTGATAAAAAATGGTTCGGAGAAGAAGAAGGGGAAAGAAAAATGTATAGAAGGGGTTAGAAGTATTTGTGAGAATTAAGTGATAAGTTTAGGGTGTTTTTACATTCATTTATAGAGAAATATTTTATGAATATTAATAATTCTTAAAATATAATTATAAATAATAAAAAGAGATTGTCAGTGAAAAAATATTATTTTTTCACATTTAAGAACTCCTATCTTGACTAAAATACCACGAATATCCTTACTATCAAAGGAATTTTTGAAGGTTACTATTACTAATTAGAGTTTTAACATAGAGGATCTATTTTCATGAATTACAACTATATGTAAATATTAAAGGATTTATGAAACTAATTAATTAACTAATCAATACATGTCTAGACTTGTTATTTGTGTACCACACTATTTTGGAAGCCCAATTAATTAAAATAACTTGTAACATTTCATGATGATTTAGTATAGTTGCTCATGATATGGAGCATAGTAGAAGAAAAACAAAAATAATCATTGTAACAAC